>NC_045480.1:49405823-49715910 GCF_009650955.1 Corvus moneduloides | reverse complement strand
GGCAGTTTTAACTACCAACTGATTGTTATTTTTTAACCTGGAAGAAAATAGAGGAAAACAGTTTGCCACCTAGATGCTATCAGAAAGGAAGCAGTGCTATCAAAGAAACAGCAGGACACATGGACAAGTCAAGGTCAGATATTACTATTTTATGTGCTAATATACCAAATCTGTGCTATGATGAAAATTATGAGATGCACTTCGCAACTAAAAACATAACATACACTTCAAAACTGCAATTCTGCTCTAATATCTAAAATGGCACCATTTTAAAAATGAATGAATGAAGTGTAAAAGCATCAGTAACACCCTCAGTAATCTCCCACGGCTTCACTGTTCTTGTGGTACAGCATTAGCATTTTCCCAGACTTACCCTGACCTTCATGTCCAGAATTGTAGTCTAGGAAGATTTTGAGGCTCAGATTTTTCCATGGTCTCTGTGTGTCTACTAATATGAAAGGTTCTGGCAGTACCAAGAACCACTGGACGTTTTCTAACATCTAAATTTTCTAAGTATTACCAGAATCTACATATACATTGGCACAGTTGGCTTTTTGCAAGTTCTCTTGCAGACCAGTTGTCGGATGTTCTGATCTGTTGATCTATACATACACACTATACCCATATATACCAAAAGACTTGGATATACTCAGCATAACCAGAATGACAGAAAAATAACTGTGTGCTGAAGGCACAGTGAGTTTCTCAGATTCTTGGAATATCTACCATATTGCATACATAT
This sequence comes from Corvus moneduloides, assembly GCF_009650955.1. NCBI lineage: Eukaryota > Metazoa > Chordata > Aves > Passeriformes > Corvidae > Corvus > Corvus moneduloides. The sequence continues at coordinate 49,715,168 of NC_045480.1, read as the reverse complement.
TCCTTCTTTCCAGCCAAATGATCCCAAAACATATGACCTTAAAAACTAGGAGAATCCTAAAAAATTACATACTGCACCATTTCTGAAGAGCCAGTTCACAAAGTAAACCATCATTGTGTACTATCAGGTGGGCAGGTGAACAGGAAAAGGTTGCAAGGAACAGGTTTCCCAAATGGTAAGTGTTAAGAAGAAACCTCCCACTAGATGGCTCACAGGGTCCTTGCTGTATGGATGAAGGTAGGAATATCTGACCCAGCAATCGTGAAAATGACAATCTGTAAGATATTCCGTAAGAACGTCACCAGAAAATAACACTCAGGATTTGCCATGACCGTGCAGTCCTCTGCAGCCGTGAACGCTGAAAAACTTCACGCTGGAATTCATACAGTTCCGAGTCTGGAGCCCTACCTAGGTGTCGGCCTTGTCTAGATTCCTAAAAAATAAGAGCAGCGAGCCACTCTGTAGGGAATATAGGTGACTTCTAAATTTTTGTTTATATTGCTACACAATATATTCAGTAATACATTTTGTTTTCAGAACTGTGCCATTTTATTTCCTTCCTTATTTTCAGAATTTGTATTTATTTGAAAGGTAGAGCTAAATGTAGACAATGGCAGTGTTAAGAGGACACCTAGCATTCTGTGTACACACATACACACTCACTCATAAAGCCCACTTTATTGGATAATTTAAAAAAAGCACATGTACACATCCTAATTCAAATACACTGCAAAACATGCTACAAGAACTAAAAGCACAGTGCATTGTTACTTAGATTTGGCCAGTGCTAGAGTTGACCATTTTTTTTTTTTTCTGTGCTGTGCTTGTATTGGCTGGGCTAAAGTTAATTTCCTTCACAGTGGCAAGTATGGGGCCTCCATCTCCTTAAAAAAACATGGAAAAGCATGCAGTCATTATCAACGAGGGACAGCATCCTGAGGAAACAGAATCCTTGTGAATGCAGGATGCCCCATGTGCAAGCTGGGCTCCCACACTTGCTATCATGCACTGCAAATACCAGAACCATTCTAGACGGCCATAATGACTACAAGAATGCACGAGTATGGAAATGATCTGCATTGCTCTTAATTACTGTGGCTGATTGCTATTGCAAGGTGACACTCAGTGTATACATGAAATGTTAAAAGTTAATTATCATTTTGATGTTACTACCAACACTAACATGACAGTACAAGACCCTAATACTCACGATGAATATTTTTTGTCCCATTATTTAAGACTTCTACAACAATACAATGATACAAAAATGTCCCAGGAACTGACACATTTTTTTTTAGTATCATGTCACCACGGGGCATTTTGACGATGAAAATTATTATTATTAATATAATAATTATTATTATCGATATCAACTTCATTATATAAACTTTTAAAATTATAAAGATATAATATAGATTAATAAATAATAATTATTCAATCTATAATTATAATTAGTGTGATATTATTATATCTAAAATTTATTTTATTATTATGATTATTATTACAAAGTACACATCCTATTCAAATGTAGCTTCATTAAGAAGCTAATTAGAAAATTAATTTATGCAAAGCTTTATCAACTTAATTAACTTTATTTTGTGGGTCATCAGATAACCCATTTTGACATAACTATTTTGACATTCAAAGACCTATTATTCTTAAAACTGGGGTGCTGTAATTAGTATGCCATTGACAGAAACAGCTCTTCAAACTACTAACTTCTACTACATGACGATCTTGTACTGTGGGAGTAGATCTCCAATCCTCAAACATGATTTGTGAAACCATCTTGTTGACCTTCCATACTTGTTGACCTTCCTGAACAAAAGGACAGGAAGTGATAATGTTACCAGTAGCTAAAAAGTGTAATAAAACCCCAAACTTGCTAATTTAGTCAGTAAATAAAATATTAATAGATCAAAAAAAAAAAAAAAACAAACCCACACAGAAAATAATAGAACTATTATTTTTTACTTAATTAGCTGAAGATTAAGTACTTTGAAGCACCATCATTTATACTGGGTGAATACTTAAGGTAAGTTCAAATGAATGTAAGTTCTAAATTTTGTAATACATGGATATATTTATTCAGTAATGGTAAAAATTATTTACATCTTCTTAAGATGCCATTTTATGGCTTTTCAGTTTCCATTACTTAATTGAGCTACCAAAAATATCTTTAATATATTTGGTCTTACTAATAAAAAATCTAAAACATTCTACTTCATGAATTAATTCCTCAAAAGTGTATTTAAATAATTTTCTCCAGAAATGTGCAAGACAATGACCTTATATAATCATCATATTCTCCATGTGATTTAAAGAGTTAAGCGACCAAGGTTGTTCTTACCAAGGTATGTTCCCAAATCATTTAAGTGCCATTAAAATACTGCTGAAATGACTCCTCCTCTGAGACTTACTAATTTCAATTTCCTCAGAATTGAAATTTCTCCCCACAATTCAGCATGTTCATAAAATCAAAGCAGATCATTTCAATACCATTTCTTTAAAAACTTGGATAAATGTCACAAAAACCTAATTTCTACAGTTTGGAAGTGCTGACGACAAGGGAAAGTACACTGTCCACTCCTAGAACTTACTTCACTGTAATAAACCTTCTGATAGTGACAATTGTGTTACAGTCATGTTGTGGCATCTACTACCAAAGCTTTGCAACATCACTGTAATACAATGTAGATTTGTAAGCAGGATCTCAATTTGCTTAGATGAAATCTGGTAACAAAGAGGAGACAGCACGTGGTATGTTGTGAACTGAAGAAAATCCAGCAAACAACAGCAGGTTTTCAAACCTCACAAGTGAAAAAAAGAATGCCAGAAAGGAAAGTATATCTGCTCTATGGTGTGAAGAAATGAAGAGAACAAAGACAATCTACACAAATGACCATAATCTAAATATATACCTTAGTCTTGTTTTTGATGAGGTTAATGTCAAAGAAGACTGGAACACCTGACATTGTGGATGTCCCATCTCTGGAGGTGTTAAAGACCAGGCTGGATGGGGGCTCTGAGCAACCTGGTCTAGTGGAAGGTGTCCCTGCCCATGGCACGGGGGTTGAAACCGGATGATCTTTAAAGTCCCTTCAACCCAAACCATTCTATGACTAAGTAATAGGAATGAGGGTACAGAAAAGGAGATGATCAAGATGAATGAAAAGAAAAATAACTCATTGCACCCATACTTGGGGAGCAGGAATAAACTGAATACCAAAACACGAAAGTACTTTTTCAAGTAGTCACAAATCTGTAGCGAAGTGCAAATGCTGTTCTTGGAGTCTAGAACCATAAACATACTGCCTGGACTGAGGAATGAAAAAGCATTAAAACTCCTCTTTTGGTATAGCATACACAGCTTCAGATGGCATTTTAAAGTGAAAACATTACAAGACAGAAATGACTAAGATTAGTAGGAAAGGAAATTGGGATGTCAAAACACAGACAATGGAAAATTATTTATTTATTATATATGAGAAATGGAAAATTCTCATCACTAGAATGATAGAAATGAAACTTTCTAGTTCAAAAGCATGATCCAGCAATTTGGGACCAGTAAGAAAATCTGCAATAAAATTGGAGATCATCAGCTGATAAAAACAAAAGAAACACAGATCTGTCACTATGATCAAAATGGTTACCAGAAAAGTGTGATAGAATTGGGAGAAAATTATTTCCAGAAAAGATAAAGAAATATTAATGCATTTGTACAAAGCAAACTAAGATCTTGGATGGCAAACAAAGTACACTTGTGCTCATTCAGGTATAATGTGTCAGGAAAATAAACCCTGAGAAGAAAAAGATCTACATAATAATTATTAATGTACTGTAACAATTGAGAATAAACCAGTTATAAATACATACAGGCTGGAAAATAAAAGATGCTTCTAACCATAGCAAGGGTAATGTGGAAAGAGAAAAAAAAAAACCTAAAAAATAACAAAAATAGATGCTATGAGGAAAAAAAGAAAGTACTGATTACTGCATTATTTCTTTTAAAATAACTTTCAAAATGGCCTAAATCAATTCTTCTCTGTTGTCCACATGCAAGGACCTCAAAAAACAAGAGACAAGTGAAAATTAATCACTTGAACCCTCTGTATCAAACAGGAGGGGGAGATGTTGGAACCCTGGGTTCTGAGAATTTCAGCCTTTCAGTGCTGATAGGCATTGATCCTCAGAAACACACTGTATTCGATCCAAAACCCTGGGAAGTTTCCTAAATTGTGTGGTAACACTGAGGTTGTTGCTGTGTAATTAAAAGTTATGTCACTGGGTGAAATATGTAGAAATGTAGAAAACTAGGTTTAGAAGATACAGGTAATAATAGGTTACAATATGGAGGATTTTGGGTGTGGATTTATGTCTGCTTTCTTCTCCTTCTTCTTCACAAATCTGAATGTTCTGTCATTGGGTCAAAAGTTCCACATTGCAGTACATGAAAAGTTAGTAATTAGATTGTAAGTAAAAACATATAACTGGTTAGTTTAGACTTTAAAAGGCTTGGAAAATTAAAACTCATGGCCATTTTCCACCTTGTCAACCTTGGAGGCACACACTGTGCAGCTGTATTACTGATAAGATATAATAAACAACTAAGTCCAAACAAAAATTCTCAATCTCCTGAGTCTCAATTCAAACTCTGAGTAAAAGATGTAGAGAAAAAAGAAGAAAAAGTGATAGGAAAGTATAAGCATATCCTCAATAATATGCTATTGGATGCAAAGGCAGTCCTTGCACCAAGTCAGGGCTCAGATCTGACTCTCCTCACTATTTCAGCTGTGGACCTTTTTCTCCTATCAATCTAAAGAGCCAAACCCGCACTCTCCAGGCACATCTGCTTTGCAGATCTATGAAGTGCCAGTCCTACACCCTCTTGGCCTCTTAAAGTATCAAGCAGAGTTCATAGCAAATGTTACAGGGTATTTCATGGCTGAGTCTTTCAACTCCTTCGCCTCTCAGAGGCTTCTGTGGAGCTAGTCAAAATAAAACTCTGGAAACGCATGTTCTGTATTTCTTCTGCATCTCAAACTTCAAAAATTGAGGCTGAGGTATGATTCATACCTTTTTAACCTCAACTTAATTTAAAGAAAAAATCATGTTTCTTCTCTTCGCACCAGTTTTAAAGATTCCTGTGGTTTTGGGTTTTTTTTTAGAAATCTCAGTATCTTGATGTGAATGAAGGCAGATTGAGGTTCATACGCTGTATGCTTTTTTTTGCATCCCCTCTTGTAATGCAATTGTTAACATAAATACTTTTACAAATTAAAAAATATTTCAAAATACTTAAAGTAGAGGCACTGGACTTTTGTTGAAGATACTCGGAAAAGACATTGCTACTTTCCTTCAGGCCAAATTTTCATTGCCTCCCAACAAACAACACTTTTGCAGCAGAAATGACTCGAACTCTTGTCAGCTCCTGTGTTTGTTTCTGGCTTTCCACTGCGTGAGAGGATTTCTCTACAAGATTGTAAGGACTGTCATCCTTCCAGCACGTTTCCAATGCCCACCTTTTCATTCTGCAACTCTTGCCTCTTCAGCAAGAATAAGCAACTCTTGAACAGTCTTCTCAGTGAAAGATAAGGGATACTTCCCTGTTATGGAGCAGTTCTACTTGCTTTTATTTTGGCAGAGGATCTATTCTTAAAGGCCACCAAAACATTTACAATGAAACAGACTGGTCTGTCCATGTTACACTATAGGTTCAAAAATAGGTAATATGAAGAGATTTTAAATAAAAACTAATGCAGAGAGAAAGTAAATTAGTTTAGTTATTTCTCTGCACATCATTTTCTTTTTGAGATGCCTTATTACCTTCCATATAGTTACAATTCATCTTCTGAAATGGAAAAAAAGGTGGGATGATTGATTTGATTTGTCTATCCAATTTGTACATATCTTTAATGAGCAGCGCTAGGAATACAGCAAAAATATGACAGAACTGTAAAAATAATTAACTTTTGTTCTTGTATCATTTTGATATTAATTTTCAATATACCTTCAAGCAGGTGAAAAGTATGTAAATGTTCCAGGGAATGCCTGAATATTTACTTTGATTCTTTGTTCCAGTGCCGTAGCCCATGAAAGTAAGTGAAAAGCTAACACATATAGATAATGCTTTCAAATTAGCTTCTGCAGTGGCAGGTGAGCAGTAGACTATCTTTTTGGGTTAGTGGCTTTTTTCCCCTTCAAAGCACAACTACGTGTCCTGGCTAATGCACATACCAACTGTGAAATCACGCAAGGCAAAGACAGCGTGCGACTGTGGACAGTGTCACCAAGACGTACCGGAGTGACAACATTTCACTGCCCACCATGTAGCTCTCCATCAGGTAGTACCTGTGACCCAGCAATTAGAGAGATGATGATGCACAAGACCAAGTGAAATGACTCCCGAATTTTCCCGGCAGTGCTTGCAGACTTATCTGCATTCTCACCACTACAATCAACTATTGATTTCAGAAAAACAATGCACTTTGGGGAAACCATGGCCACACTTACTTTGTTGTTTTGCCCATAACCCAAAAGAAAATGCAAAAGCAATGCATTATATACCTTTGTTTAGGCTTTCAGTTGCACTAAGAACTCTACAAGGACTATCTATAAAGCAGAGGCATTAGCAAGAATCAGAATGGTAAATATCCCAACTCAGCGGAACAGAGCTCTCTAGACGTGGATTGTACTTGTGATTCTACTAGTACTGACTCTGAGATCTCCTGAGGAAAACTACTACGCATTCTGGTATTTACAGAGACCAGATTGATCTGTCATTAAAGAAAAAACATTCTGTCTCTGTAGACTTATAGCTACAAAATTATCTATAAGATTATTACTAACAAGCAATAGTATCTTGATGATGTTCGTGCCATTATTTTTGTCACCTTTTTTTTTTGTTTTAAGAATACTTTAAAATCCATTATTTTTGTACTGGTATTTCCTATGTAGAATGTACCAAGCCTCTGCTTCTCATCTTAAAGCAGCACTAGAAACACGAGAGCACATTGCTTTTTCATCTCTTTTTCTCAGTTATGTTTCTTGATGCAGTGCCAAGTGATGCTCTATGCACTCTTGGCAAGAATACCTCCTGCAGGTCCATACTACCTTTAAATCTAGGAAGTGCCTACCTAAATTGGGGTAAAGTGCAAAGGCAACACATTCTTTAGTCATGAATGGCAAGGATGTTATCCCCAAGTGATATGGGCTAGCTTGTGTGCCACTGTCTATAGGATATGTGATGAGCAGTCAGGAGCTGGAAAAAGGCTTGACCCCACCTCTTTCAATTAACATTACACACATATATATTCAGCTATTCCAAACAGGATTTTTCAGGCAACTTTCACCATCTAAGCAATTTCCAAGAATTCCTTTCTGAAAAATACTGCAAAACATCTCTTCTTCAATTGTGTCGTGTGTTATCACAAAACATGTTTTAGTAGCAAAGATAATTCAGTGTTCTGTTCTCATCCCCAGTACACAACTACCTTTTATTTTGTGCTGACCCAGAAATTAGGGCTCTGCTAGTGAAGATTCAGTACACATTCCATCGATAGAAAACAAACTTGTAAATAATGCTACTTCCTGAAAACAGACTAACTGAAAAACCCCGTATGTTTTTTTTAATTCCTGGGAGTGACAGAGCAGAAGCCAGACCATTTTAACTTGCTGCTAGAAATACATTCAAGTTGTTTTCAGCTGTTCAAAGAATTTGAGTGCTAATTTCAGGTCATATAAAAATCACACATCCAGTCCAATCCAGTCAGAATACAGATATACTCTAGGTATAGAGTATCTAGAAATTTTAATCTCCTTAGTGATAGAGATAGCTTTCACATTGTCTTCAGCAGAAAGAGAGTATCATCTTGAAACTTGAGTTTCAGGCCTCTTGAAAACAAACGCTGGCAGTTGTTATTTCTCGAAAAGTAACTGGACAAGTTTAAGTGATTTTTAGCAAACAGTAGATAGAGGCATCAGGTTAAGAAGTTGTTTTGCAAATACTGTGCCCAACTTGTGATAGAAATTGCTGAGTAGAAATTTCCAGAGATCTTTACTTTTGTTTGTGCAGACCCAAATATAACTAAACCAAAGATGAAGAATATGCCCTCACAAACCCTCTACCTAATTTTTACAAAAGTAACTTTTTAGTGCTCAAGCAATCGCCAGGAACACAATTGTGTAAAAGTGGAAATATGTACATATATGCTAGGAGTACAACTAGACACTAATGCATGCACATACAAACACTTTTTGTTTAAAATATAAATGCTTAAAAATCTCTAAAAGAGAAACTATTCAAAAGAAGTGACCTACTGTTAACTCACATTCAATCCCCAGGACCCCCCTTGTAGAGTGTTCTAAAAGGTTTATGTTCACAAAACCAGAAACATGCCTGTATGCTTCTAAATGCTTCTAAAGACTCTTAGTACAAACCCAGTCTCATTTTTACCAGCTCACACACCTGATGTTAGTTTTGGTTTAGCCAACAGGAATGCAATCAGCAGCAGGTTTTATTACTGAACCTATCTTCAAAATCAGAATATTTCTACAGTTGAGACAAATATGATTGCTATTTAGTCCATTACCAGTTAAGTATGCATTATAGGATCCAGTGAAAACTATAATCTAGAAGTTACTGCTCTAATTATACAGCATATTAAAAATATCTGTGAGAATATGTTTAATTTCATTTTCATGTCAGTGTATGTTTGAAATATAAATGAATTATTTATAACTATTTTAAAATACAGTTTGTTAAATGTAACATCATGCACTAAAAAGCATGAAAACAGAAGTTTCTTTCTATTTTAGCACTTCAGATGTGTTTCCTTCATACAGTGAGAGACACACAGAGCACACAGACAAGGCGAGGCCGTTCTGGGTTTTTTCTCTCAGCAGCCTTAGTCTCTCACTCATTTGCTGGATGGATTTCACCAGGCTAGCTGATATCTCAAGGGTAGCCTCAGACTCACACATTGGAAGTTTCATGTATTTTTAAAACTGCAATACCCAGAGGCAGGAGGTGAGGACTGACAGGCTTCCAAGGCATTAATATAACACAAGTACAAGTAAGAACTGTTTTTAAAAGCAGGCATGTATTTTCTATGGCAGCTGACAGGATTATATCCCATTCCCCATCTGCAATCTTGAAAAATCATGTAGAATACTTATTAAAACGTGAATATGCACCTTCCCATGTTCTTATTCACTGTGTGGGTACCTAAAATATAGCAGAGCTATGAAACAGATAAATGACATCAACTTCCTTCTTCAAACATACCTTGTTTTTCACTGTATAGTGGAGTATTTCTTTAGGTAATGCCGCTTCACATATTTATATCAAGACCCTTATGTTTGTATATAAATAATAAAATGTAAATTACAAATAAACAGGAACACTTATACTTGTGAGTTGAGCTGTGCAGATCACACTTTCATAGCAATCTTTTAATAAAGCCAAGGGAAAACACATGTACATGATGGAAGACCTACTTAAAACAATCTTAAAAAAAAAAAAAAAAAAGTAGAGATTCTTACCCTAAAAAACTCTTTAGTGGAGCCAGAATCTAATGTTCCATAAGCAATTTCTGTTTGCTTGGAAAGATCCTCTGCACTTTCAATGGGGGACACCATCCTCTCAACCGTCAGGAAGGCAGCTAAGTTAGCCGTGTAGGATGAGATTATGATGAGGGTAAAGAACCACCACACACCTCCAACAATGCGCCCCGACAGGGATCTAGTAACAAGTATGAAATGGATTTGTAAAGTGAAATGGAAGTCCTAAAAAGGAACACGTTATCAGTTTTATGCAAATGATGCATTATACTATAGGGAAGCATTTTAGGCTATCTCAGAGTCCAGCTCTGCATATGCATCGTATGGGAAATATCAAGGCATTCTCCACTGGATCTCCTGGACTTTGCTGAAATCAGGACTCCAGAGTTTTCTTTTGGGAGAACCTAGTGATCCAGTTCTTCAAAGTTTTGACAGCCCTTGAAGACTTGAAGGAAACTGCTCCCATCATAATGTGCTATATTTAACACAAACTTTTTGTTCCCTCTGAAGCGATTTTGTGTGACATTATGATGAGGATCAAACAAAATCAGCGAAACAGTGCTTTCAGATAAACCAGTATGCACTTTAAAATCAAGGGCCTTGATTGTTTTTATAAGACATTCAGACAAAGACTGATTTCCACAAAACAATGGCTTATGCTGCTGTACACAACCTGTACTGAGAAACAAATAGCATTATTTGTAAGGAAAGCTTGCCCAGGGAATATCTATAGGCTAAAAAGTGCACACGACTTTTGAAAGATACAAGCATTTAACAAACAGAGGACTGGACATGAAATCAGTGATAATACAGAAAAATGGTGAAGAAAGTATATTTTTAAAAATAATAATAATCTGATGTTTATAACTGCAGCAGGTGGGCTCTTATGGATCTGTGTTTTGCTTCTCCTGCTCAAGAAGAAAAAAGAAAAGAGAACTCAAGAAAATTTATAAAACAGTATAAAGCACACAACTCAACTCAGTAATTTTCAATAACAGAAAACTAATATAAGAGAAATATTGATATTACATTATTGTCAAACTTGGAATTTTTTTTCATGATCCTTTAAACTTTGAAATTAATTACTACTTTGTTTTCAAACAAGATAGCATAGGAAACAGTATATAATCTTTGGAGATGTGCTTAATTACTTGGCAGAAATGTGCGTGCAGCTGAAAGTCTAGTACTAGGGCATTGCAGTAGCTTAGGTATGTCTTGGTGTGTCTCCTGTATTCATTAAGTAAACAAATTAGGAATCACAGGAACCAAATCAAATGCAACCAATTCTGGACAAATTTTTTTTTCTAATTGCTACTGTATAAAATCTCTTTCATAATTCTGACATAGAAAGATTTATTCCATGTCACAACAGTCTCACTAATTCACTCTACTACAAGAAAATCAAGTCAGATGAGGTCCAAAACGTGTTATCAAAAGGACCATAGAAAAAAAATTATTTCAAACTCATTCTAAAGTGAGATGTATTCTGCAAACATGCTTTCCATCACCTTTGAAAAAACATCACATACTTATTTTGAAATGGAGGTAATTAGAATATCAGCTAATTCTACAAGTAAAATATTGAGTTATAAGATATACTGATTATATTATATTACGTATTTACAAGGTAAAATCTGTCAATGTGTATTTAAGAACTACCAACTTTATGGAACTTTATATTGTATTGATGACACTATAAATGACAACAATTTTCAAAAGTCCATGATCTGTAAGCCACTGACTTTGTGAAAAAAGAATAAGCTCAATATGAATCCAGAAATTATGCTCCCACATGAATTTTACAAGTAGAATTATTTGGGGTGTCATTTGTATTCAACATTTCCCCAGCCAGTCTGTCACAGACTTCTTTTTTTATGTACATTTTGAAAAGTTTCTAAAATGTGCTATTATGAACCCACACTTTAGAGGCACCTTATTTACCAGACCTTTAAGAACTAAACCAAAAATTTCTGCCAACAGTTACATAAATTTGTGCACCATATTTTGTACTTAGAAAGGTATTATCTGGCAGAATGGAGAGCACACACTTCTCAGAAAAGATGAGGAAAACTTTGCTCTAAGTTATGATTATCATATAATATATTATTCTACTCTTTTGTTCCTCTACTACCCATGAGGCAACATAGGGACTGCTATTACAGACCATTTCCAGGTGGCCCAGTCTTACTCAGCACCACCTTCTATTTCAGACTCAGGGAACCCTGGTAACTTGTCTACTCTAAAAGTCTTAGAGCAATTGTCATTTATATAAGAGAAATGATTGCCATAGTGCAAAATTTAACTTCAGAAAGGTACTTTGTTGATGCCTGAAGATAGTCCTTTTTATATTTACTCTGATTCATCTGTAGGCAGTTCAAATTCCATAGTGAAATGTTTTGCAAAATCAGAAGTAACAAGTTTTTTTAGCCCTTTTCTATTTTTATAATAAACAGATAATATACAAACTAACTACCTTCCTCCAAATTATGTTTGCAATGAAATAAAGTTAAATGCTTCACTGAAACTAAATATTGAATATCCAAAATTGAGTTTCATGCACCTTTTGTGATGACCATTTGCTATCACTATTCTTGCACTACCTTTCAAAAGCTATCAAACCATATAAAACAACCATTGTGCTTTCATAGCTAGTAAAATAACAATGATAACAAGAAAAGGATCATAATTCTACTATAGCCTTGATTCAATAAAAATAATTTTGTACTAATAGGTGACTTAGCAGTCAACTCCAGCTGTGAAGTGTGCAATCAACACAAAAACCCCACAGGAGTGAAATTAACACAACTTCTCATGATCTGCAACAATTTGCCCTCTTCACTGTCTTGTCTCTTGCATAAAATTCTTACTGTGTTCCATGCCAAATGCATTGCATCTTTCATCATAAAGGCTGGCATCTCCCTCTGTGATACAGCAGCCTTTACACAGAATTGCTTAAGTTCTCACACAATAAATGCTGTTTTTTCTGCAGCAGAACAACTTGAAAACCTGCTTTTGCCTTTTGGGATGCATGACTTATATCTAAGAAACGCTCCCTTGGTATGATTTATTTTGACCACCAACCACCAGACTTGCTAGAAATTGACCTGTTCCCTGTCTTAATTCAGGATGTTTACAAGAAGTGTAATTATCCTAAGCAGTTTTAACTAAGTCTTCTGGTTTGATTTCCTTAAACCCAGCGGCCCTATTTAAATTGTTACTGTATTTCCTTCAAGCAGCAAACAGCTATTTACCTACCTACTTACCATATTGCTGAAACAAGGCTAGAACCACTTGTGCACAAGCAAAATAGAATATTTAATAAACTGCAAAGGAATTAAGTGCTTTACAGTTGTCCCTAATCAAGTAGAAGAAAATCCATGAGGAATTAAGCACTTATGAACTGGACCTTCAGATTCATTTTCGCAACTTCCTTTGTGAATTCTCTAAAACTAGGACATGTAAAAACAGCAGTTTTTCAAATACCCACATGAAATTAGAGCCATCATGAGACTTTTATTTCAGTTCAAGGCTCTCTTGGAGAGTAAGAACGTGTTCATAACCATGTTATGATATGTAGTGAGTTTTAGAGGGAAAGTGCTGCCTGTGTAGTTCGTGACTAGTATGTTATCCTTTTTTCCCACTACAGTTGTTGTGAACCACGTGCACTGTCAACTGTAAAATGGGAATATGCAGCAAAAACACGGTACCCCTCCAAGAAGGCATGGAATGATGTGAACCTTATGCATTTTACAGTCTCTTCATGGTGTATATAAATCCACTTGGAAAATTTATGATCGACATTAAGACGGTATCGATCAACTACATCCTGACCCTATGTCACAGACAAGTGCTTTTATTTCAAGGACTTCTGTGACTTTAGGGAGGAAAAAAACCATTGCAATAATTTCTCTCCAAGAATGAAAATATATGCACCATGAACCTCTTCTGGCTGAGATGGCTGAGACCAAAAATGCACAAAGTTGAAATGAGTGAGTAACCAACCTTGGCGAAATATCGCATCCTTGCTGCATAAAGGCACCCAGGGAAAACCAGAGACTATTAAATATCCCAAATTCATTAGTTGATTCATTAGTTTGCGTTTCTCTTCCATCTTCAAATTCCTCAGTGTGCCACTCGTATGGGCTAAATCTGCTGACCAGGAATAAAACTACACTGACCCCAATGTAGGCAAAAACAATGCACATCCAGATTTCATATGCTAACGGATCAAGAAAGGAAAACACTCCTGGCTTGGACTTCTGAGGCTTCTTGATCATTATTGATATCCCCAGGCTCATAAAGGGCTTTGAGAAGTCAATCACCTCTTCTCTCACCAATGTTATAGTTAATGGAGCGATTGCAATATCGGCTTTCTGTAAAGGAAGACAAAAAAAGCAAATAATAGCTAATGCAATGAACAAAGCAAAAAATGGTTTCATTTCTATGGTATTTCACAAATAGAAAATAGGACAGCAGAGACACCAGCAACATTTGTTTCACTGAGAACATCCTGTGGAGAATTTCAGAAATTTTCAGTTGAGCTCATATTGAAATACATACAGCCATATGGCTGATGTAATCTAAGTTTTTGCTTTTATATATGCCCTATTAAAAGCATATGGCATTTAGAAGTTTAGCAAAGTACTTAGCTTTTCACCTGGTCAGGAGGATGAAATATGCATTCACGTCCCCCCATCTTCATTTGCATTTAAAATGTAATTTAAAGTTTTACTTTCAAAATTTTTCAAGCCATTAGATGTTAATAATTCCTATCAAATTAATTAAATAACTTCCCTACACTCTAGAGAGAAAACGAAACCAAATCCCACTCCTTCCATCAGTCATCTTTAATGGCTTTATTATAGAAAATTTTCTTACCCCATAAACAAGTTCTCCAACCATCCCATTCCAGATTTTGGTGTCTGCATCCCTTGCCCCATACTTGCCATCCCCAACAATTGTAAGCTTATATTTGAATCCACAGTGCTTAGCAATTTCTGTAGCTAAGTCCACACAATAGCCCTCATATCGATCATTTCCTTCAAGCATTTCGTGATTTTTCTTCATCATGACATATGGGGACTCCTGCACAGAAAGAACTTGCCTTAGCTACTTGACAGAGATGTTCATCAGTTGTACACGTCACACATAAGTAAGTTCCCTTTTACATGTGAAAAGAGAGAGCGGATACCATCTGTATCATACATGCTATGTATACGTTAGTTGTTAATTATTAATGTGACATGTCTTTAACACAGTTAAAAGCTGCATTCTCCAGAGTTATACACAAATAACAATACTTACAGGCATAGGGATTCCCAGAAGTATGTTAATAATGACCATGAATGTTAACAGGAGTTATGCATTCAGAGAAGAAAGAGTAAATTCCAAAATCAGTTTCTTTCTCTCATACAGTTTCGATGGAAGAAGGCAAAGGTATTTAGTTGCTTGTTGTCTTATACAAGAAAATTATTTTCTATTTCACAATGACATCTCTCCCTGGGAAAACACTTGAGGCTCTCAAGGCTGTATTTTTATTAAATTGCTAATTTAACAATAGCTAAGATATCTATAACTATGCACTGAAGTTCTATCATCAGCAAAATTGGTGATGAGTCATCAGTCATATTAATATATTTCCTCTTTGCTCAGTTGTTACAGAACTGTTCTTGCATCCAGAGAAATTCCTACGCTAACCTATGGCTCATCCAAACTGATAAACAAGCTGTGTAATTTACAAAAAAAAAAAGCTCTTCTATGATAATATACAATTTAATTTTCTAAACAACCAGAATACAACATTTAACATTTCATTTTACACTTTACCAATCCATAGCAGCTACAATCCTGAAGCATAAGAACAAGTCTCTTTGTCAAAATCTCTTCTCTAAAATGAACACTATGGTTCTGCCTCTCAGAAAGTTCCTCTCCTTTGGAAGCAGGTATTTAATTTCCATTTTCAGATTTAAAAAACCATAACTTTCTCGGATGTTCAAAGACCATTCATCCTCTACAGATCAAAACCATATCCTGAATCACATACATTTCCTTAACTTCTAGATTTTATTATGTACCACAGGGAATAACAGCTCACAACCTCAAATAATAAAAAGACAGTATATTTAAACTAACATAATGTTGAGAAACAAATCATTGTAGGACAGACTGTCTTCTGACAAAATAGGAGGTTAATTACCAAAATAGTGGTGACAATAATAGTCTTATTCTCTAGTCCTGAAGATTCATTTCCGAGAGGGCCGTCAAGAGGATTCACAACCATTTTGTCCACTTCACTCCAATATCCAATCTAAAGAGAGTGTACAGGATGCACAGACACCAGTGAATATGAACTTTTCTAGAAAAGGTAAAGCATGTTATTACTATGCCCTTGATTTTGCTCACAGAGAACTATCTCAGCTATGGATTTACCACTGTAAGCATTTCTATTTATGTAGTGAAAAACTACAACGAACAGTAAAAAGAATGAACTAATGACATTTGTTCACATTACTTTGTCTAAAGCAGGTATACCATTTTTATTCACATATTAACAGGTTTTAATATCAACATCACACACTGTAAAACTGAAATAGTACAGATAAGCAAAACATGAGAAACTGGTTTTTCCTGAAAGATTTGAAATTAGAGCGGGAAGACAAACTCGCTTATAAAAACATCACTTGAAAGCTTTTGTCATTCAGAAGTGTATTTTGTCATTCAGAAGCATATTTCTCCAGATGCTGGCTCACATTTAGCAATGCAGATCAGAAAGCAAAAAATTTAATCCGCAAAACTGAAAGGAAAACACTCTTCTGTAGTACTTACCAGAAATAATAATTCATATTTGTTAGAAAGAAATAATACATATGTTTACTTCGTTCTGCAAGACCACTGTAGAATACACCCATGAATAAATATTATCAGAACTCATGCTTTAATTAATCTAATGTTTCAGTACCTACCTTAACCCATTGCTTAGAACGGTAAAACCTTTAAAGACACTGCAAGACAATTCAAATTACCTTCCGAGGACCAGTACTTTTAAGTTCCATGACGTTTATTGTAAAATTGATTCTCTTTCCATTCTGATCAAACTTTATGTTTCCTGTTAGCCCTTCCACCTGAACCTGTAATAGATGAAAATGGAAATGGTAGGAAAATTTTGTTTCTTTTTAGAAAATGCATTTTTATTTCCACAAATGATTACTGATATTTCAAAAACATTCACTTTAGAGTCATTTTCATATGCAATATACTATCTTAGCCAGGTTCCTGAGGACTTTACTTCCACATTATTCTCAGCAAGATCCAGACAGGTTAGGAGACTAGAAGATTTTTTCCATAAATATAGAGAACTTGACACATGCACTCATCCCAGCATCCACTCCAGGGAAGCTACCTGTTTCAATGCCCTTTCTATTTCTACACCATGACCCCAAGGTACAGCTGGATTTGCAAGACAATCTCCAGCATTTCCTCTTCTGGAGATCTCAATCCTCTGTTTACGCAAATTACGGAAAGCTTCTGTCATCACTTGAACAGCATCATAGGTCAGAGCAGAGGTATACTGAAAAGAAGTGAAAATATTTAATTAAAAAGCAGCTTCAGCTTCACTATACCAATTCACTTGGTAATCCATTAAACACTAGAAAAGATAGTAAGATATACTTGAAATCAATCCACTTTTTCCTTAGTTACCCTCTGCGGGGCATCCATGAAAGTTAATCATGTATTCATCAGAATGGTTAGGGGCAGTGCCAATAAATCCAAACTAAAGATTTACAGCTGTTTTCAGTGTGAATTACATTTTTTCCCACTACAGCTGTGTAAAAATCCTGTTTGCAGATATGGCTGGAAGTCCATGTAGGTGAAAGGGAAAAAAAGAAATAATTTTCAGTGTTTAACCTGAGTTAGCCTGTAAAAATAAGAAATTGTTCCTCTGATTACACTCTTGATAGAGAAGCATTTATTCACAGATCTCTAGACTTCATCTCCTCCCACATATATACACACAAACCCAAAGAGCATGTATTTGTACATACATGTGCTTAACTTTTTCCCATTAAATATAAAATCTCAGGGGTAGCTACTTTCAAGTATGCAATATCTTGTCAACACCACACAAAACAGTTTTGGGACTGAGATGCCTGGAAAAAATGGTGTCCCTCGGAGAGCTCCATGTTCCTAATCTGACATAGTATAAGGAGCTTTACAACTTCTGAGACATCAGAGAGGAGTCCTGTGATCACATGCATGAGAAACTGGGGCTAAATGGTCAAAACCTATTTTCTTCAGTGACTGGAAAATTTTACATCTCAACCAACTAACTGAACTGAAACCACATGTGCACATACACTGAGGACTTTGTTGGACTGGCTTTTTGAGTCTGGAACACCGCAATTATGCCAAATATAGGGGCCATTTTTGGAAATATGGGCCAGAATATAACTACTTAGAGGCACATGAATGAACGGAATGATCCCTGTGAAGGCTATTAGATGCTGCAAATATATAAACTGTAAAGTGGAGAAAAATGATGTATTAGCTCTCTGCTTCAATGGCTCAGACTTTAATGAGAATTTTAATTAGTTAGCTCAAGTCATGCAGAAGGCTCTTGTAATTGTAACCAAAGCAAGTTCCTGAACTGAGATTAATTTTTATATGCAACTGTTAGACCTTAGAAAAGGAAGAAAAGGAAAGTAGAACTCTTTTTTTAAGCTTGGTAAGCTCAGTGACCAGTGCGAATCTTCTCAATAAAGTTTTCTCAGTGACTTGTACAGAATCTTTAAAGGGATCGGAACAGCAGAAGAATGAAGTGAAAGACTGTCTGGAGCCACTACTACTTCCTCCTACTGGAGCAGCAGTGATTAAGTGAATTTGGAGATGAGGAGAAGGTACAGAGAAAGGACCCTGACTAGCAGTACTACTTTAAACATTGATTGCTCTTTGCAGTTCAGAAACATACTGTGCCACACCAGTGTCCTGCGAAACTTTGGACACAGCACTGTCATTAACCACCAAAACGGACTTTGGGTAGCAGAGAAAGTAAGAGCTTGGAATTGAGAAGCTATAATGCTATCTAATTCAGTTATTCTGTGATTCACTGAATCACTGAGATATATTTAATGCATTCTCTCAAGAATATTATTTCTATAGTATATAATTATTGGCCTGAATATTCACAGCTCAGTGATACACGAGGGTTTTGTAGAGCTTTGCCTATCAATCAGTATCTGTATGTGCATATGTGTCATCACATGTATAAAATCTACATGTCATAATTTAGGTTAAGACAGCTTTAATCTAAGGATCTCAAAATATTTTACAAGCACTGTTGGAGATGCCATGAAAACAAACAGCCCATGCATCATTTCTTACTGCTTTATTGTGCAAACACTTTCAGCTCCTAATAACCTTCATGGGGCTCATTAAAACTATCTGCAGCTTCATAAATAGATGTAAAGTTGACAAACTAAACCAAAGTGAACTCATTACCATAAACAAGAAATGACAGACCAATAACCTGCTCATGCAGAGGTGTGTGTGTGTGTCTGCATAATAAATAAAATGGTCATAAGTTAAAGGCTGCATTAGCCCTGCCTTGATTCACTTTGTTTTACTGGAGATTCATCCACATTCTGATCTACACTATTAAAATAAATGGGAGCACTATTTGGAACATTATTCTGTGGAAGTGGGATGGGGTCTTACTTCTTAATACTTCTATGGCACTGTAAATCCCCCAACTTCATTTCAGTTCCTTTCAACTGTACATAACAAGATCAGCAACTTTACTACAAAATGAAATAGGTGCTATACCAGAGCTCTTAACAGAATCACTTGCATTGATTATAGCATGGCAAAGAATATGCTAAAAAACCATCCTGCATCTCACAATTTTAGAACTATGATAACAAGCTGATAATATAAACTGCCTAAAGATTTTATGCCATTTGCTATGAAACATGGATTGCATGAATGTCATATGAATTTTCTCTAAGTAGATGCCTTAATTACCAAGCAGTGAAAACACAAGGCCCATGTAATTTTCTTCAACTTAAATTTCTAACTTAACTTTCTACCTTCAACTTAAATGTTCTATAGACCTTAGTAAAACCTGTAAGCTGCAATTGCACTGATGAATTTAAAGACAAAACAAAGTCATTCCAGACAAAGCAGAAGTTATTACTCATTTGCTGTCCAAGAAAAACTGGCAAGATGTTGCCTTTTGTAACCAGATGTTTTCCAGTAACTCAGAAATCCTTAGCTGAAAGGACCAAGATTCTATTTTGTACAGTCAGTAACTGAATCTTCTGAAGGTGAAATTGCAGGAACTACCCCAGAAGCACAAGATTTTGTTATACATATATTTCAAAATTATAAGATATAAGAAAGCTAAGTTAGCCTGTTAGACCTGTATTTCACTCAATGCCTGTTCCATGTGCTCAAGACAAAGCTGAAAGATATGATTAGACATTTGAAATAATTGAAACAGTATACTTAAGCAGTGGAAAACAAATAAAAATGTGAAGACATAAATCCAAGAAAAGAAAAAAAAAGAAAAAAGGAAAGTGTTCTGAATTACAAGAAGTCAAATTCTTTTCCTCTTGATTTGGATATCTGCAATGTCTAAATCTGTCCTTGACAGATTAGCTTGAGTTTGGGTTTTTTGGTTTTTGGGGTTTTTTTTTGTTTTTTTTTTTTTTTTTTTTTACAGTCAGAGAAGAGTAATAAACATTCTAAGATGTGATTCATTTGACTAGTTAGACACCTTCTTGGAAGAGAAATTAATTGTGCTTTTGATTCCACTCACTTGATGTCCAGTGACTTTTGAGACTAGGGAGGAATTGAGAGCGATCAGCTTAGGTACAGATGTTTACACTGTAGACACACTAATAACAACCTACAACCACTCAAAAGGACTATGAATTAGCCATTCATCCCTAACCCAACACAACAGTGAGAAGGACAAACAAAATAACAGGAACATTTTGGCAGGGACTCTACCAGCTATGTCAAAGAAAGCAGGGCTGTTGTACAAGACACTGGGCAGACCTCAGCTAGAATGGCAGATCCAGCTGCAGCAGTGCTCAAGTAAGGCAGAAATCAGTCTGCAACAAGCACAGATGGAGGTTCCTCACAGTGTACGGGGGGCTGCTGTAGGAACAGCAGGAAAGGGAAACTGCATCACTAACAGAGGCTAAGAAAAGGGAGGTCTAAAATCTGATACAAATATTTTCCCTTGGAGAGCAGTAAAATTCTGAGAGAGGAAATACAGGAAATGTTCTTTGCTGCAAGAGCAGGAGGGTAGAATCAATCAGTATAAACACACTTCTACATTTTTTCCTTATATTTAAACAATTTAAATACCAGCAAATATACAAAATAAATTATAATAAAATCTCTCATCTGAATTTTGCCCATTTTTTCCCTCAACAAAGTACTTCTCTACTTAAATGCTAGTATAAACAACAGAAGCAGAAAGATTGATAAAACAAGTAAACACACAAGCAAAAAGAAATGAGACACAAAGTTACTTGTCAAGAACTAGAAAAGGAACTGGGCAACTGTCTCTTGTACTTTCAGTGCAGTCAAACTGATGCAACAGCAGACACCTTATTTCCCTTATTTCCTTAAGGGTCTTTAGTGTAGCTGGGAGCTATTTTGAAACAGATAGTATTACAGACACTTTGAAAAATACTTGAAAGTGGTCTGACAGATAAGAAAGTGAATACAAAATTACCTAATTGATAGGAAATGGCTATGTCCTTCTGGAGCTCATGGCACCTTGCATACCATCCTGACAGGACATGGAAACACGAAGAGCTACTTCCAATAGAAACAAGAAACATTGTCAAATCTTGTACACAGAAGTGTAATTGGAAGTGAAGATGGCCTTTGACTGTGCCCATAATCATGCTTTGCTCTCATCTGCTTTGTGCAGGCATTAGCAAGAGTGGGGGTGTGTGTGCAGCAGCCTGCTGGGCTGGTTGCCGTTCAGACTGCAAATGGGCCTTTAGCACCTGAGCATCTTCATTACCTATGGCCATGTTTCAAATACTGCAATGTGAGATAGAGGTCAGGCAGCCCAGAAGAGACAGTGCATGGCTCCTCCTCTTTGTTAGGATGGTGCTCTTGTGAAAATAGGCAGTCTTAGCTGAGAATAATTGCATATACACAGGACTTTTTTTATAACAACCCCGGTTCTGACTAAATGGGGAATATAAATTAATAAAATGTAAAATTACCTGATCTTTTAAAAAATTATCCTAAGTTAATCTCAGTAAAGATGGGGTTAGAGACCAAGCCCTATTTATCGTAATGAATATACTATCTTTATTAAATTTTTTTTCTTAAAGTTGTGCAGTCACATCAACTTACACTTTGATAACAGCCTTTATTCAAACACAATTGCAGCACTCTGTGTGCATAGAAAAGCTAAACAAATAGGCATTTTTGCTTTGAAGTGCCATACTGGCATAAGATGCAAAGAACACCTCAAGGAACCTGTCGCCTTAGAAAAACTTGTGTTCAGCTCCAAAACTGCTATCCAGAAAATCTAATGATTTTTGGACATGTTTATGTGTTTTAATTATCTCTTTGCTTGGTTTAGAAAGGCTGCTTTCTGGGCACACCCAGAACAGCCAGCGCAGCTAGGCACCTGCCGAAGCCTGAATCCCTGGAAGTCTGACTCTTATTTGAAAGACAACTCACAGCACATCCGGCAGAGACTGACAAGACTGGGGCACTGCAATTATCCTAATGCTCCCACTGTAGGATATTTATAGGAGAAAGTGACCTTCTTTCACTCTTTTAAAAACTGAATATAGCAAAGATCACAAGATT
The DNA here is from genome assembly GCF_009650955.1 of Corvus moneduloides. NCBI lineage: Eukaryota > Metazoa > Chordata > Aves > Passeriformes > Corvidae > Corvus > Corvus moneduloides. Next base: position 49,692,761 of record NC_045480.1, on the reverse strand, counting down.
TATGAAGCCCAAAGTGCTTGGCCTTTCTACCTATTTTATCTACTACTCTAATAGGAATGAGATTCCTAAACGGTAATTCCTCCCCCAAGATTGCTTCCAGTTCAGAACAATCTTCTCACTAGAGTCATCAGAAGTGCTAATCTAGCAGAAGAAAAAGAGTGAAGGAGTGCAGGTGGGCAGGTACATACTTTTTTTTTTTTTTTTTTTTTTTAATTTTTTTTTTATTTTACACTGAGATCAGAGGTTTTAAAGTATTTCGGTCTTCCATTAGAGAAAATGAAAAACCATTTACTTGGATTTGAATTCACAGAGCTTTACAGAAATAATAAAAATAATTATATGGATTTGAAGCCACAGCATTTTACTTATAAAAGATCCTGTTGTATTCTAATCATGCCACTGCCTGTGGAAAATATACATACTAACAAAATAAATAAGATTTTTAGAATGATTTGTGTAATCTTACTTCTATCTTAGAATACACCTGCAAAAGTCAATGCCACTGATAATAAAATCACCTTGAATTCACTGCAAAACACAAAGATATACAACTTTTTAATTGTTACCATATGAATACACAAAACCTTTTTCTTCAAGGCTAAGCCAGAGCGAAGTATGTCACTCTTCACAGTATTAAAAATCAGCAGGATCCAGCAGCAAAAACTGAAGCCTTTGGTCACAGCAGTGAAAACAGACCAAGTTGGGAAATCTCACAGGATGAGAACAAAATGCATAACTAGAAAGGCAAAAGACTTCTCTGAAAAAAATACACTCCAAGAAATGGATTTGAAAGAGTTGCTCTGAGTGTTTGAAATGTTAAAGTGTGTGTGGGGGGGGGGAGGTTTGGGGGTTTTTTGGTGTTTGTCGTTTTGTTGGGTTTTCTGTTTGTTTTTTTGGGATTTTTTTTTTTTTTTTTGCAGGAGGGGGAAGGGGAGAAAAAAAACCAATCAGCAATTCTCATCATACATACTTGGTGTTCTAAGAATTTTCAAAATGTGCCATTTAAAACTAATAGTAATAATTCAAGTCTTAAATTTAAAACAATAGGAGAAAAAGAAAGAAACACAAAAAACCCTAAACCACAATTCCCCATTTTCATTACCACTCCTCATCTACCCTAATCAGCAACAAGATACCTGTTGTAACAAGATGAACAGCTTTCTCCTGTTTGCTCCAATTTAATTTCCAAGCAGAACACTACTAGAATTGAATACATCATTTTTAGCAGGTTACTGATTTTACCAAGACATAGTTATTGTCAAATAATAAACACTTCCTTTTCACTTTTCTGCCACCCCATGCTAGATAATATGGGCAGCTACCTACATTAATGGCTCTTTAATACCAGACCTGCCCCAGAAATAAACCTGCATGTCTCCTCTCCTTTTTCACTGAAGTATACCCAGGGCTTCCCCTCCTCCCTTATTCCCCTGACCCGAGAAACTGTCAGCCACAGATGCTCTCCAGCTCTGAGCTGCACCTCTTTTCTGTCTTTTGCTCACATTTTAACAGCCTCTTTTCACTTTGCTGACCCCTTTTTTGCATGACATCATTCCTCCTCCTACTACTATTTTTATCTTTGTCTATGACTCCCTCTTCTCCTCTTATCCCCATTTCTCCATCAAGCTCTACTGCCCTAAATGACATTGATCCTTGTGAAGCCAGAGGTATGGCTGACCTTGATGAACAATTGGATCATGAAGGAATAGTAGCTTTTCCTGTTTATATCCACCATATCCAGATGAATTGCTGGTTGAAAAAAAGCAAGGCAGAGTTCCTGGGAAAACAGGCAGAAGGAATCCACTGCACTTTGTTGGCTGAAGATCCTTAAAAATTTGTAATTACTAAGAATAAGTGGATTCAAATTCAAAGAAACATAGCTTCATAGAGACATCAGGAATTGGCTCTGTAGTTTTCTCAAGTCTGCTTTAGCACAGTTCAGCCACTTTTACTTGCAGGATCGAAGGATCTGGGTCAATTGGCCTTTTGTATGTCTGAGATAAATCTACAGATATTGCCTCAAACCACCCACTGCTTTCAGTGACTAAACATTCCATTCTTTAATTGAATTTTCTTAAAAAAAAAAAAAAAACAAAAAACCAAACTAAACCAACTATGCTGGAATGAGTGATTACTTATGCAAAACAGCCTTTAGCTATTAAAAAGAAGCATGAAGTTTAACACTGAAATTTCTTATGCCCACATTTTTTGTATGTATTTTTTCAAATAGAGAAGACTGAATACTGGGATTTGAAAGCCCAGTGAAACCAGATAGCCGGAACACCAACTGCTAGATGCATATTTTTTTTAAGACCAGGAAACCAAAATGCAAAGACTGGAAACAGACAGAAAAATCTCACAAACCTACAGTTTTATAAGGGCACTTAGGAAAAAACAAATATACTCCAGATCAGTTCCTGGTTAGACCTCGTAATAAATATTAAAAATAACTATTTTTTAAAAAAATCTTATTTATAAATCTTTATGATGTACTTGAATTAGGACATATTAGGACAAAATCATAGTTTTCTATTAAAACTGTAGCAGGTGCAACAGAATATCCCTTATAACTCTTATTAAAATTCACTGCATTATAAAACCATTCTCTAACACACTGCAATCATAAGAGGCATGGCCCAAAAAAAGGTATTGTCTAATTCATCAACTGTACACTTTTGCTTCCTCATCTATATCTAGACAAACTGCCTTCTGAATTTTCAGTTTGAGTAATTGTTTTCAGTGTTTTCTTCTTTGTTCACATTGTTTTCTTCTTTGCTCCTTATTATAAGTGAGTCATCTAAATGTTAATTATTTCTGCAAGGTAAACAATTGTGTGCTATGTATTTTCATTTTTTTTTTCTGCATGTTATCTGTATTGCATCCTTGAGGTAAATTAGCACCAGCAGAGCTCAACCAGCATCTTTCAGTTACAAGCATCATTACTCCTGACTTATGGTTTCATAATAATTGCCCAAAAGACTGTATGACTTGACTATAAAGAAGAAACTTGAAAACATGAAAATACTAAAGACAAAATCAGGAGGTAAAAACAATCTAGTGTTTTGGTATCTTAGCTATACATTGGTTGGGTGAGGAAAGAGATTATGAAGTCAGAAATACAATCATGAAAGAACATCTGAAACATTATGTGCCAGCATGAAACAGTTACATCCACCCAAAATAGCTGCAGAAAGTACCAGGGTTGTTATCATCATCCAACACAATGGGATTCTCTGAGTTTGAGCTGATTTAGGTCTTCAACTAGGCAGCCCCAAAATCTTTTCTGCATGCTGCACATAGTTTTTGTGTATACCATACCCAAGTTGTCTCAGGCACTTCAAGCCTCAGGTTGCTCTTAGAAAAGCTTACCACAGAGTAGGATGGCTTGAACAGACTTGTAGAACAGACTATTTCAGTTGGACAGATCTACAAGGATTATCTAGTCCAACTGCCTGAACAATTCAGGGCTGACCAATTCTAAAGTGTGTTTTTAACAGAATTTCCAAATGCCTCTTAAACAGAGACAGGCTTGGGGCATCGACCAGCTCTCATGGAGGGCTGTTCCTGTGTCTGACCACCCTAAAAAAATTAAAGAAATGTAAAGAAATGCTTCCAAAGGCCCAGTCTGAACCTGTTCTGGTGCAGCTCTGAACCATTCCCACACATCCCCCTGTCACTGGATACCAGGCAGTAGATCTCAGCACTGGCCTCTCTACTTCCCCTCCTCAGAAAGCTGTAGAGAGCAATGGGGTCAGTCCTCAGCCTCCTCTTCTCCAAAGAAGACTAGTTCAGAGCCCTTAGCTGTCCCTCATAGGACATGCCTACTTCAAGCTCAGTACTGATTTGGGGGGTTGACTGTGGATGGACACTAGATGCCACCAAAGCTGTTCTGTCACTCCCTTCCTCGGAGGGATGGGGAAGAGAAAATAAAATGAAAGGCTCATGGCTTGGGATAAGGGTAGGGAGAGATCACTCAGCAATAACTGTAACAGGCAGAACAGACTCAACTTGGAAAAAAATTAATTTATTATCAATCAAACCATAGTAAGATAATATGAAAATAAAACCTAAATCTCCAAACATCTCAACCCACTTCTCCCTTCTTCCTGGGCTCAACTTCCCCCACAAATTCTTTATACCCCATTCCCACAATGGCACAGGGGGATGTGGAATGGGGGTTGCAGTCTGCTCAGCACCCATCTCTGCCACTGCTTCCTCCTCACAGGGCAGACTCCTCACACTCTTCCCCTGCAGGGAAATCTCGGCTCTGGCACCTGGAGCCCCTCCTGCCCTTCCTTATGCACTGACTGTCTGCAGGGCTGTTTCTCTCATATATTGTCACTCCTCCCTCTGGCTGCTGTTGTGCAGCAGCTTTTTCCCCTTCTTGAATGTGTTATCCCAGAGGCACTACCACCTGCGCTGATGGGCTCCGCCTTGGCCAGCGGTGGATCCGTCTTGGAGTCGGCTGGTATTGGCTTCACTGGACATGGGGGAAGCTTCCAGAAGCTTCTCACAAAAGCCACCCCTGTAGTCCCCTTCTCCCAAAACCCTGCCACATAAAGGCAATACAACTTATGTCTCACTAGCCTTCAAGAGATACGGATTGAGCTTATTCCAGCAAATAGACCAAAGGCTGACCCTAAGAGAATAGGTTAATCAGATCAGCAAATTGGAGCAGCTGGATGTGAATGGACGTGTTGTCCTTCAGTGTCCTTCAACAAGATCAAGAAGCTTGCCTTAAACATAACAGTCTGGCACAACACTAAGGCTACGAAAGTCCACCATATTTGTAAATATGTAATACTGGATCAAAAGAAAATTTCAACTTGTTATTATTAAGCCTTTACAAAATTAAACATGCATTTTTCTTTCTGCTACTTGACAAAAACTTAGCCAGGATGTTCAACTGTATGTTTCAACATCTACACATTAGGTCTTCTAGAACTGCCTGCATAGACTGAAAACACCCTGGTTACAACAGACATGTTTTAAATTTAATCTGGAGTAAAGCAGGTATCAGCGCTAATCTTGAAAGATGCAAAAATCTTCTGCAAAAAGGCTGCAAAGCACTTATTTAAAGCATGCTGCTTAATCTTTAAATCTTGTGGTTTTATCAGTACAGGTAACAGTGCAGTAAGAAATGAGATCAGTGTCTTTTGTCATCTATGTCCTAAGACTGCAATTTTTGATAATTAATATTTTATAAATTGTAAAGATACATTTTTAAAGCAGTTTGATCTAGGTCCTCTTCTGGGCATCTGTGGAAGAGGCTTTTAGCACTGCTATTCTTTCTTGAAGAGCATGTCCCTTTGAAATGCACTTTTTCTTAGAAGGGGTATCTTTCTCTATTTTCAGGACTGTAGTTGGATGCTGTGATATGTCTTATCAGCTCAGTCATATTCCACTGACTTGAATTTTGTGATGTGAAATGAATGTACACTTACTTTTGGATTACAAAAGGAAGATAATACAACACAGTTGCAATGTTTTTGTCTGCAATAATAGAACATTTGCAATCCCAGGGATAATATTACCTGTTAGGGGCATGTAACCACCTCTCATTTCTATACTGATGATGCAGGGCTTTTGTTAGCCTTCCTATCTGCTTCATACAGAATCTCCAGAGAGAGTTTCCTAGATTCCATGGGACTGGGAGCAAAAGTTCATTTATCAGCACTGGCAGTTTGGACAACTACTTCAAAATCAAAAGTGGAGAAAATTTATTTGTAAGATCACTTAAGTGACAAGTGGGAGACCAGTGCATTAACCTGCTCAGTAACTTAGATGTTTATACAGTATTCCAAGAAGAGCTAGAATAACAATATAAGACAGAATGAAATGCTCAGGCAGGACAGGTAAGGGAAAGCAATTCAGCAGGAGTCAATGAAAAAATCCTGTACTTAAAAGTAATGATGAAGTAGACAGATATGGTATGAATCTGTCTAAATTGGCAGCAGCATGAGAGAGCAATGCAGAAAAAGATTTGGATGTTAACATGTATCCCATGACAAATATATCTCAATAGTGTCATGGTGGTGAGGAGAGAAACAGAAAAAAGAAACTAATACAAAAGAAACCCCTGAAATGAGTACTGTCTCTGAGACACATGAGGCCATTCTTTCCATTTCCTCAGCATAGCACTCAGATGTGGTGCAGTAGCCAGCCTGGCATTTCGAAGAGGCACCAAATAGAAAGGTTCCAGAGCAAAATGACAACCAGGATCTGAGACCAGAAAATTCAAAGGAAAAGGGATTATTTAGTTTTGCAGGGAGGAAAGCAAGGCAGGAAAGATGGCAGCCATTTTCAAATAGAGAAGAACAATGAAAAAGCAGAACTCCCTCACAGCCATTAGAAACATATAAAGGAGTAATGGATTAGGTGATATAAAGGCTGATTAAGGTTAGACAAAAGCCAAAAATAAGATCATTTAAGCACTGAAATAGATGCTTGGAGAAGTAGTGAAATCACTACCCAAAAGAACTCTACAAGTTTATCCGATTCTGCCTTCAGGCAAGGAGGACAGACCGTGTGACTGACTGCTCAAAGACCTTTCTCGCCCCATTTCTATGATTTCTATGATTCTGCCCTGCCTCTAGCTCCCTCAAGGATGGGAATGATACGTGACATATCTCTGACCTTTCATGAAATGACAAGCAAAAATGACAAGTACTAAGTGTATAAGGGCAAGAGATAGAAAGCTACACAAAGAAATACAGTAACTGATACAATCAATGTCACCAAATATTGCAATATACATCCACACTTTCCTCACCATCATTACCTCTAGCATTTATAAATTATCTGATAATCTAACAGAGGTCTCAATTTCTTGCGTAAGTATCAGTGCAGTCCTATACACACTTTCAGCAAACAATATAAAAAGGGAGAGAAGTTAGCCTTTTAAATTGAATTTAAAAAGTGTTCTAAATTAGTGAAATTCAGGAAAATAAGTGTTTCAATTACTTTACTTTTCCTATCCTTTTTTTATAACAAAACAAACCTCAAAAGCAAAAGATACTGCAACTTCAAAAGATACTCTCCTTCAACTCTTTCTACTAGACTTGAAAGGACTTATCATGGAAGAAATAAAGGGAACACCTGTGACAGAGTTAAAGATTTTAGTGCTTTCATACAACATTGCAATCACTTCATGTTATCTAACACACATGCAACTTCCCCCTAGTCTAGGTGACACCAGGGACCTTATTACTGTGCCTCACCCATTTATTTTTCCATCAATGATAGAAACTGCATCTTGGTTTCAGTTTGAGTTCTTTAGTCATGTGTTTCATGTATTTCCCTATTATTGTTATTTCCAGACTATGATTCTGCAACGTGAATATGTAGGTAGATTCGGGAACTCAAGAATCAGAGAGACAAAAGGATTCTATTAATCCCCCACAGCCACATCCCTCCCCTTTTTCTTAAATGAGAGCAATACAGCTAGCATATACTACACATCCGTAATATAAATGTACCTAAAGACCTGACACAGACTCCAGTTTACTTTGTCAAACATCAAGTAAGAAATTCACTACTTTTATCATAAAGATTTTAACTACAAAAATAACCACAGAAAAAAACTACTTTGACTAAGATACCACCAAACTTGGCCTCATAAAAAAGGAATCTATAATATTTATTTTTTAATTAAAATTAAGGTTGTGTGTTTTAAAGGACTTTTCTACCAGGCATTTAAAAAATCGGTTCTTCCTTCCATGCTGAAAATTTTTATTTATTTCATTATAAATTAAGAACATGCTTCATATTCAAACTATAGCACAAAAAAAGTTATGGCTAGAACATTTGCAACTTATTTTTTTGTCTTTTAGAGCAATTTAATAATGTGTTCTTATTAAAATTTCTGATTGTATTACTTAAAAATTATCAAGCATTAAAATTGAATTATTCTTTTCCATATCTTGCAGCCACTAACTGATCCTTATGATGGTTAGAGAAAGTAAGAAGGCACCATTATCCTAGTCTTACCCAGAGGTAAAACTGAGGCAAAAAGCCTTAACCACTGGCCCAGTGTCACTTTGTGTGTCACACAGGCCTGAAATCAGACCATAATTCAGTATGTCAGGCATAGCATTTAATTTTGTATGTCTTTGTAGGACTTAGGCATCTGTCTCAAAGGAACTGTCTTACCATTTCTTTGGGATATTATGTTACATCAAAAAAGTGCTAAATCTGTGCTCCCCAGAAGCATGATTAACATTTGTCTTTAAACATTTCAAACTACAGAGCAAGAGAAACATTTCAAAACATAGAGAAAGAGAAAAATCAAAAATAGTCAGTAGATACTTAATCTATCATCATATCTAAACCAATTACCTAACAAGCTGTCAAGCAGAGATTTACAGTGACACAAGAAAAAATTGTCTTAAACATTTTTAAGAGTGTAGCATCTTTGTTCAATCAGTCCTGTGACAGAGAATGTTAAAAGTACCCCAGAGAAATATAAAATTATTTTGGCACTGTTGATTTTCAAGGGGTTTTCTCTGTCTCTTGCGTTTCTCTTCCAAACCCTTCACTTCCTCTACTTCTAGTGCAGTTAAAACAAACATGAGACATACCTTGATTGTACTAGTGTGTGCACCAGGATATTCTTTCTCCTCCAGTGTTGACCAACGTTGTATAAATTTTGACACCAGAGGATCATCATAGTCAACTATCTGAAATCCTGAGACATTAGCTCCTCCAAACTGAATTTTTGACAAATCTCCATCAGTAAATCCCTGAGCACAGAAAAAAAATATGTCTGTTATTTCAATAGTTTTGGCAGTTCTCTCAATAGTATATAAAGAAAGCGTTACCATATGACCTCTACTGCAGAAGTGTAAGCCAACATTTTCCTTAAACTCAATCCAACTTGAGTCCTGGGCTGCCAGGATTAAGTCATCAGCTCCATCAGCCAGCAACACTTCTTGCTGCCCAGTAGACAAGCACCTTTCTAGAGAGCAAGGGCCGAGTGGACCTGTCCTTGCCATCGTGACTTCCTAAACATCCTCTTAATTTCAAGAGGACCACTTAAGTGAGAAAGGGAACACTGGCCATGAGTAACAGCCAACCAAGTTTTAGGCAGGAATATTTACAGCCACAGCTGTATCCTCTTTTTGTTAGGAACTCTAAAGCATGTGGAAGAACTTACCATCTCCACTGCCTCCTCCGCCTGACATAAAGAACTACTTCTCATTCTTACAAACAGCTCTTGTGTTGTGTTTATCTGTGTTCTGTTATTTAACTTCACCCAAATAACCATACAAATGCATTTACATGAAATAATGATCTCAGACACTTCAGTATAAATGAATGTTGTGAGTGAATACAAAAAGAAGCAGCAACTTCAGACCACATTATCATAAGTCGCTACAATTGCTATACTAGATGCTCTTTAATTATTGCATATTAATGATGCTCATGTTTTGCTGCCTGCTAGCACAGACACTTCTACAGTGATCATGTAACTTGATGGTCAAACAGGAATATTCATTTTATACTTAAGCCTCCTCTCCATCAATCAGCATTTTTTTATTCTTAAAATAGATCAATTTCTTGACTGACTGATCAGACTGGAGGAGAATATTATTACAGTCCAAAAAAAGAAAGCAAGGGGATTCAGCGAAGATGGAATAGGATTCAAATACTAGGTAAGTTTTCTTTCTGACAGAGATAAGCACATTCTTAAAATCACTACCATATACATTTTATATATGATATTAAACAGCTTTTAAACACAAGATTCAGTAAGTTTTAGATCTTATGAAGTTACTGCTACAAATTTAAAGCAATGGCTAAAATAGCAACCAGTTAACATAATGAAATCCACTGGGCACATTTTCTAAAACTGCCCTTAAGACTCAAAATACTGTTTATCCAACATTTGCAATGCAAACCACAGATGTCTAACAAACAATTTTTCATATTTTGTAAGATTTTTATGCCTGCTTTGTGAATATCAGCACCTACACTTCTTTATCCAGAAATGAGTTATTAAGATATAAGAATGAAACCCCAGTGTCCAGCTTTTAAAGAGGCCTTTAAAGCACAAGGCTTCTTCGCTCCATGGCACCCACATGACTCTTCAGAGCACTGCCCGCCTGGAGGGAGAATTGTTTTCATCAAAGGCTGGGAGGAAACAGGGGTTATGCCTGAAGTGCCAGAGACACACCATGGTCCTTCTGTTTCCTCAGGCTGCTCAAAGGACTATGGAAGACAGTGTAAATCGGGGCACTCTGGGCCCTGCTGGAATTTAGATCAAACACTATTCACAGTTCAAGAATAAATGATGAAAAAAATGATCTGGTGGCACTCACACTATACAACCACCAAAACTCTTTTCTTGAACAGGTTAACTGAGATGCAAGCTGGCACAATTTGCTATGTCTATTACAAAAAAACCAACTGGATTAGTTTCCCTAGCTTCAGTAAGCGTTGACTTTAATGTCAGTAAAATGGCCCTTCACCTTTAGACACAATTTCAGAAAAATTACCTTGACAGAATCTAGTGAGTTTTCTGAACTTTCCTCACGGGAACACTATTAACTATTAACTATACTGTCTGATCACCTATGTTCAAGAAAACATGAATTCAGACTGATTACCCAGCCAATCTGAGGGATGAAATGTGGAAATCTGAGACTCACTAGTCTAGCAGAATGAAAAATGAGAACTGTGATTTTTAAGTAGTTTACAAGTTCCGAGAGAGAAATCATCACCTTGCTGTGTGAATGTATCAGCCTATGACACAAAGTTATTTTTCAATTTTACATTCCCTCTTTTTCTAAAGTATGTCAAAAAAGAGAAGTTCTGTTGAAGGTGCTGAGCAACCTTCATTCCCATTGATCATAAGAGGCATTTAAACCTTGAAAACACTCAGCCAAAGAAACAAATATAATCTCAACTTGTGCATTCATTTAGCAAGCATAAAGACATCTAGCTACTTTCTGTTTTCTGGAATGTATTTAAAACAAGATACTAGTTGATGTGCTTCCATAAACAGTCAAATGAGCTATACAGATATTTTAAATACTAAGAATGCTTACCAGATTTGCAATGATATAGTGGTATCCTTTAACATGTTTACCAATTGTGATAACCTGTAAAAAAGAAGAAATACCTCCATAACAGAGAATGTTCACCTGGTTTACAGACAAAGACTTGAAAGGTACGAAATGCAGTATGATGTAAAAGCTAGTTAAGAGCTTTATGGTATACAATACTGAGTTTATTCAATGCTTTATCCTTTATTTTACCTAATGCACCACTGAACATACTTTCTGCTGGTAGAAATTAGCCATGTTGAAGTCCAAGTCCCAAGAGGGAGAGTCCCTCCAGACAGAGGAGCTGAATGCTAATTACTCTGCTGTGTATTAAAGGCACAACCCAGCCAGGAGAAAGCAGGCATCACACATTAGAAACACTGTGCCTCACAGACTCCTGCTTACATTCTGCCCACTGACATTAATGAATTATGAGGAAGCCTTGCAAAGTTCAAATTGTTTATTGCCCTAAGTCTTCCTCATAATCTCCCTCAAAGCCAGCTGGTGGTTTCTTAACAGTCTCTGCTGGCACACATGTAGCATGGATTCTTCTCCCAAATAAGCTTAATTAAGACTATGTCTGCATGGAGAAGTTTGCATTTTGAACCTAAGCACTTCTCCAGAAAAAGGATGTGCAAGATAAGAGGAATCTATAGGTTTATTCCATCTTTTGAACAATGAGAACAACTTAAGAGAGGAGGACTCATTCATTTCCTCATTTAACATAAAACTAAAATAATCAGACTAGGGATCCTGAAACTTGTATCAGGGTACTAGCGAACAACATTCCACATACTTGGTTTAATGAAGTTACAGAAATATAACTGAAAGCAGTGTTAACACTGAGTTTACATTACTAGAGTTTGAGACTGAGGGGGGATCACATTACATAGGCCATAGAAGTAATTAAATTGTTCCTCTTTTGAGGTCAATATATATATGATACACAAATTTAAGTATCCTAAAGCAATTACTTGGATCAGACTACTTAAAACTACTTATTAAGAGGTTTAAGAACTATATGCAGCTGCTGCTTCCAAAGAAATTTCAGTTAGACCAAACAGATTAGCTCTTCTGTGAAATATGAAATATTTCTTCATCATTGGTGTCTGAGATGACAACCAGTAGCTGCAAGCCTTTGGATCAATGCTCAGTAACTCTGAGCCACTGGGTACTATTTCATTAACCCAGCTTGCTGAAACTTGCCACTTGTCCTTATGAACACTAAGGATGCTGCCAGTTCAAACTGAGAAAATTCAGTGGGAGTTCCGAAAGCCATGATGAAGGAGCTGTGCACACAAAAGCTATTCAGCAGTTTAGAGGACCTTCTCTAGCAGGGATGGACAAGTAGTGGCAGTAATTACACAGCTGCCCAAAGGGTGTTATCAAGGTGAAATGAGATTCTGCAAAGGAAGCTGCCTGAGAAGAGGCAGAAGCTATATAATCAAGAGCATGGCGATACAGACCTGCCAGATCAGAGAGGAGGAATACAAACTAGCCTGAGGAGAGCTGGGGAACTGAAATATTTTTCAACTTATATGAATTGTTGAAATCTGGAAGAGAAACTATAACACAAGACAAAAAACAAGAATGATGACACAACTTTGCAAACACATTTTGTGGCTATACAAAGAGCCAAGGGCTACAAAGTACAACTGGGTGAACTTGAGGCTGTCACCTCAGCTTAAAATATTTGCAGGATAAATCAAAGCACTAAAATGAAAGATGTGATAAACAATAGAAAGCAAAGAAAAAGTGAAGAAGTTGTTGCTTTATGTGCACGCAAATAATACTTTGGTATTCAAGGAAAATGTGGTTAACAGAAAGCCTGTTGCATTTCTTGCAGTAAAAAAACACAGGAAAAAAAAAAGGAATACTGATATGATGTGTCTACTTCAGGCATCCTCCTGAAATGAAGGAAATTTCTGAAGGTTTTTTTTCAGGGCAGGAATTAAAATAATTTTTCAAAAAATAAATCTGGTAGCAAAGCAAGACCTAAAGTATGCTGCTACTAGAAAAGAAAATCAGAAGAACACACTCAAAGGATACTCCCACGCTAAGAAATCCATTGCTCAGCACTTCAGTTTAAGAGATGGAGAAAATTATTATAGAATCAATTAGTAAGACTTTCTTTTAGGCTACTTGAGAAACGGAAAGTGGGTTTACCTTTAAATGTAAGGAAGGGAAGTTACTGAGTAAGGATAATGGGCTTGAAAAAGAGACCAAAGTCCAGAAACAACTAGGCTATCTTGTGAAGAGAATTCCAAGACTAAACCCATATGGGAGAGCTGAGAACAGTTTAAAAGAACATATTCGAGGGCGTAGCAGTAAACTACGAGGAGAACAACTAACTAGAGTTATATTAACTGACCTGTGAGGCTGATTCAGTTACCTAGAATTCTTCAGTGACTTACAAATTAAAACGGCAGAAACAAAAGCTTAGCCTTCTGTATTCTTAAGGAGTAGCACAAGTCTGTGGGGATAAGCTGAGAAACTCTACACATCTAAAAAAGGCAGAATCTATCAAAGTGCAATTAGGGCAAGAAAAATATCTGAGAACTGCAATCAAAATAAGAAGCAGACAAAGACAAATATAGGCCTATTATGAAACAAAGACTGTAAAAATGAGTGGTATCTGAAGGGTAAAAGAGGGTTCTTGTCTTTAAAAAGTGGTTAAAAGGTGAAACTGAAGAAAATCATGGTCTGCCAAACTTTCGTATCAGAGATTATAATGAATATGACATACTTATTTTAAAAAGAATGTATAGGACAGTAAGATAAATGGTAAAAATAGTCTTGTCAAGATCGAAATATGTCAAAGCAGTATCTTTCTTTTCTCTGGCCTGATAATCAGGAAACAGCAGATGGGACATATCTTGAGTCTAATAAGGTGTCTGTTCTGTAGGACAACATTAGAAACTCACAAGAGACATGGATGAGACAGAAAGCCACTGTAAGGTAAGTAAAGAACCATTTGAAAAGCCACACAGAACTAGAGGACCTATAAAGACTACTTATGTCAAACATTGCTCTACACTGTACATTTCTTGACATTGTTAAGTCAGAAAATATGATTTTGAAAAGCTGCAGATGATAGGGACATCACACTCTCAGAGATAAAATGCTCTTGAGAACAGGATCAAATTCAAATTTATCTTGAAAATTAGAGAAACAGTTTGTGGATATGGATTCCAAATAAAACACACAAACACAATGTACTCCATTAAGGACACTGCTCATTGTCTGAGCCTCTTCAAAATGTAATGACCTTCAAAATGAGGGCCAAACTAACAAGCCCTTCAAGAAACCTTCAAACAAATACATCCATACTCTGATGATACATCCCTACTGATGCTGCACAGTCTCACATAATGAAGCTCAAGCCAACAGGGAACTATCCTTACAATTTTCCATTGTGCTCTGCCTGCATGAAAAGAAGTCGTAAGATGCAGAGCCAGTAAGACCTTCCTAGACTAGAACTGAAGTGGTGGATTTCAAAGTAATGCACTAATTTGAATCAGAGCACCATGATAATGTTGCTAAAAAAAAAATTTTAAGAAAAAGTCATTTTTGCAAATAATTTGCATGGGTAGAGAGAAGACAGATTTTGCTGCTCTTTGTAAAGCTCAGGAGGCCTTAGCTATGAAAAATAGCATCCAATTTTAGTTAACACACTTGAAGAGTGACACAAAATGAAGAGATAAGCAAGGAAAGTAGAAATGACAAAGAGCTTCAAAACATGAATTTCAAAGGGCATTAATCAGAAAGAGAAGCTGTGATACAGCGTTCCCAAGACATAAAAGGTTCTCAGAAAAAGCACTAGAGGGAGAAAATACCTTCTAGGTGTAAAAAGAACTAATCCTTAGACATAACTATTTATAATGGGCCACATATAATACTGTATCAACTATGTATAATACAGTATACTACTTACCTTGTGGAGCAGTCTGAACAAGGTATTTTGTAAATTACTGCTTTTATTTTAAATAACCAGGATAGAAAGATATATAGGATCATCCAGATAGAATTATCTTGCCTCAGAGCAAAGGGAGGGATTATAGGATTTGTATGTTCACTTTCTGCCTGGCACATATGCGGTCCTCAATACAAACTTGTCACTGCCAAATGATTCACAATAATCACAAAAATATCATCAAGACAAAGGAACTCATGACATTTACTTATACAATACTGCTAACTGCTGTCAGTGAAGAAAGGAGCATAGCAAACCTGATCGACAATGTCGTTGACTTTATCGCGTTCACAGTCCAAAATCACTCGTCTTTCCTTTTTCACCTCTAGATCTTGGAACAGTGAACGGTAAGTTTCATCTTTCCTCTCATTGTTAATATTTCCTACATTGATAGCAGTCACTTGCCATTTCTTTTCAGCAGCAGAATCCAACACAGCTTGCAATGTTGATAAGCCTAGTGAAGCACAGGAGAAAACAGAAGATATGACAGACAAAGCTTCGGGAATTAACAAACTTCTACAATGTGATTTGTGAGATTACTTATTTAAGATCTCCTGCAAGTTGTTTGACCTGTCACACGTAGGTAGAAGTCAGAAACTAAGATATATGTGGGCCCAATCAATTGTTATTGCATGAAATTTCCATTTACATCACTGCAAGGCATCAAGGTAAAGCCCTCTAAGTACAACCTTTGGGTTAGGCTCAACCTTCTTCAGAACTGGATTTTGCTGGTTTCATTGATCCACTGCTGGAATTCCACATAGTGGGAAAGAGATCTTCTAGGAGAGGAGCGATCCAATTAGAGCAGAAGGATCAGCCACTCATTAAAAAAAGGATCAGCTGCTTAAACAAAAGCCATTGAAGAGCTTTTGCTCCCTGCAATTGAGCAGTACTGTATTTAAACCTGGACCTCACTGAAGTCTGGCAGAATTCCCAAGTTCTCCAGTGATGGTAATGGATTTATTATTTCTGCTGCCTGCAGTCATATCCCTGATTATAAAAGATGTGTTGAGATATATTTTTCCATATAGATAAGCAGGCTCAATGCTAACACCTACAAGCAGTGCTGAGAAGTTTGCTTCCATCTTGTACTTTTGGCATGTTTCTGATAGGAAGCTGTAATGTCTGTACAGATGCAACTGCCTACAATATACTGTAAAACCAGTGAAGGCTTAATTTGACAGATTTTACTTCTTAGGGATTAAATAATGTAGTCTAGAAATGAAAATTACAGCTGGAAATGAATTCCTGCTATACAAAAAGTACAATTTTAATTATTTCCAGCAGTACAAGAATGAGACTTACCATGTTTCAATTCCTACCAGAGAATTCTACATTATTCTAGAGAGCAGTTTTAAGGCTACCAGATACTATTATTGGAAGAAAAAAAAAATTAGACTTTCTTACAAGCAAATTGACACTTTTGCTCATTCTTCTCTCCTGAAACCACCAAACATTGGGAGTCATTTCTTTGAGACAAATTCTGCCTTGGTATGTAAAGGGAGCTTCAGGTATAACTCTCATGAGAAATAATAGTTGTTATACTCACAAACATAGAAGGAAAGCACTAAGAATTAATTTGTCTCCCAGTTTGTAAGTATAATATTAAATTAAGTTTGGTCAGTGTTTAGCAATTCAGCTTCATCAGTGAAAAATGGTAATGCCATACAGCACTACACAAGACTGGTCATCAGCAAAGGTACAAAATGGCAGGCTTCCAAAAGGATAAACTGAATTATTATCTTACATAATTCTGGTTTGCCAAGTCTCTTTAAGAAAGACTGATACTAAGTTTTGTATGTCATGTAGTGAATACTTAGTTTAAAATCACAGATAACGACAGTCCACCAGTACATATATAAACTAATTCAAAAGCTAAAGATAAATGTGGAGAACTTGCGTTAAAAGGCAAAGATTAGTAATGTAAGCAAACTGAGAGATGCAGGGAGCATCCTAAAACATTAAAAAGCACTGAAGTATGTTTATACCTCAAAATACTGCTTGAAATTAAAAACTAAAAAAAAAAAAAAGAAAAATCAGCCAAACTGAAAAACATTTAATCTGAATCATTGTTTCAAATCAGATTTCAGGTCCTCCAACCTGTCTGTATTTCCTCCGAGTTAAACAATCTCAACTAGGCACAAATTAATAAGGACTATTAATGCAAACACTACCCATTGCAACAGGTTTCTATATTTTTGTCATCTGATCTTCTATTTTTCCTAGGGTTTCTCTTTTCCTGGGGGGCCCATTGCAGAGATGTCAAATGGCTGCCTGGATCGCTTGCTTTTTTTTGGGGTGGCAGATTTGTTATCCCCATACAGCTTAGTTTATTCTGATAGCAATAACATATTGCAAAATAACAATAACAAAAAAAGCAAACCCAAACCAAAAAAAGCAAACCAAAACCAAAAACCAAACAAACCCAACCAAACAGAAAGCATTCACAGCAATACTTCTGTGAAAGTGAAATAATCTGGAGAGTAGCAACAGAAGTAGGAGACTCTGCAGAGGAGAAAACTCCAGTAAATTCAGTTGGTTTTTTTAAGCTGCAGGAGCACTTCTGCTTGGCAAACTCATATCCTGAACCTTTTTTGATTATCATGAGACAAACCCTTAATTCAGTGAGCTCTGAAAAGGAAGACTGACAGAGGCTGAATAACTTAGAATCTTACAATAATGTTACTACTTTTTCCAAAACTCAGCAGAGAGGAGGTAAGGATGGCAAAGGACACTACTCCACGTTACATGAGAATAACTACTGTATTAAGACAGTAATAGCTTGGGCACACACATACTGAATGGCCTCACTCCTTACAGACAGGAATGACAGGAAATTGCCCTGTACTTCAGCCAGTCAGTCCCTAACCACAGAGGTGCTCTAGCACTAGCAGTAAATGATTCTTCAGGAATAAGTCATTCAGACTAATTCCTGTTAGCCTTCATAGTTTCCACAAAGATTAAGTCTCCTTTTTTATCTCACTCCTAAAGGTGGAAACAGCTTCAATTCTATATCATTCCTTCAATATACATCACTGTCACTACATTAACAGGCAAAAGTGCTTAAAGGAACAGTGGATTTGTGTATCCAGGATTTGATGTCAACTTAGCTGGCTACAAACTGCTTGACTCTGCAGGTTAACCTCATGTAATCTGTGAGGAGCACTGGGGCACTGAGGAGCAACAATTTAGTCCACATAAAGGTAGGAGCTTCATGCCTTGGAGCTTGTTATCACTGGGGTGCCTTGCCACAATTAAAACAAACAGGTTTGTTTGAAAAAAAGGAACAACCAAAGGATGACCAGAAAGAAAAGTCTCATGTTGTTATTCCTGGCCAGATTCAGACAGTGCAGCTCACAAGAACTAGGTGTTTTTCAGTATTTCCTAAATATAAATCACATGCAGGTCACACTCTGCCTACTGCTGGATCATTGACAGAGTACTGGCTAAGAAAGTAGTTTTACATCTGTCCTTTCTAAAAAGACAGCGAATGTTTCTGATTCTAATGTGAATTTGAAAAGGAAGTGCCAGAGAAATGAGCTTAGCATTCACTGTTCCATGTGATGTTACCTTTGGAAGCTACACACCAGGTTTAGTTCTTCAAACTTGAGTGCTTACAAAAATGGTAAAGAACTCTCTTGAGGAGACCCCTTCAGCTTCTGAACATCATGTATAAAATGGCATCAGAATGCAGGGAATTTAATGTCAAACAAACCATAAAATGTCTCAAGAAACCATAGGGTGATATAACCATACTTTAAATCTATATTATTTAAATATATTTAATATTTAACTCTGACTAATGAACATGCAGGCAAGCAACAAAATAGCCCTCTTAAAGGGAACAGGAGCAGGCAAGGATAGAAGTAAGTTAGCCAAGGACTACTAGGTGAGCAGAACCTGAAAATGGAATGATAATAATGGAATTCCAGAAGAAGCAGTTAAAAACCCACCCTTTCCAGATAAAGCTGCTTCTTCTCAGAAAACTAACTGATATACCACAATTTGCCAGTGATTTTCTTAAGTTCATAAGCTGTTATATTATTATGACTACAGCCATAAAAGGGCACAGGACTTGAGAAGGCTGTATGGTGGAGTTAACTGGTCCCAAGCAATGGGTTTGGGTTTATCAACATCAACAATAAAATCTAAGCTCAACAGATGAGAGGAACTCGATACCAAAAGCAGTCTCCAAAAAAGTAGGGACTGATTGCATCCAAGATTTATTGCTTGCTTGGTGCCCAGCTATGGATTTTGCATACATGGAGTCAATCTGTGGTAGCAGATAACCCTTCATGCTCAGATTTTTTTTTTTTTCTCCTTAGATGTTTCTTTGACAAAAAAAGAAAAAACTTTACATAGAAACTGTTTTACAGCATGTGACTAATCTCACATTGTTTAACAGTTGCAATTCTATTAATGCATACAGTAATAATTTTATTCTCATTTAAACAATTTTCTTTCTGTCCCAAAAGCTGATTTCTAAATGCAAGAAACACATGATTCAATTAAACTTACACTTGCTGGAGGTAAATATTTCTTCTGTTATTTGCTTATCTAATATGAATTCCAGATTTCAATGAGATACATCTGCCAAACAGGGTGCAGGTAAAAAGTAGCACACCTTACCTCTGTCACTGTCATACAAATATGCAAACTTGGTCCACTGATAGTATTCGATCAAGCTAAGAAGAGCTCCCTTGAGGTCAGGTCTCATCTGAATGACAAAGGGATGTGTTCCATCTGTTGGGAAGCTGGGAGTTATGAAGGAGACATGAAGAGTCCCACAGAATGATGTTATGGTATTTACAGACTTCTTGTCATAGAATCCAAAAATAGCAAAGACTCCTCTTGAAAACTGGGAGCAGACTAGGAAGAAGAAAGGCAGACAATTAGTGGGAGAATTTATTTTTAAAAATTATTGAAAACTCTTATCGTGTATATATTTATGAGAAATGTATGTTTGCAAAGTGTCTGGCCACATAAATACCAGGCAAAAAAAAGTACTACTCTGCTATGGAGATGACTTTTTAGCATTATCAATCAGTAATATAAAACTTACACTAGAAAAAACAACAAAAAGGAAGTATCAGATATGTGGTTCACACTCCTAGATGACAAATTCAGAAATAAAACTCAACCAACTTATTCTTAAATTTAATTTATGTTGTGAAGAATAGTGATGCAGACATCAATGGCAGTTGCAATTAAAAAAACAAGACATTATGAGCACACATAGCATTAAGGAAACAGATAATGTTTTGTCATGTTAAAAATAAACTGTGTGTGAGGTCAAGACTCACTGAGCCTTTTGCAAAATACGTTAAATAACTTTCCATTTGTGGAAATACAAAGTCAAAACTAAACCCAATTCTATCAAGAGCAGTAAGAAGTCCATTTGCTTTAAAGTCCTCCTGTATTAAAGCATTATTTTAATTCCTGCTTTGTAGGACTCAGCAAAAGCTGGTCCTTCTGGATGACAGCTGAGGTCATGTTGCAGGAAGAATAACCTCATAGGTGTAAATAACATGCTGATTGTTCACTTTTTATCAGTGGAGACAATTCAGGCCAGTTGATGAATGTGACTGACCACTGCGGCCTGTGCAAAAGCGCCAGTTCTTCCAGGGTATTCTTTTCTTTGAGATTGCAGGGTACACTAGTGCCTAAGTTCTACAGCCAGGGTACAATAAGGAAATATTAATCTCTGATGAACTCACACATATCATTTATGCATTCTTTGGTTTGCAGAGTCACCTTGAACAAGACACATCCTTCTAGAGACACCTGACCTGCTTATAGATAGAAATCACAGTGTAATTGATGCTAATTTTGCCCAGCCACTTACTGCACTAATCCTTGAATATAATTCATATAAAGGCAAAAATAAGTTGGTTTATTTTTAGAATTTCTTAGATTTGAACTAATACCACAGTCTTACCTTTTAAAGTTAATTTATTTTTAAAATTGTGGTTTTTTAAAAGAAATATTATCCCTTTATGCCTTTTACTACTCAATGCTATCCTCTTTTCATGGCTCTGCCTATGTATCTTTGCTACCAGTCATCTCTCACGCCCTAATTATTCCTATACTCCAATTAAAAGCACCTTAACAGGATGAGTGAAATTCTGAGTCTGCCAGTTTTAAGTTTTCACCTATTAACTTTAATTAGGTCAGAATTTCGCCTCAGGTTAGAAAATACAAGTGATTAAAAAACTTGATGAGCAACACCTCTTTATAAAAGGATGATGCAGATTTTACAGGGCTGGAGTGCGAGATGGTCAAACCTTTTCCGTTCCAACAGCAAATCATTACTGAATTATAGAATTGTTTTGGTTGGAAAAGACCTTTAAGATCAGAGTCCAATCATTAACCCAGCACTGGTGAGTCCACCTCTAAACCGTGTTCCCAAGTGCCACATCTCAACATCTTTTAGAGACATCAACGACAGTTACTCAACAGCTTCCCTGGAACAATTGTTCCAATGCCTCCCAGCCCCTCCCACGAAGAAATTTTTCTTAATATCCAGTCTAAATATCCCTTATCCTAACTTGAGGCCATTTCCTCTTCTATTGCTCATTTTCTGGGAGGAGAGACCAACTTCCACATTGCTACACCCTCCTTCCAGGCAGTTGCAGAGAGCAATAAGGTCTCCCCTGAGCCTCCTTTTCTCCAGGCTAAACATCCCCAGCTTCCTCAGTTGCTCTTCATAGGACTTGTGCTCCAGACCCTTCCCCAGCTCCATTGCCCTTCTCTGGACATGCTCCAGCACCTCAATGTTCTTCCTGTAGTGAGGGACCCAGAACTGAACACAGGGTTTGAAGTGCAGCCAAGCACAGGGGGACAGTCACTGCCCTGGTGCTGCTGGCCACACCATTGCTGATACAGGCCAGGATGCCATTGGCCTTCTTGGCCACCTGGGCACAGCTGGCTCATGTTCAGCTGCTGTTGACCAGCACCCCCAGGTCCTTTTCCACTGGGCAGCTTTGGAGCCACTCTGCCCAGGCCTGTAGCCCTGCATGGAGCTGTTGAGACCCAAGTGCAGGACCCAGCACTTGGCCTTGTTGAAACACACAATTGGCCTTGGCCCATCAATCCAGCCTGTCCAGATCTCTCTGTGGAGCCTTCCAACCCTCCATCAAATCAACAGTCCCACCCAACTTGGTGTCATCTGTGAACCGACTGAGGGTGCACTTGATGCCCTCATCCAGGTCACTGATAAATACATCAAACAGGGCTGGCCCCAGCACTGTGTCCTGAGGGACACCACCTGTGACTGGTTTCCAGCTGGATGGAATGTCATTCATCACTGCTCTCTGGGCCTGGCCATCCAGCCATTTTTTTACACCTCCAAGTCATAAGCAGTCAGTCTCTCCAGGAGAATGCTGTGGAAACTGTGTCAAAGACATTACTAAAGGCCAAGTAGAAAAGATTCACAGCCATTCCCTCATCCACCAAGAGGGTCATCTTGCCATAGGAGATCAGGCTGACAAGCAGGACCTGCCTTTCACAAATCTGTGCTGGCTGGGCCTCCTGATCACCTGCTTGATCTGTGTGTGCCTTGTGACAGCATTCAAGATGACCTGCTCCATTACCTTCCCCAGCACAGAGGTTTGGCTGACAGGCCAGGTCATCCTTCTGACTCTTGTAGATTGGTGTCACATTTGCTAATTTCCAGACAGCTGGGACTTCCCCAGTCCTAGCAGACTTGATGTCAAGTCAACTGACCCATGATTTAAAAAAAAAAAAAAAAAAAAAAAAAAAAAAAGTCAAAAATCAAAATTCTACTGATGGCACCAGACTTAGAGCCAGGTATTGATCTGCTGGCTTGCTGGTTCTGTTTCTTCCCTCATCTTTTCTGCACCCCGAAGGATAGAGAAAAATGCCACTTGTGCTCCTGATCCCTCAACCAGCAAGTCCCAGAAGTCTCTTGGTTGCTCTCAGACTTCTTGTTGCAACTTCATTGTTGCCTACATGAAAATAATCAACCAAGGACAATCAGTCAAAGGCAGTATTCAGGGCAGGAAGCTCTCTCTTTATGCCTTAAACCAGAGCCCAGGGAGGCAGCAGATTTCCCTAAGAAGTGGGTCTGGCTGGCATAAGGTGCCTTCTGTTCCCTACAGTGGGGCATCTCCTATGAAAATGATCCATCTTTTTTCTTCATGGAAGCAGTTTTGATGCAGAGCATGGGCCAACCTCAGCAACTCCTCCATGCTGGATGAACCACTGTCCTTGCTATCATTCAGTTTCACCTGCAGAGCCTCACACCTGTTACAGGAGGGCACCTGGGAAGGTGGGGCTGTCACAGAGGAGACACACCAGCTACGCCAGGCAGGAACCCATCACCATTGTCCCCTATCCCTTTAGTCACTGCGTTCGCCCAGGCAGAGAGAGGAAAGGGAATCCTCTGTATCATGTATCCAGTCTGCCTGTCCAGCCTGTCTCAGGGAAAGTAGGTAGCTTTTAGTCTCTCTCCCTCTCGCTCTCCCTGCCGCTCCTGAACCCACTCACCTCCCGGAACTCTTGTCACTGAGCAGAGGAGTTCCCCTACCCAGGCACAGCTCCCACAGGGATGCTCGATGCTGCTGGTCAGCACTGGTCAGAGCAGGCTCCACCCTCCAGCCCGACATCTGTGTGGCAGCATGTTCCCATTGGAGCCCTGTCTGGGCATGTGTGTCATGGTGAACAAAGATTTCTGAAAAAGGCTGTGAATTTTCTGAATAGCTTTACTGTTTAAGTTACTGGAACTTCTTGTTCTATTCCACATAATTATGCTCTCGCTGAGGCAAAACCAACTCACTACCTCCCCACACACTCATGAATAATTGTTTCCCATGTACAGTAAAGGCTAAATACTGTCTGAACTTGCTACAATAAAGGCATTAATGCCTCATAACTCACCTTCAAAAATGCACACTAAAATAAAGCATCAGTTTACTTCTGGATTCTTAGGTAAGAATTTTGCAGAAGACTGTTACTTGTACACTACTGTGACCTCCTGTATTAAATCATTTTAAGGCTGCATCTGAGGTGACAGAGACAACAACAGTCTCATCAAAGGATCACCGAAAAATAAAAATGTTTTATGTCACTACTGCCAACACCTAGGATGCTACCATTTCTCCTGTCACACTTACTGCTTTTCTTCCATCACCAGTCACTGATTTTAGGCATAGATGGAATAATGTTCCCTACAGCAGCCAACAACCAGAAAATTTGAAAACCATAGGTGATGCCTTTTCAGAATCACCACCCATCCTCTCCTCAACCTTCCTGACACTGGAGACCTTTACCTTGAACCATGAGTTTTCTCAGTTTTGCTCTTCCTATCTTCTCCTCTGTACACTGGGGACAGAGGAGAGAGTGAGTGGCTGTGTGAGTGCTTTGCAGGTGGTAGGGTTAACCCATGACAGGGTAAAAGGTGTTATTCCCACACCCACAGGGCAGACCTGTTAATATTCCTGGTCTGTGCTCCGCTGTACCTCTGCAGTGATACACACACCCAGTTCTTCCAAACTGAACATCCTCTCATACCATCTCTCATCACAGCTTACTTAAATGCAGCACTCTTGGATTAACACAGTGAACAACTCTCCATTTAATAATATTTACACCTGATAAATCATCACTCCTTACATACTCATGTCTTCTTCTGGGGAAGGTTGGTAAAACTGGAATTTTGATCTCCTCTCCTTCACAAAGTGAAAGATGAGTAAAAGGTACCACCTCCAGCTGGGAAAGTCAAGTCACTGCAGTTCTCAGTACCTAGAGGAGCTGCAGTTTAAAAGCTGAATTACACATACACATGTGTAAACAATCCCAACAAATAATATGGTAAAAGCAAAAGCATTTTATATTTTTCAAATTATTATGAAACCTGAAAAACAGATACAATGTCTCATTTAATTCAACCAGGGCTCCCTTAATGTGAGATAAAATCTCTCTAACACAAATCTTCAAGTATGGACATAACTCACATCTGGGTCAGCCACAAAAATCAGGATCAACTATAATCCAGGTAAAAATAAATTTTCATCAGCAGTGATCAGTCGCTCACTGAAGAACATCAGTGTTGTGCTTTTCTGTATGAAATTCCACTAAAGGTAAGCAGGCAGGCACCTATGCCATGTAATAAAAATGTGCTGCAAATAAGCATTTAGAATTTGTCTAAAGACAAATTTTTGCAATTTTTCTGGGTTCTTTTGTCTTTTAGGAGAAGAAGGGGAAAGAAGGGACGGTATTTCCAAATATAGTGGTGACCCAGTGGATAATGCAGAAACTGCAATTGTTTTTGGCAGGATTCCCACCTCAGACAGTCTACAGTCATGTTGCTATTGCTGGAAGACATTAGTTTTATAATAGTGAATCACAAGCTGTTCACAATTATTAGAGTAAAAAAAAAAGTCACGATGATTAGGACTCATAAGCCATTGAAATATGAAAGATCTATTTCATTAATGACATTAGAACCAACTGCCAGGATTAATTTCTTTCAAGCTCTCCTATATGAATTGAAGTTTTTTAGGTTTATGGGGTCCTTTCTAGAAATAGTCTATGGCTTATTTAGCAACAAGAGGGCTGGAACATAGTAAGCTCATTCTGTGATCACTTTTCTAGAGAGATTCTCCTAGAATGGCAAATAACTGTGAATTCCAAGAAACAGGGTAAATAAAAATTCCTGAGAAGGAACAATTACCAGAAGGTTTTGTTATAGTTAAGATTTAAGTATTTTATATTTGACTTCTTGTTCTTCTACAAACACAGCTGGACACAAACCTTGTTTGCCTTTTTTTTCCAGAACATTGAAAATGTGCCCTAGACTTTTATTCCAAAAGCTAGGGGCCAGATTTGCTCAAGAACAAAATTAAGCTTAAGTCTGCAATGAGAAATAGGTGCCCTGTCACAGGGTGGCCAAAACTGCTTGCTCCATTATTAACTCTTCCACTGTTAACTACATCTGCTTCTTCTTAGAACTCCTTTTTACCACAATGCATTCACACCTTTCTCTCCTTCCCACTTTCTCCATTTCACTATTCTGTTTTGTCAATGAACTCTATAAGCAGGATAACCTGATATTTACCACTCTGGTCATGACTGGTTCTTCAGAAACAAAGAAATACAGCACTATACACTCTTTGCCTCTCACCACATAGAGCATATTTCTGTGATGCATATCATCCTAAACCCAAAGCACAGGAAATGCCAGCTGAAGAGTACGCTTGCAAATTCCAAATACAAAAATATTACAAATATGCTAAGCTTTACACAATGAAGTGACTCCAGTGAAGGAATGATAGTTTGTTTGCATGACTGAAGAACTGAATCATTAAATCACATAGAAATAGCTGGATTTGAATACATATGCTTAGAAACTCTTCCTGATTAAGTCTTCCTAAGCCAAGATTTTCTTCCTTCAGTACTCTCCAAAGGAAAAGTAATAAAGCTAATAATTGTTTACATTCAGGGACAATTAAACTGGAAAAAGAAAATTAGCAAAATGCTAATTACTTACTGGAAAAAAAGTCTAACAGGACATGCTTACAGGTAAATTTCCGAACACCAGTATTGTGACTCTTAACATACTATTGAATTTTAGTTCATGAGAATTTTGATACTTGGTTTCTGTCCAAAGATGAACATTTAAAATGAGAAAGTATTTGCCATTCAGCACTTGAATTTCAAATGCTGTCCAGTATTAAAGTGGCTCTATATGTTATTCTATTGTAATACCTTGGTTTATTATGGTGCTAACAAAAGTGTTTTAATATTAGCACAGGCAAATAAGTATTTAGTGCAATTATTTAATCATGCATATGGAATAATCATTCTCTTACTTCTATGAGAAAGAAACTACAGCATATGTGTAAAGGAAGAGTCAAGCACCACCTCCCCAAAAGAGACCAAAATACAAAGGAAACACTCATTGGTTTGAAAAGCTGATAGATGAGTTGGAAGTAGCCAGGAACAAGATGTGGAAACTGAATGCCCAGTTTACACAATAATTTCAGCTTCTGAAAGAGCACATTATGAATAAGCAGAAAGTAGAAAGGAACAATAGATGGAGCAAAAAATAAGCAGCAACCACAGAGAAAAGAAAGAATTCATATATGATTGAGACTGTATCAGAAAATCATTGTGAAAATAAAAACCACTATGGATTGCTTCCAGAGCCATTACAAAGACTGCAGCACAGCAGACAGCATATTACATACACGTTCCTAGACTAAATAATTTTTTTTAGCTACTATAGTCTGCATGGTCTATTTTACCCATTCAGATTCTACAATTACCTCCTAGATGTAAGCTTCCTCTCAGGAAGATTGAATAAGGCATAAAGAATCACCGAAGTCCATCCAGAGTGATATTCAGAATGACAAAAAAGTATGTTTTAAGCAGAACAACTTGAGATGGAAATACTTTTTTCTAAAGGCCATGGTAGGCTAACTGAAATTGGGAAGAAAACAGCTCCCCAAGGCTCAAAGAAGAGCATAATAACTGAAAGAAAACAGACTAAAGTTTTATGGCAGTATTCAATAAAACACAGGGCACAGAAACCAAATAAAGGCTGGCATTTCAAAATTCCAAGATACCCTTTACCAAAGCTGAGAGGGAATCAATGCCAATTAAAAAAAAATCAGTGGCAATCAGAACTAAAAATATGCCATACTTCTGGATAACAAAACAGTGAATTACACTGAAAAGACCTTCCCTTTTATCCTTGCAAATTTTAATTCTAGCACTGATAAATGTAGAGTTTTATCTCATTTTAAGCATTTAAGAAAATCTGCCCAAAATTATAGCCATTCAATACTGATCTAAAGTGTGTACTCTCCTCTTTGCAGATTGTTCATATACATATCTTATGGCTAAAAAAATCCCCAAAACAAACCAGACCTCATTGGGAAAGGTAATAATTGAATATTGAGCTCACACACAAAGAACGATGTGGAGCTCACAAGCACTTCAGTAATGAGCTCCTCACCTGTACACTCAGCATTAGTGCACAAAACGTGACTTAGAGCAACAGACAGGGAGTTTACAAGCCACCAATCTCTATCAGAACAGGGGGGCTCAGTTTTTAACAGAGCTGACTACGGAAATTCTCAGACTGGAAAAGGAAGAATTTAAATCCTGAGGCTGGAATGTCTGTAGAGCACAATTATGGTGGAGCAGATGCAAAGGATTTTTCTCTTTTTCCACCTTTTCTGGCAGAAATGCGGTCTTTAGTTATTGCTACAACCTGAACTGTTTGCCCAGAGATTATGCAACTGAATGGAACCTTCCACACCTTGTTATTAGCAAAAGCAGCTTTGATCGTTTTGTAAAATTAGACTCAAAACCTGGTTTGCTGCAGTACTAAACAAGCCCAAAAGCCAGAAGAGAGGCAGCTTAATCTGTTTCAACCGGTCAATCATACTTCCCACTGAGGAAAGAAACGTTGTGCCAATATGGGATATTTTAAGCAAGCACAAAAAAGCCTTCATGAAGTTAGTAGCCATCTGTTAGGAAAGTACATGATGATAGGCACAGCTTCTCTATATGCTAATGCTGTGATAATGAAGGTGGTAAATAAACAGCATGTTCACAGTGAAACAACAGGTCAGAAAAACAGTCTGTTTCAATGACAGTTGCATTCAGTTGCATATTGCTTGGCTGTGCACTGTAAAGCATTTGAAAATCTTTTTCATTGCTAGAACAATTACCATGATGCAAAAGAAATCATTGCAAACACTGTTGGAAAAATTCATGTTAAAACTACTACATTTTTATGAATCAAGTAAGATTTCTGTAATAAAATCCAAGTCTCCTCATGAAAGAAAAAAAAAAAATCCATATTCCACAAAATTCTTACATAGCTCTTCACTGTTAGGATCCTAGTGTATTTGTCTAAATCTCCCTTTCATTCAGCTGAAGAAGACATAATGTTTCCTGAACTCCAAATACAGTGACCTGGGAACTCTATTAAATAACAGAAATATAACTTTATCTTGTCTCCAAAATCCAGATATTCTTCAGGAAGTTTGTCTCCCCCGCCTCACTTCTTTCTCTCCCTCCGCCATCCCAAATAAAATCCATACTGTCTCCCTTTGATTATACAAACTTTAACTCACCAATTTCCTTCCAGTCTGAGAACTCACCTTGCAAATGTGCCTCGCTGGCTTTCTGACCGTGTTTCTACCTTTCCCAACAATTACAACCTTGCAGTAACACAAAATTTTGAGTGTCCAACAAAGTATTACCTCCTAGATGTAGGAGCAGATAATCAAACCTAAGAAGAGGCTACTGGCTTTTTGGAGCCACACTGCAAGTCATGGAGAAGTTATCTCTTTCAGGGCCAGGCTTGCTTTGTTCAGTCATCATAATTCTACAGAATTTAACAGAGACAATATAATTTATCCCAACTAAAAATGTAATTGTCCATTTTTAGCATAACCATTTTCACACATATTTTCAATCCAGAAATGTTATATGCAACACAAAATTCATCATCTCCTCTTCCCCTTAATCAGCATTGCTGGAAGCATCCCATTTCTACATTTCATTAATCATATTCCAGTTCCCAAGAAAATGTCATTGTGTAAAATTGTCTTTGAAAATTTGTAAAAGGGTTTGGAAAGAGATAAAATTAACTTGGTAGGCAAAACTACTTTTTGTTAAAATGTTGACAGATTGGGATTCAATTTATCAACTTGTTTTTCTTTAATTGAGCTAGAAGGACCAACCATCACTCCTGAGCAGATTGTCTCTCACCATCTAAAAGGAAACATGGTTTCAGCACAGTTTCTCTGTTAGAAGGATGGAAATAGCTGCAAGAAAAGACTCTGAGGTTACCTTGTAAGAATAAAAAAATGAAATCTGCAGCAAATCTTAAGGAAACTGCTGTAAGGAATGAAGATGATTTCATGAGGCAGAGAAAGTACAGCAGAAAATATGAAAGTGATCTGTTTCTACTGAAGAAGTCTTCATACTACATTTTTAAAGAATAAACTGTGATTTTCCAACCGGTCACCAGTGACCTGCCATACATCTTATTCTGAGAAAGTCAGATGTTTAGTCTTATTTATTTCTTACATATCTCTGTCTCAAATGATGCAGCTGGGAGTGTGTTTCCTTCACCCTGTACAGGCCAGCCTACACCTTGTCACTCCAGCACAGCTGGCACTGCAGCACACAGCTGTACTACACCTGTCATACCCAGCTCAAGGTCCCCTCCCTCCAGACAGCTGAATCTGATTTTCAAGTAAATTATCTAACTAAAAATTTTGGCATAAACATAACTCTGCTGAGAGGAATATCTCACACAAACTCATGATTAAATATAACAATAATAAAGACAATTTCCTATGCCGTCACGGGTCCAACAGCTCGTACTCCTCATAGGAATAATGATGGATCTCTTCCACCTGTAACAACTTCCACCCAGCATTGTTCCAGCCTAAACCACTGACCTACAGCAAAGGGTGGCTTTGTGTGGTTCTTTTGGTGACATTTTAGCAGCACTTTCAGCCATAGTCTAACTTCCTGCAACATTTTGCTGATTTATGACACTCATTGGTATAATCAGCTGCTAACCTAATTGTCAGGCTTTATTTGGATTTACAAATGGTCCAGTACTCACATCACACACCTTCCTATATGCATGCCCTATTTTTTCAATGACTGTAGAAGTAAGAGAAACATCATTTATTTGGGAAGTATTCTGTGGAGCATTCAATAAACATTATTAGTAATACAAATCAGAATAGCAGTAAGATCCTCTTAATTAGGTCACTCTAGTGAACAGCTGTTTGTCCTGATTATATGACTTATTTAATTAAGAGAAGAACATATTCAAAAATAAAACAGCAGGGAGTGGTTTCAAATGATAAAGTAAAATGAGCACACATTGTCAGAAAATTTATATTCCTTGCCTCTCCTTTGTCAATTGCTTTAACCTTCAATAACTTGATGCACTTCAAAATGCATCAAAAGTTTTAAACTTTTTTGGTTCTATTTAAGAGAATTCAGTTTAGGGTTGGCTGATCTACTCGTTAACAAAACTTGCAAAGATGCGATACAGCACACCATTACCAGTTACTTTAACAAAGCAATGATTCATCCTTATGCTTCACTGTGACTGAAATTATACTGCCAGATTTTTTTCTTCCTGTGTTCAGATCTCACAAAAGTGGGGCTAATTAGTTTAATGAAGTTTTACACTGTTTAACCTCTATCTTTTGCCTATATTACCTGAGCTAATTTGAGCACCTACATTGCACTGCATGCTGTGTATAGACATGCACACACGCTACATCTAACTGAAAAAAAATCATTTATAGAGGAAACTTGTGCAATGTCTAAAACAGCAGGAAAAAACTCACTGAGCACTGAAATGGTGCCAGAGTCACATTTTCTGGGCCTTTAAGTTCTCTATTGCAAACCTCCTGCTATATTATGGATGTTGTCTGTATCTTTACGTATGAATTATGTCTGTTCTAAATATATGTTTTGCAGAGGCTTACAGGATTACTAGATTTGGCTTTATAAAAATATCCCACTCACCTACGCTCACTGCTGTTTCAGTGGTGAGCCCAAGTCATCATCATAAAAAAAAGCCCAAAACAACACCACCCCCAAACAAAAACATACAAACAAACAAACTCCCCCCCAAAGCAAAAGACATTTTATGGCCTTACAGTTTCAAACCATACCCCTTCCTCTAGCTGAGCAAAGCAGATCTTAGACAGTCAGGAAAAAGTATGATGTGCATATAAGGCCAGTAACCCATTTTTGGAAAATGAGTTTTTCCACCACATGTTCTTATGCTTTAAAAGTTTACCGTAATTTACCTGAGACAAATAATTGTTAAAATATTTACCAACACTACTTAGTACATTTCCTCTAGTAAAGCAAATAAACTTCTCAACTTCCCTTGCAAATAGTTACCTTAAATTGACCTTGTTTATTAAGAGCTGCTAAGCACATATTAATTCAAAAAAAATGGTCTTTTCCAGGCACATTGACATCACAGAAATGAAAATCTACTTCTCCTTGTACCAAATATGAGAAAAAAGTATTTAGTATAGAGTCATTCCAGAAAACGTTGGTTCGAGGAGACACATTAACTTTAAGCAGCCGGCAATAAGCCCTCTAGAAATGCATTACTGACACCAGAAAAAAATATTACCACGTGCAGTGCACATCAAAAGGCCAGACTAAGAATCTAGTCTGAATGCTCCAGTCACTTGGAGACCTACTCACAGCACATACTGCACTCTGTTCATCCACTGGCCCTTTAACTATGAGTTTAGTAGCAAGCAGCGCACTGCCCTCAGAGCACACGTGCAGAAGGGAAAGCTGTTATTGAAGATTGAATATATTGGTTTCAGGGGTTTTAGCTTGGGCTGGCTTTAGGTTATCCCTGTGGACCAAATGCCCACTATCAGTTTGATTGCATTGGTGGAATTCCAGAAACACATCCCTTTAATTCAAAAAGAACGTGTTCCTTGGGCACCTAAACTGCTCCAGAATGAGAAACAAGCAGCAGTCAGGGCTGACTAGGAAGCTTCCCTGAAATAATCTATTCTTAATCCAAACTGAATTATTCATGGAGACACCCATGTATTCCCAGCAGGTATGAAAAACATACTTCCATTTGAACATAAATAAAATTTGTCATGATGGGATACCACTAGAACTGGGTACATTGGGCTGCATAAATTTAGAGTTTCCTGAGTATTTCAGGTTTTCACTGACAACATGCTGAAGAGGAGTTTACACCGAGAACAAACGTATTAAGACTCAAGATTCAACTATTAAGATTCTTTAATTACCTGTTCTTAACAGGTAACTGATTTTTCACAGTCACATATGTTTAGGGTGTGACAGCTCCCACAAAAAAAATTAAAAACTCTTTCGTCATGTTGATGTCTTGCACAGCCCTAACCTTAGCATCTGGCTTGGTGTTTTGTTTGATGCCCTAATTCATTGAAAAAATGCTAAATGTGTCACTTCCCAAAGAAATATTACCTCTCTTCTCTTCTGTTATTTTTAAAGACTCACAAATTTCAAACAAGTGTCATGATTTGGGTGTCTGTTTCCTGAAGTAAACGCCAGGCACTGGCAAAATACAGTAAATCATGCTGTAGATCTTGTAGACTGATTTGCTATACTTAAAGGTGGCTGCTTAAAATTTCTAGCACTAGCCAGCTGCAGTGGTTGCTGTGCACTGCAGGGAGAGTAGTCCAGTCTTGAATAATTAGACTTCAGAGTTATAAAACACA
This sequence comes from Corvus moneduloides, assembly GCF_009650955.1. Classification (NCBI taxonomy): domain Eukaryota; kingdom Metazoa; phylum Chordata; class Aves; order Passeriformes; family Corvidae; genus Corvus; species Corvus moneduloides. The sequence goes on along the minus strand of NC_045480.1, from coordinate 49,659,483 downwards.
ATTGAGCTCCTACAGTTAAAAAAATTTCTGTGGCAGCTCTAAGACCCTCCACTACTTTTGGAAAATCAGACCACAATTTTCATAGCTAAGAAATCACAGCTTGATCAGTTGCTGAAGTTCAAGTGAAACAACTAAGATTTTTTGCTCTACCCTAATAATGAAGCAAAGAATATGCTTTTTAGTGTTTCCCCTACTTGACAGTCAGTAGTTGTTTCAAATTGTGGGTAATATGGTCAGGGGGCTGTATGCTTGGTCGGTTTAGCACTTTTCCATAGTTTGACCAAGAAACAACATTTAGATTACTCTAAATGATGATTACTAAAAATGTTATTTATCTTTCTAAGGCACACTTCCCTCATTTAACTGAAACATAACCCCCATTACGGTAACTTTGTTCAGAGTAATCTAGTACCTCACACTGTTTGCCTGGAATAATTAGTTTTTGCACATACAGCATTCTAATGCTTCAGGCTTTTAAAATTGCTTCTATAAATACACCTGATCAGCATTGTAATGCAACAAAATACAGCATTTTGTAGCATATGGCACACAAAGCAGCGAAGTGAAGGGCAAGCCTAGCTCTCAGCTGCGGCATGCCACCTAGTTTGTTCCATAACACTTATTTAACCATATGGCTCATCCTAGGTGGCAAGGTACCACTAAAACACAGGTGTGTATTCTTTCACTTGAATTCATGACCCATGTGACAAAGCTGAACTCAGCTCTTCTAATCCCATAGTCAGTGTCACTTCTGTTGTATAAATTTACATAGGGTTTACCACAAGAAACAAACAGAAATTGTATGTGACACCTGCACATGACAAAATACTTAATTACACTGACTACTGTTTAAAAACATTTCCCCATGGAGAACAAAGCCTAATCTAAAACTCACTGACGGTTATATAAACCACAGAACAAGGATGCATTTAAAAGAAAAAATGTCTAGTGTCTGACCAACAGCAAATGGGTTCCCCAACTTCCTCTGAAGCAAGGTCATCAGCATGGAATCAAAATCTCATTTATTCTGGCTCAACTGTCAGTGAGGCAAACCTGAAAATTTTAGCACGCTGGTTCTCCCAAGTCTTGGCTCTTCCAAGGTCCTTATTTCAGAACTGCTATGCCTCTGATCCTCACCATTAATGTAGTCTTTCTCTCGTGCTTTCCACCGGGCTATAAGAAATCTGTTTTGAGAAGTCCTCTGAGCTTATAATTAGGCTTCAGCCCCTAAAAGACCAAAAATTGATAGAAAGGCTACTGCATTCAAAAGCTGCCTGTTTGGCACCCTTTAATACTTCATAAATCAGAAAAGGCTGAAACCCATAAAGACTTTTTTGCTGCTCTCTGTATTAAGTCAGACTAAAAACATTGTTGATCACCTGGGTGAATCTATTACATAAAAGAGTACTGGGATTTTCCCCCTTTCACCCCAGTTTTTTTCACCTTTTTATTAAGCATCCTTTTTTAGGGGATACTCTTAAATGCCTTGCCTTGAAAACGACAAGTGCCTCAGCTCACTAAGAGACATAGAAAACAGCTAAAGTCAATTTCAGAACTGCCCTGAGCAGAGCTGCTGTTTTAGTACCTGAAATTACCACTGAAAATATTTGCAAGAACCACCATTTTATTATGCAAACATGTGAAATACAGTAGCAGCTTAATCTTATTCTCATTGGAGTCATTGGAAGTTTTGCTATTTACTGAAAAAGGAAACAGATCAAACACGAGAAGCTTAATAATCCAAGCTCACTCACCATTGTGCAAATAGCACTTGATTAATTCAAGGTACCATTGTAACACACAGAATGGCTCTGCACAGGAAAAAGTGAAGTCTCATTCTTCACAGGGGGAGAATACCTTTGTACCACAGAAATTCTGGGAGTAATCCATCATGCCTCAGTGTTCCACTGCTGGTCAAAGAGCTACATGATGGGTCTCTGTGCCCCTGACACTGTCAGGGCTCAAGGCCCCCCGTAACTCCCCACCTTACAGACACACACGTACATCCCACGGAAAATGCAGCTCTCCAGACAGCTCACTGCAACCAGCTATGAGTTCACAGCATCAGGCAGGGCAATTCTTTCCACAGATGGATTTGGTTTTAATGACTCCAGAACAAAGCTGCATTTTTATAGTCTTTGCTTCTACTAAGATATTTTATGTAACAGCAGCAATAGATTTGTTTAGACAATGATAAATAACAGAAGGGAATAATGTACATTTTGCTGCGATCTTCTGTCAAGTAAATGCTAGTAAAATACTTCATCAACTGTGAAGTCTGTGAAGACAGACTGCCAGAATGGTAGAGAAATTCTGAACCTTTACAAGACACTTTAACCATGTATCTTAACCAATTTATATGCAGATCCTTTCCTTCACCAAAACTTTTTGCACTGCCAGACCATGTTGCTGAACTGAACCCAGAACAAAAGTACTGAATATAGAAACTGTTTCCTTTTAATTTGAACAGTGATAAAAATGCAAATCAAATAAAAACATTTTATAGCAGCATGAAGATTTTATATGTAGCCAGAAAATCATATAATGATGCGTATTTACAGGGTTTTAAAAAAATTACATGAATTACAGACAAAAAATAGAGTTTAGTAAACTGCAAATATAAATCACACAGTATCTTGAAAGGTGACATGAAAAAGATGAATTTAAAAAAAAAAAGAAAACCAAAGGAAGTCAGAAATAAGGTACAACCTCTCCTCCTTTTCTGCTTAATACAGTACCTTAAAAGTACTTTATAGTATCTTAAAAGTCATGTAAGTAGCAAACTGTGCCAAGAACAATTGTGGAAAACTGTGCTATCTGAATATAAAAATCGGGTTTGTTCTCATGACTATAAAATTTGCATGCAATGCATAAGATAAATGTATGTTTTGTATATTCAAAAGAATATTTTAAAATATTTTCAAACTGAAGGAACTACTTTTTATTTGTTTTCAATTGCTTGGCTAAATATGGTTTACATTAAACTACTGAAGATATATAATTCATTATATAGTTTCCAATTGCAAAGGACACAAGCATTTTGTATGCTTAAAAATGTAAAATATTTTGGAGTGCTTTTGTTACTATTTTAAAATGTTAGAATACTCATAAAATATGTTAGCTAAGCACTTAAAATTAATGAATTATTTGCTGTAAGTAGGCCAAATTACATGAGGTTTCAAAAAGAAAAGTTATTTTATTCCACATGACAATTCTGAAGTAGATTAATAACCCTTAAGCACAATATGAAACAGGGATACAACATAAAAGGTTAAGCAACACTGTTGATGGCAAAAGGCTTAACCTGCTTCACACAAATATGGGAGATAAATTACTATTTTTATATTAAAGTAGCTATTCAGAGCTTTCCTTGAAAAATTCAAATGACAATCATGAAAGTAAAATTCTAAGCAAGCATGAGCTAAGTACCTCAAGCAAAGGTTATCTTGAGCATTATTCATATTTTATGCAAAAATGAGACTTGGCCTGTGCTTATCACATCTACTCCATTAAACAGCTTACTCTGTCTCAGATTCCTTTTCAGGGATACAAACTCAGGCTGCGAAGCTGCATTTAAATAATGATTTAAAGAATGATATATCTGAAGAATTGAATAGTAGTTAATTTTCTTTTACTTTCAACCTCTTTGTTTGCCTTTTAATTTTTTAAGTCCTTTCTATATTACCGTGGTAGAACTGCAGCACGTGTTGAGTTCTAAGCTGCCCATGCTGCCAACTTCTTGACTACATTCAAAAAACTTCCCACCAGTTTCACACACAAATCACAAGCAGCAGAGATGACTAAGACTGCAAAAATCTTCCCATCTAGGTCACTCTCTTTCTAGAGCAGGACCATGTCTTTGACCCACTCCTAACTAGACAACTTCCAACAATCATGAGGGAGTCTCACATTCAGGAGCTAATCAATGACAGCTGTAAATGACAAAAAGTGCATTGAAATTCTCTTTGGACTCTAGCATACAGAAATGAAGGAGGTTTAATTCACCTTGCAAGGCTTTAAAATGCACATTAACTTTATGACTTTAGCTAGGCCATCCTAACCTTTTCTGGGTATGTCTGCATAGACAGTCTCAGAGTTTCCATCACTGCAGAAGGAATGTCATTTAACTCATGTCGTCATCACTGGATGCTAAGATGCAGCTACTGCACAGTATCAGCAACACACTTTACAGGGTGGGCTTTTATGCTTAAAGCCTCAGTAACATTTCAGAGAGAGGTATTTTGTGGGGGGAAAAAACCCCAACTCTTAAATATTTAAAATAATGGTAACATTTAAAAGTAAAAAAAAAAAAAATCAAAAAACTTTTATTTCTGGATATATTACCTGCACAAACTGTACCAGACTTAATGACACTTTTGATTATGACAGCATAACTCTACCATGGATGCTCTTGCTCTGGAATATTCCTTGGGAAATTAAGCCTTTGCTATAAAAAAAAAAAAAAATTAGCTGAAATAGTAGACTTGATTTCAAAGACTATGTACTAAAGGCCAGTTATCATATTAATTAGTGGACTAAAAGCTAAATCAATACAGCAGAACAGAGATCAAAGACGACTTGTGCCCTTATGTTCTCACAGCAGACTGTACAAACCTGTTTTTGTGGGTTTTTTCTAAAGTTTTAGATGTACCTTATACTTATCTCATCCCCACAGTATGAGAATGTTTATGACAAGATTGAATGACCTCATACAACTTTCTGTAAGTAAAGGAGAAGCCAGAAAAGAAAGGCAAAACTGTTAATTTTAAATGGAAAGAGGGAGGCAGATGAAACAAAGAAGAAAAGAAATAATTAAAACCACCACTATTTTCTGTGAAAAGTATGAACAAAGATAAGAAAGAAGAACTGCAGAATCATCACTGGAAAACTGCAATTTATCCAGCTAAAGCACATAATATAAGTACGTGCATTCCTTGATGTTTTCTCATGCCAAAGAGCTTAACCATTGAAGGTGTCCCTTTTCTCTTTCTATACTACAGCTAGAAAGAATGCTGTGTCATTGCTGACAAGCTCCTATTCTCAGAGACGCCCAGCTGAAAGTCCTATATACACTGATTTTCTGCCTCACTTTAACATGGCATGACCTCAACCACTCTCAGTTTCAGCACCTGAAGTTGCCCAGCCCTACAATTCTTTGGCCCTTGAATGGTTGTGCTCCTTGGCAACTGGCATTTGTAAGTACTTGAAACTCTGCACTATTAGATGATACCAATTGAGTCACACTGCCAGATTAACTAAGGCCCCCAAACCAGAGAGAGGGCAATGAGAGGACAAGGAGAGAGTAAAATCTGCTATTTTAGATTCTTAAGCAGCAGTGAAACCAGCAAGAGGGCTAACACCTTAGAAAACATTAACAGGAGTCCTCCTAGGGTAATTCTTGCCAAAGACAGACTTCCTTTTGTGTTCAAAGGCCTGGAATATTTATTTTTGGAAAATCATCTCATTTACAAATATAACTGCAGTAGTGAGCCACCATTATTATAATTAACCATATAACCTTTAGTGGGAACCCATCCTTGTGATGCACATTTCAGTCTCAGAGGCATTGTTGGGTGGCTTCAGTGAAAAAAAAATCCCTAAAGTACTCTGAATACAATCAGGATCCAAAAGAGCAAGTATTTCAGGAAGGCCTGGGAGATTGCCTCTGATGAGATCCCTTCTAAGAGGGTCACGTAAGGTACTAAATGCTTGATCCAAATGCTGCCAGATCAGTCAGAGGACAAAAGCAATCTTTTTTAATGGTCCTTTGGGAAGACAGGGCTTGCAGTGAATTTGGTACTTCCTGGTATATTGTTTACATTCCAAGAAAGAGTATTAAATACTGAAAGGACCTACAGAAGATGAAGTCATTGTGAATTATAGTCCAGCGCATGGCAATCTCAGAAAGGAACCCAACCCTTTAAATCCCAACACACAAGTTGTGAGTTGGCAGTGCATGCCAGTTTTTACCAAACCACAGCAAAATGCAGATCACAAAAAGAGGCCATTAGGTCAGATACAAGCAATATGAAAGAGGAGAACAGCTAAGAGCATCAACCCTCTTAAGTGGTATAAGAAATGTCAGTATTCTTATTTGCATTAGCAGAAATTTGCAATCAGCCTATGAAAATTACAAACTGGGCAAAAGGAAAAGGGGACTGATGGCTAGTCTGGAATAGTGTTTTTCTAACTGGGATTTTCAAAATATAAGGATTGTATCATCCTTTAATCCGAAGTAAGGTTTTAAAACGACAATAACGAAGCAGCATCAAATGCTAGAAGGACTTAGGGCAGCATACTTAGAGATAGAAATGCCACTGATACGCTGAGAAAACTGACACCAATGCAGCAACATTATATTAAAATCCAGAAATACCCACTGCTTCACTGTCTGGCATTCCATTAATATGCACATAGCAGCTCTGCAACATTTCTACTGATCATCCTCTTGGCAAACCACTAGTTTCTTCAGTGCCAAGATTTTAGGTAGATGACCTTAGAGATACAAATATATGCCCTTAAAGTGAAATATATTCTGGAAAGAAATTCCTGTCTGAGATGTTAATTCATTCAATTTTCTAGACAGACCAAATAAAAAGAAAAGCCAGCTATTGAGATGTGTGCTTGCTATTACAAAATACCTGCTGGCATCTGAAAATAAACTAGCAGAAAATCAGGATAAATGAGACTTGAGGCAAACAACCCTTTGAAGAGAATAATGATGTGATAAATAAAAACAACACATTTCCAGGCTATTGAGGTACTTCAAATGTAAGAAAAGGATTGAGAGCAGAGGCTGAACTAATGGGGAAAGATTAAAAGAATCCCAAGGAAAACATGACCAAATATTCTGAAATATATGGGCAACTGACCTGTTTAAACCTAGAGGAAATCAATGACTGGTGATTTAGATAGATGATAAAGTGATTTACAGGTGCACCTTCTGCTCCTTTTTCACATGTCAACATCACAGGGTGAATTGTGACCATGGCAGTCAAGATTATCTGGACTATATTTTTAGCTTTAGGAAAGAAGTACAGCAACTGAAGTACCTATTACTGATGTGACACCCAGGAACAGAGATTTGACACATTTAATTCAAGTCCAATTACAAATAGTAATACCAAGAGGATAGGAGGGGTCTTCTTCATTATGCTCTACTTGTTTTACAGCCTGCTCTGATCCCTGGGAAATTTTTTCATTAGCTTCTTTCTAAAAAGGAGGAAGCAAAATTAAATTTCCCTAAGACAGAATTATTACTGGTGGAAGTTTAACATTTGGTTTGTTGAGTCTTGAACTAGCAGGAATTACTGTATTTCGAGTTTCTGGTCCTTTAAGGCCATTTCAGTTTGATAAATGCCTACACGCTACTGACTAAAGAATATTCTGTTCCTCCCAAGACCGTATGCATGTAATTTAATCACACTTTCTGTAATAAACACCACTAACACAAACTAGTAACAAATAGCAGGAAGAATTATTTCACCATTTTGGGAACCAACCTTCTCACCTCTTTTGGAGTAATCATAATCTAGTAGCCAACATAACAAACTTGAGAACATAAATCTACTACTGACAAGCTGCTGACACAGGAACCAGCCACGCCCTGTGACTTTCTCCTTTACATTCATTAGTCAAGGTCAGTAGCATAAAATTTACTGGGTCAATCAAAGACTAATGCTAACCTAGTCAGTGGTCTATGGGAGAAGACTATGAAAATTCCAAAAATAATCTGAGTTCTTAGACTACGAGAAATGGAACAAGATCTACCGATCTGGTTACTTACAACATATCCCTAAAACTTATTCCCTTATATTCATAACTAACGTATGTAACCAGTACAACCAGGAAAATATGAAAGTTGCTGATGTCATCAAGGGAAAGATTATAAAGAACTATTGCCATTAATCATAAAATAAAGAGTAACTTCATCATTAAAATGTAAGCCCATTCAGTATCACCACCTGGAAATTCAGTAATAAATGGCATTTATAAATATTCTTAGAATATATATATATATGTGAATTTACAACTGCTTAAAAACATATATGCCTGAAAATAAACAGATTTTTCCACTTTTCGTGCATCTTAGTGACACTGTTCTCCAACAGAGAGGGAAGATAAGAGTTAAATTTTCATTCTGCACCTGTGCACCTTCTGGAATATAATGTTTCTTGTCCAAAAGCAGTGTAATGCAGTATGAACAGAACTAAGATGACCTAAGATTCTTGAATAGAGGTAGTCAGAATCATTTTGGGAAGACATCTCTTTTCTGTGAACTCAAACTTTTTGCCGAAGTCTATCTTTTCCTCATTTCCCTTTCCCTCTCACACACACACACAAAAAAAAAAAAAAAAAAAAAAAAAAAGAATGACTAACAGAATGTCTAAGTTCTAAAATAGAGTTCTGGGTCACAAGCATAAAGAAAAGACAAGTGTTCTCTAATTGGAACTTATTTAAAACAATACATCAGTTAAGGACCTAAATCATGCAGAGGAAAAATGACTTTGATTTTTCCCCCTTTCATAAAATTGCTTTGACATGCTTCTCTCTCTTTTTCCTGCCTATTTTATCTTGCTATGTTTCTACCAATCTTCAACTCTTTTTTCCTTACCCATAAGAAATTTCTGATCGATTGTTTTCCCTAACACATTACAAAGGAAACTAATGTCAGAACAATTAATTTTTCTGTCAAACAGAATTCTTACTTTCTCACCAGCCCTTAGGAAATCTAGATTCATTTACAGCTCTGCTGTAGACAACACTGTGACTTTGAGTAAATAATTTAATCTCCCTCCAACCCTCTTTCGCACTGCATGTGGAAAGAGCAAGAAAGTTCTTCAGTCTCCCTCATATACTTCAGTTCTGGGCTTTTTGGGCCAAGAATTGGCACTTACTACAAAGCTGTGCAATGCCTAGTACAATAAACCTGCAATACATCCAGGGACACCCAGACACAAAGGTAATGCAAATAAATGCAGATGATGCTCTGCAGTACGAGCTAGTTTTTAATTAGCTGCTGAGGGGTTCTACCACACTACTTACAGATGTACAGAAATCACTTTCAGTACCTGCTCACAGGCTTTTGGAACACTAAACAAAGTCCTCTCAGACTAGCAATCTCCTATTACAGCATCTGATGCAAAAAATAATTGATAAAAAGGTTAGGGAGTTCAAATCCCCCAAAACTACTGACAGATACACATCTAATGCATATACACAGGCTAAATGCAATATTACAAGAACTGCTACTCTCTAACACCATCTTCAACACTCCCCTTGTCACGAGTGTATGATACCCGGGAGGAAAATTAAATAATCTGAAACAAACAGCAGGACAGGAGAAAAAGCACTGATTCACAATCAGATTGCAAGTTCTGTACACTGATTTACAATGGTGTTAGTTGTAATGGTGGGATTTATATGAGTTGATTATATACAACTTACATCTGACTGATAATAGCTTGCATTTGAAGTCAGGATCTTCACCTTTGTAATTGACTGTTTCATGCTATGCTGCAAATTGAGTGGCAGAGGCATTTCCCTTTCCATTGTCTTCCCTAAGGATTAATGTTTAAACCATTTATTCCAAAGCATATATACTCTGTTCAACTTGAGCATAATGTGAACTAAATATTTCAGAAAATAATTTAAAAGGAACAATTTAATGAAAAAAAAAAAATCCCCCAAAACACCCACACAAAATAAAACCACAAAATAATCCCTCCAGAATCACTAAGGCTTGAAGACAAGTCCATTTCAAAAATCAGTTCATTTTTAAAGCCTAGTGGAACATTTGCCTACAGTTTGAAAATAGAGTCAGTCTTCAAAGAATTGCAAGGCCTTTTGAAACCTACCAAACGCTATTGTAAATGAAGGACTGATGCTAGAAAGCCCTCAAACTGTAGCTTGGTAGCAAAAAGCCACTGTTCAGTCCAATTTATGTTCCTTCTTGAGGGGAAATGTCAAATCCCAGACTAGAATTACACACCACTGTAACAGTTAAAAGAGAACTCCAGAATAATGCAAACACTGCTGTTCACATTCAGGACTAAATTAGATCCAGTAAAACAATCAATTTCTTATATCAAGCATTTCACTTCAGTCAATGCTTCATGAAGTAAAAAACACAGCTAAGCAAACTACACAAGAGTGCTCTTAAAATAGCAATGTATTTTTCTCCCAGAAAAACTATCATGTCTATAACTTACACATGGATTGAACTTGGCAGCATGAGCATCTGAAACAGGCTCTGGGGTTTGTAATGCCACTCTAATGCATTGCCAGAAGTTAATATTAATAAGAATTCCAGAAAAGCATAGGAAAAACTGCACCCAGTTTCCCTGAAGGATACATCACAGTACATTCGGAATTGTTTGTCAGAAAAGTGCATGGAGTTTTCTTGATAGCACAACAACTGCTTTTATTTTTCTTCTTTATCTTAGTCGATTCTTTCAGAAACAAGCAAACTTGAGAATTAATGCAACATGCAACCAGAAAGAAAGATTTTAGTATTTTACTAGGAAAGCAAGGTTATACCTTTCTCTGGAGATTTCCTTCTATTAAGCTAAATGTAAAGCAAGTCAGTAACATTTGCTTTGTGTTTTGTATATTCTATTGCACAAAAGAAGTCATCTTTTGCATTACTAAAAACATGCATGCAGAAACAAATTGGTTCCTGTTATCAAATATTCCAGAGTAAAGGCCAAGTCATACAAGGAGAACAGTAAAAAAGGACACTTCTGACAGCTCTCTGTATTCATAATTCCTGAAGTGGATGGCAGGAAAACTGGAACACTGGTGTGGACTCAAGCCTGTCCTTAATTCTTGTCACAGTGACAAGGGTCTCCCCTCTGGTTCTCCTATGCAAAGAAGAATTCCAAATGGATGCACTCCTTACACATGCCCCCATTCACTCCTGTCTGTGATGGACTTCTGACAGATCATCTGTTCTACTGGGATGATATGCAAAATCACAGGAGCAGGACATAAAGCACAAAGGCAGATTGGAAGTCACCTACAACATGCCAGGCAAGTCCCTGATGTCCCAAAATAGTGAATGCAAGAGTGATACAGCAAACAAGATGAGCCCCCATGCGTTGCCCATCCCCACTGCCTCTGGCTGGGAAACTTCCATTCAAACAGCCAATTCCTTCCCTTAGAAACATGGTGGCCAAATCCAATTGCCTACTGCAAACAGGTCCTGTACTCCACTTTCCCTAAACTATGCCCAGGCATTGTCTCTGGCTAACAGGCATAGATCCAAATCTGGAGTGGTGGTACCTCTGGAGTAAGTAAGGATATAAGCCCAGCAGATGACAGCAAGTTATAGGGCATTACCACAAGTCAGAGAAGACTACTTGCAAGTTGCAAAATAAAAACTCAGGAAGTTTATTTAAAGCTGAAATAACTCACGCTAAGCAGAAAATCCTGCAGCATTATTCACTAAAACTTTATACCATATCAAGTAATAAGAATTTTTTAATCACCATGACATATTCCTTTGTAACAAATATCCTTTTACATGCTATTGAAAAATGGCTTCACAAATTTTCAAGTTGAATTGTTTATTCTTACACTTTTAAAATTAACTTCTATTTTGAAGGACTCCAGAAACACATCAAGAGTTACAATAAATCTCCTCAATCCCTTAACAATATACCTCACATTTATTAATTCTCTTAAACTGACACACCTCCCTACTTTTAACTCATCAGCTTGCAACTTCTGCCCACAAGAAGCAAGTCTAAGGTCATGGTAGCAAGAAAATTAACTTCTTTCTCCAATGTCACAATCTAGTTTTCAGTCACAGAATTACTATAACTTAAGCTTCTGCTAAATTACTATCTTCCCAAGTTTCAAAACACGAAATTAGAAATAAAAGAAAAAACAAACCAGAACATTATAAACTTCATCATTGAAAAAACTAATCCTTCTTGTGTATATTTTCCATACCGTGCAGAAAGGGTGAGCAAAAATGCCATTCTGTGCTCTATGTGTTGCTTGAATCTTAAAATGTGGTGGATCACCATCACCCCAGGATGGTATACACCTACATATTTTCTGGAGAGAGACATTTTGGTTTGGTTTGTTTCACTTGCTGTTAAAAAGTTTGTGAAAATAATTTAAAAGATTGAAAGAAATACCATCAAGGTGATATTTTAGAGGAATCACTAACTGCTACCTGCCATTTTATCAGAAAACTCAACCACAATGCTGATGATTTAATTGAAATTATTCCCCTTAAAAATGCAATTACAGCTTCCTATGAATTAGAACTAGATGTGATTAACCATTTCTCCAAAAAAACAAAAATTCCATGACATTCACTACGAGGAAAGATATATGGCTAAAGATTTAAAGACAATGAACCTCAGGAGGAATAATTTTAGGGACAGGGAGGGGGGTGCATATGCATATCTTCACTCTAGACTATTCTGTTCAATAAGATTTCTCTTACATCATGTTTTCAAATAATCTGCAGAAGAATATTTGCATTGAAGAACAAGCAATGGTTCAACAGAATTACCACCTGGAAAATTGTCAGAATTCCATCATTTTTTTTTCTAAGTATAGTTTCTTAAGGCCAAGCAGTTGATGTATTCCACATTAATCATTAAGAGCTGCTAGTACCGCTACCTAAGCAAATGGCATGCTTCTAATAAGGACTGTACGACCTACTCAATTTTGAGTACCTGTGTTCAGCAGACCCAGGAACCCTGGAGAGCACCTCTGGTCTGGACAAGAGCTCTTGTTGACATTTGGGAGCCTGACAGAGCACTGACTGTCCCCTCAAAAACACCATTCTGTGTGGGAAGGAAATCCAGACGCACAGAAGATAAAATGGTTGTGTGCACCGGTACCCAGCTGAGATCACCGCAGATCTAGAACTACACCCTCCACCTGACATCAGCTGTAGTAATTCAGGAACAGAAAACCCACTGTTTAGTTCAGCCATGTATGAACTCTGTATTATGTTTATTCTTAATTTCAAGTACCAAATATTTTCCATGTATTTTGTTTTTCATACTTACCCAGGTGAGCTACAAATGGGATGAACTACAGTCAGATGCAGGGGAAAGCTAGCACAAGTCCTGTGATTAGCAGTGCTGCTGACCTTTTGTAATTCCAGATGACTACTGCTGGCATGCTCAGGTATACTGGACCTTCCAGGATTCAGCCCTGTAGTAACTGTCAGAGCGAGTTACATCAATTGAATAGGGATTTTGAAGAAAAATCTAGTAAACCTATTCCTGAGGGCTGCATAATATTTTGTGATCCTTGTTATTTCATTGTCTGTAAAAAGGTACACCTGAACAAGGCTGCTCTGTTCATTTATCTCTCGATGCCCTCGTTTGCTATTCAACAGCATAGCACTACAGTTATTCCTGCTACTATTCAGACTTGCATGTTTAAATCACTCACTTTTCATCCTGTGTACGAACAATCCAGATCTTGACAAGACTGTTTTATTTGTTTGTAAGCATGTTTTTCCATGTAATGTTCCCTCCTGTTCCTACAGGAATGAAAAATCAGCATAGTATGTAACACATATTATGTGCCTCTAAAGGGTAACAGGAACGTATTTTTCTTATGCACTTTATCCTAAGCTGAACTTCCATTCTTTGTGCTCAGCAATGCAGAAAAGGGGAGGGAAAAAAAATCTGAGTGCTTTACTGCTGTCTCCTACTTTCTCCTTCATAGAAATGGACCATGATATGAATTAATCATTCCCTGAATGAAGATTATACAGAAAAAAAGCAAGGTAATCTTATTTTACCTGTTGATCAAAAGGAAAATAAAATTCCTAAAAAGAATTCATTTTCTCGTTTTCCAGCAAGCTCCTTCAGCAAATACTTTGGATGAAACAGACTGTCTGACAGACCATGAAAAGCATATTGAAAGTTCAGCATCCATCACAGAAAACATCCTGTCAACAGGTTTCTAACCTTTAAATCTAGTGCCTGTTACCTTATGAGTCCATAAATGTAGCTGTCCTAACAGCTAAACGAGAAGAAATCTTTACCCATATAGCCAGAACTAAACATATGCAGACCTCTAGAGATTAAACTCCCTACCCTGAACGTAATCTAGAACCAAGTGACTAGACCCACAGGAACAGCAGGTACCATGCTGAACACATAGGCAGTACAACTTAAAATACAAACAGCCTTAACAGCTACCTAAAATACCCAGCAGATCTTACCAATGGTACCTGCAGCATAATACGGAACTAATTAAAAAAAACCACATTGCAATTCCTCCTAAGGGAGGCAAAACCCCATATTTTCTGCTACAATATCAGGTTCAAAACTGCAGATCTACTAGTACAAATTAAGATGAAGCACTTCAATCTAATGAGAAACCCTAAGGTTAGTATATCCCAGAGAAAAGGTTACCTGCATAACTGTGTCTCTTTTCATGTGTTTGAAAATACCTTTCTCACCTTGGCCCATACTTGTTCTGAGGATAAGGTAGAAAGTTGGCTTCTCTTCTCTCCCACCCTCTGAGCCCCCAGACTCTGTCTCACTTGTTTCTAGACCATTGGACTACTCCAACATAAAGGTGGCAGATCAGCACAGCACCCAAAGCACCATTATAACCAGAGTGCTTCAACCCATTACAGCTCAGAAAGTAGCTTCTGGCCAGTAATCCCACTTCCTTTGCCTCAGAGCTTCGGTTGGTCACCCAAGCAGGGAGAGGAGCAGTTTTAATTTGACCCTTTCAGTTGGAAACTTCTAAATAGGAGCTTTCTGTCAATTAAGCTGGCTTGATGTCTGTTCCATCAGGTGCTGCTGCCAATTTCACTGTGAGGCACCTGATTCACACCCCTGAGACTGGGTAACACAGATGCTTCCATCTTTGACCTATTCCTGGACTCTTGACTGTTCCCAGTTTCATGTGTGCAACACGAGAGCATTACACACCATAGTTTCCAAACCACTTTGGGAACTGGTCAGTCCTGGCCTACTGTATGGAAGAGAACTGGAGATTCAGCACAGCTAGTAAGGACTCATCAAAAGTATATAAAGCCACCAAGGATTACAGAATGAGAAATTCCCACAAACACCAGAAGCAACATAAACTGAAATGTGCACATCTGCCCCATCTTACAAGTTTGGCAGCATGTGTAAGACAAATCCGAAGTGTATGAGATTTTTTTGGTCAAAACTCTCCTCCAGCATATCACCAGTGAGGCAAACCTCTTCTCGGCTCATCAAGTTAAACAGTCTCTCCTTTGGTCTGTCATACACAGTTAAGAAACTGCTTTGTAACAAGATGAGACGTCTTGAGTTCTAGTACTTTAAGCATTCAGAAAAACAAACAAAAAACCCACTTTACATCTATCACCCAATGGATCTGTACCCTAAGTAGAATCAGTCACTGAGCAACAAATTCTTAAAATCGAACCTCGACACCAGAAGACAAACCTAATGAGATGGAGGACTAGGGTTCCTGAAACAGCTACTTTTGGTACATTTAGCTGGTTGGCAAAAATGAGAGCAGCAAAAAAAACCCTATACAAAAAAATGCCAGAATTTTTCTTGAAGAGGAAAAAAATTTAGATCAAAAGCAAATACAGTTCAATTGCAGTGCACAAAACAGAAGTTGCTAAGCAATTTGTAGTGATAGGACTAGGTTAACCATGTGAACATTGCTAGCTTCCTCAGGAAGTTTCAAAGGACATTTACTAAATAAGACAAATTTAAAGGCACAAATTTCTTGCTATGAAGACACCAATGTTTCACAGTTAAATAATTAGCAAAATTATTTTCACAGTCTTTTTAATAATCCAGTAGTAGCAACATTAGTTTTGGAGAATTGTTATAAGCACTACAAGGACAGAAGAAGGGAAAAACCCCACCAAACAAACAAAAGAAGAAATGAAGAAACTTCAGAATTAAATAAATCTACATTGTTGAATTTATCACCAGTATGAAGAGAGGAACAAGCCAAGTGAACATTTTTCCTAACACGTTTGTTTTTTAAGGCAGTTGATACTTAGTTTTTAAAATGGCTTCTACATATTGTAACATACAGATCTCAAGATGTCATGTAAAAACAAAATACTGCAAAAATTGAACACTGCAAGTCCCTGGAATACAATATAAAGCCAGAAACACTGCAAAAATTGAACACTGCAAGTTCCTGGAATGCAATATAAAGCCAGACACACTGGCACAGGGAATTGGGATTCTGTGTACCAGAAAATGAAAAGTAATATTAGGAGTCACAACACTGACAGAACTATTGTATTCACAGGTTCAGTAGGAAGTCAGAAACACTTCCATCCAGAAAGGCAAACAAAAATCTTGAAGTAATTTTTTTTGCACCC
Source organism: Corvus moneduloides (assembly GCF_009650955.1). Lineage (NCBI taxonomy): Eukaryota > Metazoa > Chordata > Aves > Passeriformes > Corvidae > Corvus > Corvus moneduloides. The sequence goes on along the minus strand of NC_045480.1, from coordinate 49,643,147 downwards.
CCAGAAGATCAACACTAGATGCAGCAACGCTGGAGGTTCCTCAGCATGTTGGAACAGGCACAGACCATCCTTGAACATGTATTTATTTGGAATGTCTCAGTCATGATTTAATACAATCTGTGTTTTCCTCTACAAAAACTAATTGCAACAGTACTAACAAAAATGTCAGAGCTCCTAAAAGTCATTTAGGTGTTTACAGACTTGCTCTTTTCTCACGAATCTCAGGAAATTACTGACATTACAAAGTACATGCTCCAAGCAACGTTTCAGACACTGGAGTGCCGGGACACCTGAACAGATGTGCCATGGAGCTTGAAGGACGCTCCCATTTCCTGGAGCTGCCCCTTGAGGTCACACAAGATAGGGTGAATATCACAAACTGCAGGTGAGTAGAAGTGCCTCCACAAATGAAGACCTTGAAGAATATATTGTGGTTTTTATCATATTGAAATAGAAGTAAGCAGATAAGCTCAAAGAAACATTAAGTGCTCCACTTGCTAACAAAATCAGTATTTGCAGCCCACAGATGCTTGCTTGCTTCATACATAGCAAAAGTATGCTACTTGGTTTTATAGTCAAGCTAAAACACATTTTACTACAAGTAAAAAAAAAAAAGAGTTAAGAGAAAATTAAAAATTCAAGTTTATGCAAAGATTTCATCACATAATAACATCCAAGATCAAATACAAAAAAAGGAGAGGAGTAAGTATTACATTTTTTCTCTTCGCTTACACAAGCATAGGCCAAACTCTTCCATTTTTAGGCAGCAGTTCTATTTACATACTGAAACAGAGTTGAAATGGTCTAATAATTTTTCTAAGATTTCCATACTGAAACCTAACAAAGAACTTCATAAAAGTGTAAAATACATAAGAAATGCCAATCAAACAAACATGGGGTCTTATATGAGCGTGTGCCAAAAAGTTTGGAAACAATATTGTGTAGGTCAGATAGGTAGTCAAACATTATTGCCCTTTTTAGATATTGTTTAATCCCTGCCTCTTCTCATATACAAAAAAACCAAATCCATTTAGACAGAAAAAATAAGTAATATAATTGTTGGATCTGGTTGTGTTCCTACTACCATCAGCAGAAGCTTGAGCATTTATTTGGTTGGGTGAAAATAGCCTGGTCTTATTGGTCTGCACTCCAGATCGCTGGATCCAGCTGCTGAATACATCAACAAATCCGATTAGCTGGTAAAAGCACTGAATGACTTTTCAGTCACCGCTTTGTAGATTTTCAGCATGTTCCACTCTCACCAAAAGAAAGCACCTTAAGATGGAGCAGATAGAAGGCTGTGAGTGAAATTAAAACCATACTTATCCTGCAATATATAAGATATAGTGACTCATATTCTCATCTTCCTGATCCCTCAAATCCATCTAGTCTTTCAATATAATATTTCCAACTGTTCATTTAAAATGGCTTTGAAAGTTTAAAGCTGTGTATAAATCTGGCCCATTAATATTTGTTGGTTGAGCAATTGTTTAAATTAATATAACTGAATTTTCCTAATGGGTTTTCTTTTCCTCTATGCTTTACCATGACAACAAAGGGTAAGAAATTGTCTTCCTGCTTCCAAAACCTCGAAGTTACTTTCTTTCTTCCTGTGTCAGGCAAAATGCAGGATTACTGAGGTTTTTTTAACCAAAAATTAATCGAGGCAGGAAAAATGAAGAAGAGTAAGAGACAGGGAGGGATTCTGACATCAAGACAAGTGCCAAAGGCATTCAACTTGAGAATTAAAGACTAAGGGTTAAAATTCAGGTCTTCTGCCTGACATGGACAAGAGAAATAAAATAACTAAGTTACTTCCTGTATGATTCTCCTAACCATTCCCTGTAATTCCAGTGTGGATCAATTCTGCTTTGGTTATAAGTAGCATTGGTGTAGCTTATTGTGCCTGGTATGCACTAACCATGCAAATTACTCACCCTGCTTTACAAATATTACACCTGGAATACACTCTCAAATATCAGTAGGTCTCTGCCCAAGGTACAGTCACACAGGAACATTTTGCTGCTTGCCAGAACTCACATTTGTACAAAGAACCCCCTCTGAGACTGTAATAGTACAGTCTAATGGAATTCACGACATTCATAGAGGGGAAAATTAACAAAAAATATATAAATCAGCATTTTGGCTTGGAAGACATTTTGTCAAAAACAACTCGTACCTGGTATCAGGAAGAAACATTTTGAGCAAGCTAACCCTCAACAACCTCAATTTCAAAGATTTATGAGATAATTGAACAAATTAATCTGACTTGTTCAGAGCTGTACAGTCTGTCATCAGCATACATTTGCAGACATTCTGAGATAGTTTACACATATACAAAGAAATACAACACATTCAAAAAATTTAGATCCACATTAGTTGGGATGGTAAGCCATATTAGCCTTTTAATTTTATGGATCTAAACCAGAGCAAATACATTCATAGAAGGCAGAAAACCAAAGAAAACAAATCCCTTCTCCGTGCTGCAAAGCAGTTGCAGAGCTGTTCTGCTGAGCTCTCTCGCCCTGTTGCTGACATGAGCCCTGACAGCAGTCTTGCCTGTACAGATGACGAGAAAAATCTCTGCATTACCTAGCAGATTGCTGTTTAAATTTTCTATCATACCACGTGCTTAGAAACAATCTGTTGCTTGTAATCTTCAAAGTGTGTGAGAAAAAAATCAGTTCACACCATTTGTACTAAATAGAGGCATCTTTTCTGGCCCAAGTCATGTTTGTAAACTTCTAAACCCATTTACACTGAGAAGAAATTACAGTGGTATGGCACCCTTAACCACAGCAGCCTGAAAAAATGCAGCATCAAGTCAGTTATGGTTTTTTTCCAATATTAACTACCTGAAATCAAGATTAAACTGAATAGGTGATGTAGCATAGTAAACTCATGTTCATATACCTGTTTTGAACCTTTTATAAAATTAGCCCCTGTTCCTTATTGAGCTTTGAAACTCTTCTAACAGTTTTATGACTACACATTTATGAATCAGGGCATTTGAACATTTTACAGGATTTTGCCCTACTCTTGGTCACTGGAAGAATCCTAGGGGAAAAATATGCCCATTTCAAAACACAAACCGCAAATTACTCTGTTTTTTTTTTTTTAACAGTGAAAGGAAAACATAAGTAATGAAGATGCTATTTCCACGTGCAGTAAAGCCCAGTAAGTCATTCACGGACTAACTGAAGTGACTGGCAATTCAGAGCCAGCATCCCAAATATACAAAACAACCATACTGATTCAAGATAATGAATATAGACCTGAATGTTTTTCCTCTGATATCAAATTAAACAGCAGATTAGAGTTGAAATATGACATTTCTTTAGCTTGAGTCTGTCACCTTTAGTTGAACTGTATGTAACATTTCAACTCTCAAAAAAAAATCTCATTAATTTCTCCAAGTCAGGTTTGGGAGCAGGTGGTGGGAGATAGTAATAGCTGGAGCTAAACCACACCTTGCTGTAGAATCATGGTGAGTATCTCTGCCTTGTAAAATTTTTTTCACACTTTCATAAAGTGGCTATCCATTGGAAAATGCATTAGGTATCTCTACATTAAATCAGATTCAGGACAGGAATGTTAACTCTCTGTATTCATTGCCCAGACGGGGACTTTGGGGAGGAAAAGGTAAATTCCTCATAAATTGAGTGATTTGAGAACCTTTCTTAAAACAATAAAAAAAAAAATAAGAAAACAATAATCAAAGATCTGTGGTGGAATAAACCAAGGAGGCACAGCAGTGCTGCATAAGAAAGTAAAAATTGTTCTGTGGTGGTCCTATATACAGATAGATAAAGAAAAATGAACAGTATTTCAAAAGACATCTATACCACTCTGTAAGTGCACCCAAATAAATACAATAGCTGTATTTTAAGCACAGTTATTGATTTTAGAAGGTTCAGTATGAATTTATTCAACATGTGGTTATTTAAAACCTGCTTGCACTCCTTACTGTTGAGCTGGTTCACAGTATGCCTTCACAATGTTTATCTGATTATTTTATTCACTCCTTATTGCTTATCCATAAAGAATTCATTATTGAAATTATTTACTAATTTAAATAAAAGCTCTTTTGCAGTTTCGACAAGGTTACACTTAATATGCACTTGTAGTCAATGCAAAGTCTTTTTAGGAACTTACCAAAGGAAAACATTAAGGTTTCAAGACAAAATAATAATGATGCTCTACAAACCTATATAATCTGTATAAAAACATCCAGACTTCTGCCCTATACCTTTTCAGAAACCTATTTGGCAAAAGGAATTAATCTCTTGTCCACAGTCCTCTAAAACCAGATGCCACTGTATTCACGTTCTGATAAATGTAATGACCAGATGAAAAATAATGGGACAAATCTTGTACATTTCAGAAATAAAAGTTCCGGTTAACTGTCAGATAGAAAGCCCATTCACATATACATACAGAGAGAGTTTGATCTATACAACTGCATTTTTTACCTATTGGGGTATCTTTTCAGTGTTCTTTTCAGTCTGACCTGATACTCCCTGTCTTCTTGTGACATTGTTTCCAGAATATGGGCATGAGCCTTCAATATAAAAAATTAGTAATTCATGCATCTGGTTCACAGGCATGAGAACATGACTTAAAGAGATAAATTATCTTACTATTAAGTGCTATGAGATAACCCTCTTCAGAAAAATGGACTGTAGAGTTTAACTGATGTCTTGCTTTTTATTTATCTGACATTCAAAATAAACTGCTGTTCATTCTGTTAAGTTCATATGTGTGTACATTTACATATACATGTGTGCATACATACATGTCTGTCTATATATGTACATATAAAAATTCATGTTTACTGTGGGTTATATCCTCTTTTTAGTTTCCTGAAAATTACTCCTATCAGCATATAGGATTTTAATTTGATTTCAATTAATTAATTTAAAATTATATTTTCCTTAAGAAAATAGTTTTTAACAATTTAATCATGTTTTCACAGAGAATGCCTGAGAAATTATGCTATCTGAATTTTCAAAATAGTGATAATTACCTGTTTAGTGTATTTTCAAACTAATATGTTCCCAGATATTATATACTTTCCTAGTAATTATCGACTGCTCAAAAGGAATTATTTATCTCTTAAATATGCCCTAATTCTCAAAAATATTTTTATCATGAGAAGCTTGAAAAAAATAACTAATGAAACCAGCAGTAACAGCATCACTTAGTGCAGCGGTGCTTGGTTTGTGTGCATAATACACACAGGATAGTAAAGGAAATCTTATGGACACAAGGAGTTAAGTACATCCTCAACCATGTGCAGTCAATCACACCCATTGAAGACAGTGTAAATTAAGACTTTCATTAGCATAAACAGAAAAAATTTACTATATTTTCATATATTATATATTAATAAAATCACATATAAACACATTAATATATTGAAGAGATTGACTGCTAATATTGGTTTATTTGCAAGCTTGATTGGCATATTTAAGGCATGATTGCCATACTACTCACAAACTACTGTTAAACATAACTCACTTTCAGATTTCTAGGAGTAAAACATATATTCGTACTGTATTCAAAACTGCATGGTAAATTATTTCAGATTTTATGGACAAAATTAATGCAACAATCACATAATAAGAATTTAAAAAGTCAAGTAGGCAAGAGAAAACTGTTGGGTTTGTATCTGCCCACATTCTGGAGCACGGCTGTGTGAAAATGGTCTGTGAGCCAGACGCAAAGGTGCACAGCAGGGACAGCACTGTCACACAATAAATACCCCAGCTTTCTTTATGAATAACTCTCAGGAGTAGAAGAATGTTTCAAGTTTGCTACAGAGATCAATTTTGAGAGGAGAAATGTTTTGAGAGAAGAAAAATCACAGGAGTTCCCACTGTAGGCTACATCCTGGTTTTATTGTATCATTTTACTGCAGAAACCCATCTGATCCTGACCATTTTAATTACAAGAAGGCACAGAACCTATTTCACATCTGCTCACTGAGCCTGAGAAATGTTTTATAGTGAAAAGGAAATGAGAAGGACCAGGAATACAAATGAACTGAAACACAAGCAGCTAATAAATTCCTCCTTTCCTTAAAATCAGTTCTAATAATCTATTGTGAAATACATTTAGGCTTGGTCCACAGTAATTTTAATTCAAATAAACACATTTAAATTTTTTTCATCCTTCCCTTTAAAGGATGTTTTTTGCTTATTCGTTATGCATTTTGCCAACAATATGCTCAATGCTATTTCTTTAAGAATGAAAGCTATAGCATTATATTCCAAAATGCTTGGGAAAACCTTTGCCATGACTCTCAAGTTGCAACATGGCAGATATTCATATGTTTTCAAAGCTGCTGGTTGAAAACATAATGAAAGGATCTAAGGTTTATGCATGAATCAACATACCCTTGTCACAATGTCATGGTGCAGTGATCCCTGCAGAGCTGTAAGACTTGATTTAAAACAGAAAAGCTCAACACTGGCTCTTGAGCCAGCAGGATTAAACATCCAAGATTGTACATATATTACTTCTGTGCTCAAACTACTGTATGAAAAACTTGTTATCATTATGGCAGTTTTATAGTACTCCATAGGAAACCTCTCTTTAAGTGACTCCAATATCCTTTCAGTGCTAATATATGTCAGAACACAGTACAACTACCCCTAAAGTTGTTAGGTAGGCAGATTTAAGAGGAAAGGATTTCATCTTCATCACATTCCTTCTTTCTTGTTTTGACAGAATTAAGAACTTTTAAAAAATCTGATATAACCGATCGTCAACAGTCCTCCAATTAGACTTCACTCAATTACACTGTGCTGAAGGATAATGAAGTCCAGTGGTTTGCACATGTCCCAGTTCTGCCCTATGAATTGCCTCCAGTGCTGTACCTTTGTTCCAGCTGTTAAACAGACAGAACCGAGGAGATTCTGTTAGAATGAATCCAGAATTCTCACACAGTGCTAAGCCTAGCCCATTTCTCTCGAAGGGTGCAACAGCAGTCACAGCAGTGAACAGTGCTCCTCATTGGGCCATTACTCTGAAAAAAATGTGCACCATCTCTCAATCTAAACCATTAAGCTTCTGAGTGATGCTGACTTATGAAGTGTCAATTTGCAATTAGATTCCAACAGCTGCTCCCAATGAACTGTCAACACAGCTTTGCAGAGTTGCAACAATGCAACAAACTAAAGTGACTATATTTTATGGCTACTTTTTGAACATAATTGACTTGTGTCCCTTTCCCAGGTTACGTGAAGGTGGCCCGTCCACCTTGGTCAAGATCAGTAGAATTTTGGCCCAATTTGCTGTCATGCAATATGTCATGACACGATCTCTTAGTGTTGATGTGAAATTCCCACTGAAGTGCAAGTCATTACATGAGTTAAGGCTACCTACTGACAGTGTCCACTCCACTACTACACCCATTTTCTGTCCACCTTTAAATAACTGAGTAGTCTCACTACTTGGAACACTCCTCGGGGGAATGTGACCACCATCTCCTCCTTTCTAAAGTTTAGGAACCTAATTTAAAAGTAGTACCAGCAACACCGATTCATCTAAAAACCATTTGCTCCATCGACAAACTCCAAGCAAGCGCTGATAATTAGTTTGAAGACTTTTACTTATTTTTACAGCTGGCTTTCTGTTTGCTTGCTTGTTTTTAAAGCAGATGGAATAGTGTGCTGTTGCCCTGAGGCTACCAGGGGAGGGAGGCAGGCCCAGCCCCGGCGGGGTGGCGCAGGGGACCCCAGGCACTGCTGGCTGCCACCCGCAGGTGCCGGGTCGGGACCGGCGGGCAGGGCTGCACCCCAGCTCTGCCACACCAGCTGCAGCTTCTGCAGCCTGAAACACAGCAGGCTCAGGGGTTTAAATCAAGAGCCAAAACATTTCAGTGGTCGATTTGGGCAGAAAAAGGTCATCACTTCTATTATGGTATAAGTCTGCCACTATATCTCCGTGAAGGACAATCACCTTTCTGGGGTGAAATACCTGGGTAAACACTGAAGCATTTTCAGATTCATATTATCCTACATTTCTGTGACCTTCTTTTACACCTGCATTGTTTCACAGTGCTGGTCTTGGGCACAAGTTCTTTGAACACAATTCTGGAAATAAAAAAAAACAAACACCCCACCCAAAAAAAACCCTAAACCAACCTGCAGAATGCTCAGCATTTCAAATGAGAACAAGCATAGAGGGGACAAAAAAAGTTGGATTCTTCTTAACCATTTGTGCATGCTGCGCTCTGCAATCAGCTCCTAAATTCTAATTCTTGCACGCCAAATATTTCTCTTTGGAACTCCTTTTTCTCCAATGAAACCCTTCTGGGAAGGTAATCAAGGGGATACTGTACATATTTTTATCACATGCTTCACTAGTCAATTAAATCCAATGCACAAGGTAACTTCATTAAACCATCACTGGTAACTGAAGTGATGAAAAAACAAGTACAAGTCCATGTCTTAATTTGGAGCTCTTCAACCTGCTTGGAAATTGAAGCCTTGCACAAGGTTCAGACAAAAGAAAATCTAAAATGTGGACAGCATCTCCCTTCTGCTGGAAGCCTCAAAATCCACTACTGCAGTCTAGAGCCTACACATATCATCTGAGTATTGTAAAAGTTCTCCAAGGAAGACAAGAACAAGGCTAATACATGCACACAAACGCTGGTCAAAAGCACTTGATGGTCTTGGAGAAAATTATATAACCTTTACTTTCTCAAAGACAAAGTGATTATGCTCATCTCTAGTACCAGTAGGAAAAAAAAAAAATCTGGTTTTTGCAAAACCTTTTTTCAGGGTTTTGTTAACTTCACAGAATTGAGGAACACAGAAAGACCTGTCACATTTTTGCAGAATGCCATATAAACTGCTACACTTACTTCACCAACAGTCCAAGTAACATCATCTGCAAATACCGACCACATGTGGTTCTGGTTGATACAAACTCCCATTATCTAAGAAAGGAAGAACTATCCAAGCAGTTTGCAAAGAATAACAATTTAGCATTACTGTGGGTGATTACATGCTCTGACCTTTTCTGCTTTCAGCTATGTATGCTATACCCTCCTACCCTCACACATGCCACTGAAAGCTCCTTGCGTTGAGCTCTTGCACCACCTATCCCAGCATCTGTGCCAAGGCGCCCCTCTTCAGCACCACCGCACCTACCACAAGGCAGCTGAATCAGGGGGATAAAAAAAGGTCACCAACGAAGGGAAATCGCCCCCGCTAACAGCTAACCTCCAGATTCAGTGTCCCTTGCGTCTTTTTCCCAGGAGGGACAGGAAAACGCCTGGGGGAGCGCGGCGCTGGGCGGGAGCGCCCGGCACGGCACCGAGCGCGCTCCCCGCCCGCTGCCGCCCGCGCCGCTGCGGGGACCGGGGATTCGCCCGAACCGGGCACGTGCGGCACGGGGGCAGCGGGGGCAAGGCGGGCACGCCTCACCGCCCTGGGAACGCCGCCTCGGCTCCCCGCTCTCAGCCCGGCACGGACCGTGCCAGCCGCCCCTGGCCGCACGCCGGGCCGAGCGACAGGAGGCAGAAGCGCACACCGCTGCGGGACTCGCCGCCCCGTCCGGGGCTCCTCTCTTCGCGCTACCACGACCGCGCTGCTCCGCCCCGCCTTCCCCGTCGCCTGCCGCGCAACGCACGTGCTCCGCGCCCCGCGGCACGCGTGCGGCCGGGCCCTGCCGAGCCGAGGGCGGAGCCGGGGCACGGTCCCGCCGGGAGAGCCGCGGGGGCGGCGGGCTCCCGGCGAAGCTCAGCGGACGGCGAGCGCGGCCGCCCATGAGCGCGCCAGGCGGGGGGCAAGCGGGCGGCGAGATGGAGCGATGGAGCCCGCAGCACCGCGCGGCGTAAAATGGCTGATCGCCCCCCGCCGCCCGCTCCGCACCCCTCGGCTGCTGGCCAGAGGGGGCCCCGGCTCTGGCCGCGCCGGTAGCGAGGTGGCTCCGCAGCCCGCGGGCAGCGGGGGAGCGCTGCGGGCAGCCCCGGGGCCGCGCAGCCTTACGTAACGCGCGGGGGGAGCCGCCGGGAACCATTTTACACCTCCCGGAGGGCTGGGGGGGCGCACGGAGACCCCGCGCCCCGTTCGCACGGGGCCGGGCGCTCCCACACCTGCTCGGCGGCGGGGCGGCTCCCCCCGGCACCCTACCTCGCACACGCCCCCACCCCGCGCACACACACACACACACACACACACACACGTACCCCGCACACCTCCGCGCACACACACACACACGTACCCCGCACACCCCCGCACACACACGCACACCCGCCGCCACGGCAGGCTGGCAGCGCCCGCTACTCACAGGCGTTGGTGACGGCGAAGCTGTTGGCCACCTCCAGGTTGTCGATGTGGGGAGTCAGCCTGAACTCCGAGGTGGAAAACTGAACCATCCCTACCCGAAAGGCGCTGTACTCCTGATCGGCGCCCCTCGGGAACAGCCCCCCTGCAGGGAAACACACACGCGTCAGGCGGGCGGGGGCACCGGCGGAGCGGTGCCGGGGCCAGGTCTCTGCCCGCCGCGGGGCTGGGCTGGGCGCGGGTGCCGGTGGGCGCCGCTGCCGGAGCGGTCCCGGCCGCGGCTCCGTCCTGTGTCGGGGGTCGCGGGGGCCGGGCGGTGTGGCCGGGGAAAAGGCGAGGGGACCTCGCTGGTGCCTGGCGGGCACCGCGGTGGGACTGGGCGCGCGGCGACATGACAGGAATGCCCGAGTGACACCGGCGGGGATGAAGGATCGGGAGATCCGCCGGGAGGAGAGCGGGGTCCCCCCAAATGCGGGCACCTACCGATCTGTATGCTGTTAGAATTGACCCCCCAGATCAGTCCCCACAACACAGGAGCCAGGAAGACAGAAATATGCATAATCTTTTGCATTTCCAGGAAAAGTAGAGCATCCACAAAGCCACGGAAACAGCCCTTTCTTCTTCCTCCTCCTCCTCCTTCTCCTCCGCGGAGCGCTCTCGTCAGCAAATTAGATCCCGTGCGCTCCGGGCGAGCGGCCGGCGGGAGCAAGCGAGCCACGGGAGGGAAGGAACGAGAAGAGCCCCGCGGCAGGCGCGGGAGAAGCCGCTGTCTGAGCTGCCGCTGCCGCTCCGGTGCTGGTCGCGGCTCCGGCGCCGAGCGGGATGGGGGTGATGGGGGTGCCGGCGGTGCCCGCTGCGCTCCCGCCGCCCGGCCCGGCCCTGCCCTCGCACGCGCTCGCCCGCGCTCCTCGCACTCAACGGGCGGGCGGCGCTCCCGGCGAGGCGGCGGCGGCGGCGCCTGCGCGGAACCGGCCCCGGCGGGAGCGCGCCCGCCGCGCCCCCTCCGCGCCGCGCCCCGCCCCTCCGCGCGCCCGCCCGCCCGCCTCCAGCACCGCGGACAGCGGCCTCACTTTTGGGAGACTATTTATTTATTTATTTATTTATTTATTTATTTATTTATTTATTTATTTATTTCACCCGCCTCCCCCAGGATGGAGCCACCTCAGAAATACACCTGAAAAGCACATTCCTATTTTTTTTTGTTTTAGCTGCTGTACCCAAACCGTAGAAGTTAATGTGCAGGAAGAGTTAAAGCTATTCTGATATTTCATTTTCATGCATAATGGGGATTTTTTTTTTTCTTTCCAAGATGGGTTCCAGCTGTATTAGCTAGACATGCTATTTACTGCAAGCTAAATTTAACATTTCTCAGTTTGGCACAAAGTCTGTTGCTGTGCACCACACACACACACACACACAATTTATAGAAGAAAAGGCAATGTGGCATTCCTGTGGCCTTGACAATGAATTTGCTATTAAGTGATAATTTTCTGGCATATTGTTTTATTAATTTATATTTAGTTAATGATGGGAAATATCCACATAGGAAAGGATACTGATCCTGCGTTGCATTTCCTTTTCCCCCTTTTTTATTTTTTTATTATTATTAAATTGTTTTCATTCTCCTTTCCCAGAGGAGGGGATTGAAGCTTCAGGTATTCAGACATCAATATGAGTACATATCCTACATGGGAAGTAGGCAATCTGAAGCCCTTTACTCATCACTAATTCATGATGAGTTTTGTTTCATTTGAGTCATTTCGCCAGGAAATTCTGTACAAGCTTCTGTCTGTACTTATCTCATCTTCTCTCTCTCACCCACAAAATGAGATGAGCCTGAAAAAGAGAGCAAGCTTTAACATCCTGAGCATAAAGCCCCTGTGGGCTTATCTGGGTGGAATGGCAGAGTTTCTACAGCCCTTCCTCACTCTCTCCCCCAGCCTGGTCTCTCCCAGAAGCCACGTTTTGCACTGCATGGTAAAACCTACTGCTGAATTCTGTGAGAGGGGCAGGCAGCGTCACTGTGACAATCAACAGATTAAGCTGTCAGGGGAAAGCTTGTGTTCAGGCAGTCCCCACTGCATCCTGGACAATGAGATATACAGACATTTACTTCTAATAAATATTTCAGTGTAAAACTGCCAATCTTTAAGAGAAGTGTAGATAAATTGTATGCTTCTTTTTTTCACCAAAATCTAAAGCATCCCCTTTATGTATAACAAATGAGACTAAAATGATGCAAAGACCTCAGTTTGAAGATTACACTTTAATATGTTATAATTAAACAAAAAATCGTATTTGCCAATATACATTATAGCTGCATAATGAACTAACATATAAAAAGGATTTGGGTGATGTAAAGCATAAAAATAAAATCTAGAAGAATCCTACTTTTTGAATTAGCTGTATTTGCATTTATGGAAAGGATTTAAATCTTTAAACTGTTATTTGAGGCATTGGGGTTTTTATTTATTGGTTTGGGTGTTTGGGTTTTTTTGCGTTATAGAGAACAGTGCTATTCCACATAAGCATCAAGACCTTTGTTGGACACAGTAAAAATAATTCATGGTGATGCATGTTTTAGCTGCTTAGACAACAAAGTATTATTTATTGTTTATACTAAAGCATGGGTAAATGCTATACTAAGTTTTGATCCCACTGTGGTGGGCACTGCAAAATGAGCAACCTTACCTGAGTCAAATAGTTTATAGATGAAGGTCCTGAGCCCAGTCTCTGTCATGAATTGGCCTTGCTATGTCTTCCAAGATAAAGACCTACAGAATATAGCATAGCAGGTAGGTAAAATAAAAATGATCTGAGTAAAGAAGTTAATTACCAATTACAGCTGGGGGTTGTGTACAGACTATTTGTGATGAGTTAGTAACAGCTGCCACGGCAATCCCAGCTGATACTGCCCTGGCTGTTGACTTTCTAATGTGTATTTTTCCATTTCAGAATTGTGAGCCTGTATGGGTATACATCATGTTCAATGTGTGCATGTGTATGTATGTGCATGTACTACTCCAAATTTGTACTGTCATGTCAGAACATGTAGGAAAAAAAAGTCAAACTATGTGGCCATATTCCACTGTTGGTGTGCCAGGGACAAATAAAAGATTTCAACTCATATGAGTAAGTACAAAAGGACAGCATGGGCTAGCCAATCAGCAAGGAAACAGTTTAATCAGAATTTAGTAATAGTGAAAAATGTCAATACTTTTTTTTAAAGGGCTTCTTCTACTCTCTATTTTTTATAACCATCGAATAGAAAAGATGCAAGTGGGCAAAGGAGAAAAAAGGAATTTATAGGTGATAGTAATTTATGATCATGTACTAAAAATAGACATACTCATTAACACTGTGCGTGAGAAAATCAGACTGCATTGCTGGGAATCACATTCAATACTTTTTACTCCAGGGAAAAGAATCTTGCAAGAGGTAAGTAAGGATTGTATTCTTTAAAACAGAAGATTATATTCTTATATGCATTCTTCTAAATCCATTAAAGGAGCTCATATAAAAATGCATTAGTTCAGAATGTGAACAAAGCATCAACAGGGAGACTGTTAATAATAAGCATCAATCACTTGTTGAAAGGAACATAGCAGTGCAATAATAATGAAAACAATGGCAGATGACAGAAGACCAGATATGGAATAAAAAGATGTCAGACTCCTGAAAACCCCAAGTGCCTAATCCTGATTCCATAGTACTCCAGGAGAGGTTTGCTACTTACTGCAAAGAATCATGACTATACTTGATTTAACAATTTAATATTGTCTAATGGATATTCTGAACGTAAGGCAGAAGTTGGTGAGGAAGTTAAAAAGAGCTGATATATGTGCTAATCAGAAGTAAAATTTATCAGGAATACATTTCCTCTGCAATTCATCCTGGCACAATCCTGGTTGAGACAGTGGCTGCAGTTCAACTAAATGTTCATATGTTTCACCAGCTGAATACGAGATGCAGAAAGAAACTTGGAAAAGACTGAAGAACTGGAAATTTTTGCCTTGTGCTCAGAAACATTTAGCGATCACTCCATATACTTATCAAAAACATAGTTCAGGAATGGCTTGATGACATGGAGCACATGCTACAGGAAACTAACTTAGACAATATAAAACATTTGAGGAGAAGGATGGAGTAAAAAACTCAGTTGTTGAATGCTGATAATCATCACATTCAGATTAGAAACTAAGTTTCTCTTTTGTTTTGTTGTTTTAGTAATGTGTCATTGACCATGCAGTCATATACTGAGCAGTGTAATGAATTCCTCAGCCCTGCAAAATGCTCAGTTAAAACCAGACTCTTCTACATATCCTAGTTGAAAAAAGTAAAATTCTGAGAAGGCCCTTGGCAAGAGCTCAGACTAAATGGTTATAGTGGGCCTTCTGGTCTTTTATTTTATCAATCCTTGGGATTTCTATTCAGAATTATTTTCAGTATCTTCTTCATTATAAAAAAACCTTAAAGTGTGCAGATTTAATAGGATGCAAAAATGCTGTACCAATGTATGAATCCTTTGATTCCATGGCTGATCAAGAAATACTTCCCTTCAATAAAGATTATTGTCTTTGGATTTTTGTAATCTGCAGAACTTTTTCAAATACCAGTAAATGTAAATAAAGAGGAAATACAAATGAAGGTTCCAAGTTCCAAATCTTTTTTGAAGTGTGTAGTCCCATATGTTCACTCTGGATCTCA
The DNA here is from genome assembly GCF_009650955.1 of Corvus moneduloides. NCBI lineage: Eukaryota > Metazoa > Chordata > Aves > Passeriformes > Corvidae > Corvus > Corvus moneduloides. The sequence continues at coordinate 49,628,139 of NC_045480.1, read as the reverse complement.
AGAGTCTTTTTAAAAATAAAAAGTACGTCCTGATCTTCCATGCTCATTCTGCTTCCTGTTCTGATTAGCAAACACGTACTGTTCCCATTAACAGCACTCATACCCAGGGAGGACACGCTCTAAGGAACAGCTTTGGCTGCCTTCTATTTCGTGATTTTGGTGATGGAAAAAGCAACATCATGACCCTTCTGGTATAACTGATGTAAAATAATTAGTAATAATCATACAGCTTTTGCTTCCCTTTGCTGGGTAGTAGCTGTGACAGTGCAGTTTGTTACCAGCTTAGCTAACTGTTATGAGAAATTTATAGCAATTTGGGATTTACCATTTTTATTTGAGCTACTTGTGTTCTTTCTATTTGCAAGAAACTTTATATTTATTTTGCCAATAAAATCACTTAAGTATATGCTAAATAAACCATGTGTGTGGAAAATCTACTATGGATGACTTCAATTTTTTCTACTGAGATTATAGCAAATTACATTATTAAGCCCCTGGAAAAATATAAAAGAAACACTTTCAGATTAGACGGTGCATGCTAAATCCCTGATTCTTGTCTGGCAATATCTTTCTTTTTCTTCCAGTGGTATAAAAAACTTCCATTGCTTTGTCTCAGACCCAAGGGATACATTTCTTATTCCTGTTCTAATTCTTCCCCTGCCTACCTGCTACTTCTCTTCTTCGTTGCTTTCTCCTTTCTTGACTGATTTCCATCTGGTTTTCCAACGCGTTGCCATCAGAATCTCCTTTTCTATATGGTTATTTTGATTTCACCCTCATATTTTACTCCTCATTCCCTCTGTGGAGCACAGCTAATTCAAATGTGTTGGATTGTTGCTTTAGACTATAATAGCCAGCCTTGATCCTCTCTCTTTTCATTTACCACCTCTTCCATCTGTTCCATGAGCAATGCCAGCCTTGACTTCAGTGTCGCTTTTTATTCTCATCATGTTCTTATTCCTTTTTTCATGCCAGTGTCTATATTTGAAGTATCAACTCTACACCCATTTTTCAGGTCAGTTCTTAATCACTGAAATTCCTCTCTAGCCTTGCACCTTTTCTGTCACCTGTGAGAAATGTTTTACTCGTTATGCAGAATGAAAAGCCCTTTGGAGATGATGAAGACATCAGATTTCATATACTGGTGGACTGTTCCCTGCTGAGGTATGGTACTTGTCAAATCCCCAGTACTTGTCAAATCACCTCTCCACCTCACTTACCTGCATTCATAAACAACATGCTAAAATGTTAAAAGGCAAATACTAGCTAACAAGAATGTTATAGTCTGCTCTCTATTGACATATCTGGGATACACTTTTAGTGTTACTCTCTAATTTCTACTCACTTATGACTCGGACCTTTTTTCTATTAAAAATAGGTGTTTTTCCCTCAGCAATCACAGCACCATGTGGTAATCCCACATGTTCAGAATCCCAAGCAATAATACTGAGAAGCAGCTCTGGATCTGCAAATCACAGACATTGAAACCCAAGGCTAACATGCACCAGTGATAGTAAAACCTCTGTATATGCTTGGTCATATATTCCTCTACAGTTAAATTTATGAGTATTGTAGGAATTTGATTCTGTCATTGTAGTGAGTAGGCAGAAGTAGTATTTCAAACAAGGACACTGGACAAATACCAGCCCATGGGAAATGGACTGAGTAATCATCATTCTCAGCATGGAGAAGACACGTTCTCAGTTTAATATTTCATCCATACATAAAACTATTCATAACATATATGCTTAATCCATTTACCTTAGAACCCTGGAGAAATCAGCTGATCTTTTTCAAATTTGAACCTGTTGCAAAGCTGATGAGCATCAGAGACTTGACTTCCTTTTATATCCCAACAGATAAAATTAGTTCATGAACACTGAACTCTACCAGAGAATGGAAATTCTCACAGTGGTTTTCCATGCTAATCAACACTATAATTTGCTTTATGACCTCGCACAGGATTCAGGACAGTGTTCACATAAGCTTTGCAAAGATGCCTTCCACCACAGCAGAACTAACAGCTAAACTCCTTAATCCAGGGATGACAGCTTCTCGTAACATTCCACATTGCAAGACTGAATCTCTCCTTCTTGTCTGGAATAGTTTCTGTATGATCTCGTTCACATCCTTTGCACAAGGCTTCGAGGCCAAGAGCTTTTTGAACAAGCAGGAAAGCTGCAATGACAATGCCAGTGCTAATCCTGCTTTTGGGCTGGGGACCAAGGCGGTCAGGGCCAAAGCAGGGGAGGGGAAGAGGGCAGTGTATTTCCTCCTTCCACCCCTTGGAGCTGGGGAGCCCCGTGCCAGGCTGCTCGGTGGAGCAATTTGGCCAGCTGTCAGCATGGGGAGGTGGCTGATGGCAACAGGCTGCTTTGCTGCTCCCTCCTCATTAAAGCAGAACAAAACCCACTACAGTCACCAAATAAATGAAAGTATGAAAGCTCCATCTTTCTTCTTCCATAGGCATGCTTCCCTTTGGAGCCGTACAGCAGTATCAGAAGGCACACAGGCATCAGGTTCCACTTCTGCCAACACCACTGGTCACAGTCACTGCTGTACACTAAACTGGCAGTGTAACAGGTTTTAGTGTGTCCACACGTAACTGAGAATTAGGGCATAGGTTCATTTATAAGCACATTGTTCTAAGCTGCACAGTGTGAAGTTTTTATTCTTTTTTTTTAAAGTTTGCCTTTAAAAGTGAAAAAACCTTCTTAATCTTATAAAAAGAAAGACATTCATGATAGGGATTTAGTTTAAAAAATGGTTATTTTATTGCAGTGCATTTTATTTAGATCACTTTAATAGTTTTATAATTTTGTCAGGGCTTCTGTCACTGGGAAAATCAAGTAAAATTTAAGTTATAGTGAGTAAGAGTTTAAACGCCTATCAGTCAAACAGTCCTATTACATTTTTCATTTAAGAAAAATAAAAAGTATATCAATCACACAAAAAGCATCAAGCAAATGTTAAAATAATTTATTTTATGACACAAATAAGTACGAGAAAAATTGTTGCAGAAATTATAGTATGGATTTCAAGCCCTTACCAACATTAAAAATAAATTAAGTTGTAGGAATAGATAGAATTGCATGAGACAAGATAATAATTCCTTTCTTCAAGTATCCAAAATGTAGAAAGTTTTTGTTTTGTCCAATTACCCATTGCAGACATTTTACACTGTACTTTTAAAAACCACATCAAAAATAGGACATAAGATTAAAAGGACTTCTATGATTTGAAACATCAGCTCTCCTACTCTTATTATTATGATCTTTCCATAACAGAAATCTTTTTGGGTTCACCATTTACCTGTTTGACATAAATAATTTTTATTTTAAAATTTTTTTCCGTTAAGAGACAGCTTGCTTGTTAGCATGGAAATGTACAGAGTTCTGCTCAACAGAAGTTTATTTTTAGTTCTGAAAAACCGCTTCAGTTGTTCAGTCCCAGAACTAGTTCACAGCTCAGATATTTTTACTTTCACCTCTGCATTGGCATATCTTCCCAGAGATTAGTTGTGATAGTGTGCTGTTAATGGCAAGATTTTACAATGGGGAAAAAAACCAAACCAGAAACGTAAGAGAAAACCAAAAAATTCTTATGAGACACTTAATTTCATACTTCGGACTAGCAATACATCTATTTCATAGTAAGTGGGCAGAAAATAGCATTCTTCTAACTGCACAATTGCATTAAATATCGGGTTTAATGGATGAGCTTATCATAGAAAAGATTCTGCTTATAGAATTTGTGGCATTAAAGACAACTTAAATGATGCTTGCTTGTCTTTACCGAAACTTCATTTGTGTTGCTATACATAATTATACATATTAACTGCTAGTCATTATTGTGGTCTGTGGAGCTGCCATTTAACCTAAGAGTGACCTTGGTCCTTGCTAATTGCATTGTATGCACGGAGGTGATGTGCATATGTAGCTGGGTTCTGAACAATTCTAAATTTCTGGCTTCCTTTCACTACAGGGACACATACACAGCACAATGAATGAAGGAATGAATGCATGAAGGGCTCCAAAAGAAAGAGATGAGTTGGTGGGACCTCAAGGGCAGTTCAAAAATGGTAGTTATCAATAAAAACCTAACCTTGACCTTGGAAACGTCACTGTCATAAGTCTAAACAAGCTACAAAGGAAAACACGGACAGAGAGATGATTTACACCTAGAGACGATTTACAGCTAGGACTATATGGGGCAATGACAGGGATATATTCTCTCTCCCAAATCCTGGCTGCACCCAACCTGTCAGTACCAGCTGTAGCTGCTGTGAAAATAGCATTAATGCTTTTCTGTTAAATTAAGCAGATCTTCTGATGTGATCTAATGAATTCACTTTCTATAACTAAAACTATAAAAATGCCTTTGCTGATGGTATCTGACGTAAATAAGTGCACTGAAAGGCATTTTCTGCAGGAGAACCCTCAACAACATTTGCCTTAATTCTGCTGGGCTCCCTGTGGTTTTAGTGGAACTAACAAAATAGGACCTTAATTTTAGAGGTTGGTCAGCTGTAGCAAATAAACGTCAAAGGCAAGGAAATGAGCTTATACAAAAAACACAGGCTTTCTTTAGAAAAAGCTAGGGAAACATAAGGAGATCAGAAACTTCTCTCCTCAAATGTGTATCCAGAATCATCCAGTTCTTACTGATGTTTTCATACTATAAAGGCAGCAATAGTTCAGATTTTCTTCACAGCAAGAAGCACTCAGTTATTTGAGGCAGTTAAGAAAAATCGCAGATCACACCAGCACTCCAAGCACTACTGCTGAACAAGATAGCAGACCGTAATATTGCTTCTTTGCTTTCTTCTTGCAGCACTGCACATTAAAAAATCTGTAGAAATGTTATGCTTCAGAATGGAATTTTCTCCATTCATCATCTGATTATTTTATAATTTTATTAATTATAGCTCATCTCAATTCAGTGCCTCATTAGATGAACAGACAATTTGGTGTTATTGACAAACGATTGTGTGATACATATGAATAATCAATTACAGTAATATCCCATGAAATGACAGTGAAGTTAAATGAATTGAAAATACCACCCTCCACGGGCTCCTGCAATCTTTTCCTTTTGAATGTCAACTATGAAAGACAACCCAGCAGCAAGCAATCCATGAGTCAGACAGACGTGTGGCACACACTTTTATCTTCCTGTGTATAAACCAGTCCTCAGGTGATTCTATCTATACTGCCTTTGGATTACGTCCTTTAAATGACATAGTATTGCCTGACAGGAACTTCCCATCTCAAGGATTTAGCTAACAAACCCCGAGAAATAGATCCATATTTTACTGTATCCCTTTTATTAATTCATTTACTAGTAATTCACTTAACATACCTATTAATTACCCTTGATCATTACTAACATTGGTGAGCTAATAAAATACTGGATATCAACTAATCATTGTACATTCTATGTGACAACATTTGCTTTGAATTTGTAATTGAAGGAGTTACTCCAGTATGTGACTTCATACAGGTAAAATCCCAGAAAAGATTATTTTGGGAAGTATTGAAAAACATCTGTAGTACAAGGCAGTCATTGGTCACAGCCAGAACAGCTTCATGATGGGGAAGTCTTGCTTGTCAAACCTGATTTCCTTCTACAACAGCGTAACCCACCTGATGGGTGGGAAGCCTTCCCTGATGAAGGGAAGCCTATTGATGTAATCTTTTTCGACTTCCACAAAGGTTTTGATACTGTCTCTCACAGGATCCTTCTGGACAAAATATCCAGTACTCAGCTGGATAAACACATCATGTGATGGGTGAGCGACTGGCTCATGGGTCAGGCACAAATGGGTACAGTGAATGGGTGACATCAGGCTGGCAACCTGTCTCTAGTGGGGTTCTGCAGGGCTCCATCCTAAGCTCAGTTCTCTTGAACATCTTAATTAAGAACTTGGATACAGGACTCGAAGAAATACTAAGTTTGTTGAGGACACTAAACTGGGAGGAGGTATTAACTCCCTTGAGGACAGAGAGGCCCTGCAAAGAGACCCTGAAAAATTAGAGAGATGGACAATCACCAACTGTATGAAGTTTAACAAGGGCAAGTGCCAGATTCTGCACCTGGGATGGGGCATCCCTGGTTATGTATGCAGACTGGGGAACAAGGAGATGGAGAGCAGTACCATAGAAAGGGACCTGAGGGTCCTGGTCCATGGCAAGCTGAACATGAGTCATTGTGCCCCGGCAACTGGGAGGGCCAAACTTGTCCTGGGGTGCATCAGGCACAGCATCGCCAGCCGGACAAGGGAGGGCATCATCCTGCCCTGCTCTGCGCTGTGGTAGCCTCACCTCAAGTGCTGGGGGCAACTTTGGGGCACCACAATATAAAAAAGACATTATTATAGAGCGTCCAAAGAGGATGGTGAAGGCTGTAGAGGGGAAGCTGTATGAGGAGTGGCTGAGGTCACCAGGTGTGTTCAACCTGGAGGAGACTGAGGAGAGACCTCATTGCAGTTACAACTTCCTCATGAGGGGAAGAGGAGGGGCAGCCACTGATCTCCTCTTTCTGGTGACCAGACTGGTCACTCAGGGAATGGCTTGAAGTTGTGTCAGGAGAGGTTTAGGCTGGATAACAAGAAAAGTTTCTTCACCCAGAGGGTGGTTGGGCTCTGGAACAGCTCCCCAGGGAAGTGGTCACAGCACCAGCCTGACAGAGTTCAAGAAGCATTTGGACAATGCTCTCAGGCTCATGGTGTTATTCTTGGGGTGTCCTGTGCAGGGGCAGGAGTTGGACTCCATGATCCGGATGGGTCCCTTACAACTCAGAATATTCTATAATTCTGTCATGATTGAACATCCCATGGCACTCATAGCTCACTCTGTGCCATGGCAGAGGATGATTTATTTTACAGGGAACTGGAAAAATACATGGCTTGGTATGCATGCACTTTGCAAATACTTGTCAAACAGAACAATATTAATAATGGGAGGAGAAAATACTGGTAATTTATTAAATCCTGACGCACCATTTTCAAGAAGGTTTAGTCCTAGGGATGCCATTATATCAAAAATAGATACTGATGCATATGCATATTAAATTATAAATGGATAAAGGTATCATTTTAAAAGCTACATCTTCTTCCTTTGTTTCTCTGCAGAGTCTTCTGAGGAATTTGGATCCAAGTAAGGAACTGTGAGGTTATTTTAATCTTTTTTAGATATAAGAAATCAGAAATATTAAAGGAAAGAATGCATGCATGTGTGCAGTAGATTTGATTCTCCTCTGACAATAAATCAGAAAGAACTACAGTGGAAAGCCAATGTAGATGAGAGGGAAGATCAGGCACTTGAAATCAGTCAGACAACTTCCAGAAATGTTAAGACTGGGAGAAGACAAATAGAGATATCACTATTTTATGCCACTGAATCTATGATTAATAATGACTGAAATATTTTTTATTGCTATTTGTGTGCATTACAGTAGTGCCTTAAGGCACTGTACAACATATAGTAAGATAATATTTTTTGCCCCAGCCACATCCAATCTAAACAAAAGGCCCTTGGCACAACAGAAAGCCACCTTATTGTCCTGTCACTTGGTGCAGAGGAATGCACCAAGAAATAATCTGCCAAACTTGCACTGGAGACCTGGGAAAGGGACACTTGGCTGTGCTTACTGGGTACGGTGTTTAGCTACAGAGCGTCACTTACATGCGATGTTCAGACTTGGGCTGTGCACAGAGCTGTCCCCCAGCTGGGGCCCGTGTGCTCTCAGCCAACAGCAGCCAACTACTGCTTGGTCAGAGAAGAAATAATCCCATTGATTGAATTCTAGCAGCAGGAACTGGCAGAAAGACCATATTAAAGAAGAGCATGATGGCCTTGTGCAGATATGAGGTCAATACGGACAAGACCACCTGGTCTATTTTATAAAGCTTTGGTTTTTATTTTCATCTGAGAAATGAAAACTGTTGAAAGATTCAATGTTTAAGGCTGGAATCTCCTTTCAGACAAAATAATTTATTCCAATTGTCAAAGCTCATCAGACTCTCAGCATGAGTCTTGCATAAATGGGTTTATTCCTGGCTGTTTCATTTGCACACTCCATGAAATTTTTTTCCACCTATTTAATTTCATCAAAAATTTCTTCACAGACACTAGCAAACTTGCTGCAAGAGCACTGTAATGCAAAACACACTATCTCTTCCTCGTGTTCTTGTGGGAAAAAAATAGGGTAAACCACAATATATTTTAATAATTAGCATGCTTAGAAAAATACCCATTTTAAAATGCTGTTCCTGAAATAGGAAGAATATGGAAGCATATGACAAATAAAGCAATAAAGCCGTGCTTATGGGTAACAGATAATAAAGTGCTGCCAGTTTGGATATGCACTTGCTGTTTAAAATCTCCCATGATAAAATTTGTAACATTCGGTATTCTACAGTAGCGGTGTACAACACTCCCGTGAATTTGCAGTGTCTGGGAATATTACTGTGGCATCAGTGTTGCTATTTTTCTCAAGAAAGTGCCTCTCTGTTGCAAGAAAACTCATCAAGTGTTGAATGGGATGAACACATTATTGCAACGGTCCAGGGTTTGGGAAATGTAGCTGTGTTTTCCCCTGGCCGGTTTGCTTTGAATGCAATTGTACAGGGCAGGTCCTATGCAGGGAGGGGTCTTGTCCTGATCCAGCCTTCTGTGGGGCAGCCAAAATGACTTCAGCTGCAGCACATCTTCTGAAACTTCCTTGGCTTAAAGACCACAGCAAGGTGAGAGCTTTAAGTCCAGAGAAAACAAACAAAGCTGCTGTAATCCTCTCCTGCCATCATGCACATTTGGTTTTATTCATGTAAGAATTATGTATTTAAGAAGCTTTCACCTTGGGGAAGGAACTAGAAAATATGAAGAATTATTAAATAAAGCCTAAAGTTTAATGTCACAAAGTAGATGATATCTCATGGTGGATGCTGTATATCATTGGAATTTGCTTGAAAAAAGATTGCTTCTGTAATAGCCTGGTCCTGAAGCACATGCAGAAGGGAAATGGAAGCAGGGTTGTCTCAGAAGCTGACACAATCAGACAAATATTTTAAAAAGCCTACAAAGATTTTACCCCCTCCAATAGGCTGAGGCTAAACAGGATCTGTCAGAAGCGGGAGCAGGTATCAAGACAGGCTTTGTCAAAAGCAGAAGCTGATGCTGGAGTGGTACTGGTCAGAATCATTACTCTTTACAGTCAGTTCCTGTCAGTATTATGCCTTTGAAATAGCCAGTCTCCAAATTAGTGTTTTCCACTGAGCTGGCCTTTGAGAGTCAAAGAAACAAATTAATCTGGAAGAGTGAGCCTGCCTGAGACACTGATAAATCTGTTATGACAATGTAAGGCTTATTAAACACTGAGAAACATTATTTCCCTAGCCTCTGGGTCAGATGAAAGTTTTAAGGTTAATAGAGGAAATCAACATTTTAAAAAATGTCACATTGACTACTTTCTTTTTGTATTCTGCTTTTCACAGGAAATTCATACACTTAAAAATATAATGCATGCAGTGGAATTTTATCTAAATATCAGAATACTTTGAGGTATAGGGACAGAACTGAAATGGCTTAACACATATAACGTTAAAATTAAAGAAAAAAGAAGGTCTCAGGTCTTCTCATATATTACCATTCATGCGTTCTTCAACATCACCACTGGCTTGCCCTTGTGAACTCTATGATAGAGTCCCACACACAGTCTTTGCTCTGACTGGATGGAGATGAAAGGTAGGATATCTAAAGTGTATTGCCAAGGAAATAATTCAGGCTTGATAAAAGGAGTGCTTTGCAGAACAGAAAAGCTAAACAGTACTATTGATTATCATGATGTATTCTACAGCAAAAGAAGGTGGAAGCACAGGAGCTGCCTACACACAGACTTTCCTCTCAGAAGCAGCCACAGTTTCAGCAGAGGTTTTTCTTGCAGTTTATATTGCTAGAGAAGATTTCCCCTGAGCTGAAAGGTTTTTGCAGGGGGCAAACATACAACAACTTGACCTGCTTTACTCACAAGGGTTCCTTGGCCCAAAAACCTCTTGAGTTTGCTTCTTCAAGTGAAAAAATGACTCCCACTGTGAATATTCATAGAAAGAAACAGGCTGACACAGATATATATGAAAAACCCTACACTTCCCACTGCCACAGCCCAAAGAACTCATCAGGTAGAAAAGAGTTATACAATACCTTATCTTTTGTACTCCACAATCCTCATATTTCTTCCTGTCAAAGCACATTATGTGGCCTAAGTAACTGCCTGATGGGACAGAAATCCTTAGTAACCCACGTTGTCTCTTTGGTTGGTCTCCATCACAGTAAACCACATTTTCCCGCAATAAGATGAAAGGCCATTAATATTCTTGTACTAAAAGACGTGTGCTTAATGTACCTGCTGCCTTTGTGTGACAGCTAATGGTGCCAGGCAGCTTTAGATTTATCTCAATACTCAAAAGATGAGTTGACTAACAAACTTGAAGGCCCTTCAAATACCTCCCCTGCTAGGAGGGAGTCAGTGGATGCTGTTCTCCAGAACCTGACAGGCACTGACATGTTGAAAAACCCCATGGCGAAAAGCAATCAGTGTCCCTCAAAATTAGGGATGACCTCTATGGACAACCTGGAAGCCAAAAAGACTTTTACAGTCTCATTCTTGTTAGTCTTACCAGTTTCTTTAGTCTCATTAGTCATTCAAAAGATTGTGATCTAATATCCACTCCTAGAGGTAGGGACTTTAAACAAAAGGGCTCATAAGAAGGATAATCTTATGACCTAGACTCAGGAGGAAACCTCGTTCATGCTCAGGTGGGCGAATCCAACTCATTCATTTACACGTGCATTGGTCCAGGAAAAAAGCAAACTGGCACTTTTTTGTCACTGCCACTGAATTCTCTTGTCAGTGCACAAAATTAAATATGTCAGAAATCCCGTAGGTGATCAAAAGCTGTGGAGAGAATGTTTTACAGTGCCATCTTTCACATCAGCCGTAGGAAGGATCGCTCCGTGCTGGCACACCGTGCGTCACCCAGCACACACCTACAGTTCACAGGCACGGGCTGCTGAACACCCACACGAGCTAACTTTAAACCAACCGCTCGAGCTCAGCAGCCAAGGCAGCACAAAGCTTTATGGGGCTGAACTCCAAGCATATTTTTTCTTGCCCTAGCCAGCAGGTAGGCTTCCCAGCCACAGCTCACCATCACCATGGTGATGTTTCCAGCCCTCCCCAAAACAGCCAGTTTAAGGTTAATTTGGATAAGGCTGCACTAGCTGCAGACATTTCAGTGACTGCAGCATAGACATACCGTAGCAATGAAGGGCTTTCAGAAGCATTTCAAAATAGCCAGGTAATCTTTATTTTAAATGTCTGCTGACACCATTCCCACTGATGGAAGAAGGATAGGTGCAGGGGGAGTACAGGGGTGGGCAACTTTCTTGAGTAAGGCAAAATGCAAGGGAGTGCTGCAAGCAGCCCAGATTGCTTGTGACTGATTTGATACAGTGGCATAGACAAAACCACTATGATGAGGAATTTATGTCATCAAATTTTTCTTTACATTCCACTGTTTACTTAGGTGTAGAGCTTCATGTGAAAAGAATTAATTTCCTTATCTTTTGGGAACCACAGATGAGCTTAATTTTCCTGGTTTTTTTTAAATTTCCTTATAGTAATATAAAAAGAAGGTAACTCATTTATATGCAAAGCAAATTTCTAGACAAAAATTAAATTGTTGACACAAACAAAATTATTATTCAATTGATCTGTATCTGAATTTCTTTCCACATTACCTTCTCTAATCCCGGAATTAGTACACGAAAGCATCAAGTAAGAATGTCCTCTCATTCCCTTATCTGCTACCCACCCCATTTGTACTCATTGCAGCACTACGATATCTCAATAGCCTGAAAAATCACTTGACACTGCATATATTTAGGCTGCAAATAAATAATTCAATGCTACCTATTCTATAAATAGCCCCATTGCAATCCCCCAGTAACCATAAGGATAAGCTGCTTTAATTGAAGCAGAGACCATGGTCTATATTATAACTGTATTACAACATCTCTTAAGAGATTCCCTTAACAGCTATAACAGACTGCTTAAGTAAGGTACTGTCTCTCTTCAGAGTAAAATATTTTTAAATAAAGATTACTTGCAAGTGCATTTCCTTTAAAAGATTATACAGACAGATCAATCACTGTGGTCATGCCCATTGACACTAGCCCAGAAGGAAGTGTTGCTGCTTTCTCTTTAATGGCAAATAGGGCACTAAAGACATCTTCCTTTACCCTGTTAACAAGTCCAAATTAATCTGAAGACTTTGAAGAATGAAAGCTGCTTGGCAGTGTTTCCATGTGGTCAATCTTCTGTACAGTGCACTTACAAAAATAAACCCCTTTCCTCAAAAGACCAACTGCTCACTTACACCATCTCAGCTAGAATTAAGTGAAGAAAAGAGGAGATGCCATTACACGCTGAAGAGCTGCTCCTAAAACTGGGTGTCAAACATGAGCTGTGTACTACAAGGAATTAATGCATAGCAGCTGATACACTTTTCAAATTACATCCTTACTTATTGCCTACCTTAAATTTGTAGATGCAGTTGAGAAATGAATTAACGAATCTCCATGGAAATTCCTGATGCAATGTTTGAATGTGTTCTAAAATCCTGAAAAATGTCAAAAGATATCTAAAGGGTGATGATACTATAAAAGAACAGAATTAATACTAATTAGTATTTGAATACTACACCTCAATGCTTAAGAACCAAGAAAATACCAAGGTTTACCTTAAGGGTAGAACAAAAATTTGTAACTCTCCTTACCAGTTAAGCAGAACTTGAAGTAAATGTCAGCTGAAACACAGATGGGCTCTCCCTCAAAAACAGATTTTGCTGTCATGTGGCTTGTTCAGACATCATGACTAGTTAATTGGGTTACTAAGCTGCACTTCACGAACCTCACCTTTGCTACTACTTGAATGTCTTCATTTTTATACTTTCAAATTGTAACTGCAGGGAAAATTTCTATAGCTGTACATTGATTTTGTGCCCATTTATTTTTAATTTAATAATATTTTTTTCTTTCACATTATCACGATCAATTAGGATCCTATATTTCGTATACAGTTTTTATATTTGCACCTTATTCTGGAAATCAGTCATTAGGCTGAATTTTACAACTAGAGGGTGCTGGTGGACCATAACGTGAGATGGTATGCAAAACTCTTGATGACCTTTAGTGGAAAGAAGAAAAATAAAATAAATCAATTATTACTGCTCAGCAGGACAAGCGAATGTATTCCAAGATAATACAAATACTGCAATATTATCTAGTGTAAGTAAAAAGAAAATTAATACTTTATAGCTGATACTGGTTCATTTTAAATTTACTTTCAAATTTGCTGTTAAACTTCGCTTCTGGCCTTAGTTTTTGTGCTGTAATGAACAAAAAAACCCTTTATCTGAACAATATACATTCCTTTTGCTTCCCTTTGTGTGAGTTGGAAAGCAATTACAGTGTATTATTGATTAAGTGTTTTATGATAAAACACAAAAGCCGTCAAGTAAGCAGGAAAGCAAGAAGGAACAAAGATTAATTTAACAATAAAATCTATAATTGAGATTTTACAGATAGAATGTGGACACTAATTACAGATAAATCATTTAATAAGAGTTCTAACAAGAAAATTATCTTCCAAAATTCATATATTTTCCAACACAAGGTAATTATTTTTTTGCCTTCCAGTACTGTAAGAAAAAATACAAGTATGAGAATAAATAATGTCTATAAATATACCATTCTGTATGTATAAAAGTTCCCCCTCCCTTCCTTCCTCTCTTTCACTTATCCTTATTGCTTATTAAGAGTCTCTGACAATTCTGCAATTACCTCCAACTAACAGAAATATTCAAACTTTGAACTAGACCTTAAAGATACCATTTCCCTCAGCCCCCGCTGAACACAGCTCAATAACATCTGGGATTTGCCTTCAATTTCTTTGGATCAGAAAGAAATCCAAAGGACAAACTGTGGCCACCTGGTAGCGTGGCTGCCTGAAACCTCCATGAGACAGTGGCCAGGAAGCTGGTGGAGTGCATGTGACCATACTGTGAAGAGCAGATCTCTTCAACCCAAACACAAGTTGTTGCAGCCAGCCTGTTGATCACAAAGTGGCAGTGGTTTGAAAAAGCCCTGGGCATGCAGCTCCACCAGATGTGCAGTGAAGCCAGCATGGCATGCCATTCCTCTTCTTACATTCCCACTTTTGACCTTTTGGTTGTGCAGGATTGCTGTATGTGGACAACATTCTCATTGTGGGCAACTCCCAAGTGATCCAACAGTCCACCCGTGGCCTGCATTAGCTCAGCACATCCTGGACATGCCAGAAATGTAGCACAACAAGTGGGATTGTTTGTTTCCACACTATGGAAGGTTTCATGTATTTAAACCAGTCACTTCCTAGCCTGTGAGAGGCCAATAGTCCAGATTTCTTTTTATGAATCGCAAAGTTAGTGAGAACTGCCTTATTTTCATATTGTAATTAGCTATGGTGCCTCAGCTTTACAAGCAGAGATGTATTTCTGTATGGCATGCTCTCACGAGCGGAGGCCAAGTCCCCGTTCTCTCTCACATGCCTACCTACATGCAGCTTTCTTTTGGCTGCATTTCTTCTCAGGACTTGCCCTTATGAAGGGATGAACCCTGGCATCCACAGGAGACCACAGCTCCCGCACTATGCACACCAAGGAGCTCATGTTTAGGTAGTCTCCATGCCATAGGGTTTCCTCTGGAAAATGGAAAGCAGTCTCCTATCAGAACTGTTTCATGCACAGGACCTTATTCTCCAAAATGTAGAAGCCAAATCAATGAGCTGCTGGCAGCCATTAATTAACACATAGGCACACTGGGGCTCATGACAGTCTCAGCCCCTTAGACCTTTGGACATGTTTTCACTCCTACTGGTGGCTACGTGCTAGCTAGAACACAAACAGAAAAGGTGTAATTTTAGTGGGGAAAATGGGATTTCGTCTTGAAAACTGGTTTGTTTAAAATTAAAGATTTCAAGGGGATAAACAAAACAAACCAAATAATAAGTGTCCAATGCAACAACAAAAAAATCGTGACTTACATACTGCAGGCTTGCCAGCTGCTACAGAAGCTGAGCCAGAGGACAAAGTAATGTAAAAATGTATAACAAACCTGATACTGAGCTGCATCTTGTGATGCCTCTCCAAAACTCCTGATACCTTTAGTCTAGAAAGTGGCCCGTTTGTTTTTTATGTACTGTATCTAGTTTGTGCCTAAGGAAACAGCAGTTAAAATTTGGCCCAATGTTTTATTGCCAGCATATTCTAAAATACTTAAGTGTGCCTGCTTCATGGACACAACTGTTGAGGATTTTTTCCTAAATGAGCTGATTTTACAAATTTAGTACTTCTCTGATCTTTATTTTTCCACATAGACAAGATCTGCTTATTTGATGCTGCCTTCACTTACAAAGTCTAAGTAATAATAATTACACCTTAGCTTTTTCTTCAACAGTGCCAGCTGAAATTATATAAGAATGAGATGTTTGGTGGGTGTTTCTTTTTCCTCTGGAAGTCAGCAGAAAAGCTGTTAAATACTACATATACTAGAATACTGATTTTAATAATACTCAACGTGCACATCCATTTCATTGTCAGAAACACTTGAAATTCCTGTATGTTACTAATATCTGAAGAGCGTTAATCAGCTTTATAATGTAGTAGGCATTGTCCTTCATATATATTCCTAAAGCAGGATGTATGCTGTACATTTATATACACAGTTGGTCAGAGCACAGACATTGCAGTGTCATGCTTTCATTCAAATTTCAGATGCCATATGTTCAGTACAATCGCACGGCATCAAGATGCAACATATTGCTTTGCAAATGCAAATAATTTCACACAGTGGCCTTCATGACTGGGAAGGGATAATGAAATGGGCTATATTTTACACATATGAAAAAAATAAATAAAAGATTTATCATAAATATATGGACCAGTATATGACGTTGAAGAACAAGAAGCAAAAAGGAAACAGTGCTCTTGCATAAAGATCAATTCTCTTTGCTGCTGATGGAATGACAGGCTTGGGAGGAGGAGGCTTCTTGTTGTTCTTGGCTTGAGATTTCCCGAGCCCATTGTTGACTTCAATGGGCTTCCCATAACAGTCATAATTTGATAATTCAAAATCCCTTGGCAAGCTTCCAACAATGCTGAAATCATTGGATCTCAGATCAGATTTCGAAGTGCAAACTTTTTTGCATCTGGTCTCACCAACCTATGAAATAAAGAGTGAGGGGAATCATGATCTACTCGCCACAACTCATTAGCAAACTTCATGCATCTGCTAAAGAACACTAAACAAACATATAGGAAATTACTTGTTGATAGGGATACATTACATCAGACTAATTTGTGGAATGGTTATGTTATAAAGTACTTAAGGATGATCAGTCAATCATATAAACTAATCCAAACATTCATAATTGTGTAATTTTTCATGCACAATGTGCCTCATGCTCTGCAATCTGCTATAGTTAGACTCCTTCATTTTAAGATGATAGAAGGGGAGAGAACATTTTCATGGGGAGTATTTTTGGATATTTGTTCTGTGCTGATGAACCTGCAGGCTTGATACTATTCAATACTTGCATTTTTCTGAGCTCTGAAAGCCATAGTCAGAATTAACCCTAAAATTCAATGTTTGATGCAATTAATTTTAGTTTGTTCTGGTTCTAAAGAGTTGCCAGGGCAGTATCCTATCCCTCACCCTAGGGCGACCACCTTGCATGGTGAGAAGCACTTTCTTTGTACCTGCGGAGCTTGGTGCCTCTCTAAAGACAAGTAACACAGATGTAACTTTGATTGAGGCTTTTACTCCCATTATTGGCAAAGTTGATTCTTGTGCAAGGTGGAAGAGAAGCATGGCACTACTCCTTCTGCAAACAGTGGATACACCTTCCCAAATTTGCCAGAGTTATATTTCTCATGAAAGCAGTAAATTTTGAAAACGATGCACTAAAACAGAGGTGCAGGTTTGTCCTGGCTCCAGGACAGGGCTAATTTTTGCAGTAGCCAGGAGGGAGCATGGCCAGGGCACAGAGGTTATTCTATACCACCTCATGTCACTGGCAGGGCTGGAGAAAGGGATTCTCTTCTGGGGTGAGGGGGTTCCTTCTGGTCAAACAAACGTGGTGGAGGGAGCCATCCAGTATTGTCTATTGTCAGGGAATTTTTCTGTGTGAATAATTTATTTTATTATACCTTTTTCATTAATATTATTGCTGTCAACTGCTCATTTTCTTATCTCATTGCTGTTTTCAGTAAATTTTTCTTATCTCAAACCATGGTCTTTACCTTTTATGCCTCCCCTTGGAGTGAGGAGACAGAACAGCACCTGGTTTTAGTGGGAGTACTACACTGGAGAATACCATTCCTAAGCCACCACAAAATCAAGATTCCAGGGTATAAAAAAGAAAAATAGGATAGGTGTTCCCTGACAGTAGGACAAAAACTACACAAACAAATTTCTTGCTACTGTCTTCCAGTCCTCAAAGACCTGACAGCCTAACAGTGCTCATTACTGGAGTAGCAGGGGCAAACTGTCTAGCAAGGCAGTGACTAAGACACAGATAAACATGATTATGTGACCCTAGGTGACAGGATGCTGTTATTCACTGATCTGAGACATTCCTTCCAATCAGATCAGACCCAATGACATAGGTAATAAAGATATAAAGCAGACCCTTGTGCAATGAAAAGTGAACCTGCAGGACAGGGGTGTATGTTAACTGAAGAGTCACAGGAATATTACATTTTTTTCTATGTTTAAAGCTAGTAAGATTTAGTAAGGAAAGAAATAGAATCATGTATGAAATTATAAGCCTCTTTTTGGATTTTCCAAATGCCTCATACTACCAGCAATACATTGTAAAACTCAGTGACACTAACTGGAGCCTAAGTTCTCTCATTCACAGCACAGAATATTCCTGTTCCAACTGCAGTATCTAGAGTGTTCCCCTAAAGGCTGTTACAAGTCGGTTCTCATTCCCATTCAGGACTGGGAGTGGATTCTAGGTCACCTCTGCCTTGTAAGCAGAGAACTGTTCACAGCATGTTCACGCAGAGCTCTGCTTAGTTCAGTGTCAGCTGGAGTACTGATTTATCAGGATGACACAATTTTCCTTGTATGAGCAACCTGGCCCAAATTTTTCTTTAATAAGTATATGTTACTTTTGAAAACAATTTCATCCATTTCCTTGCCTTTACAAATCTGACATTCTTCTATTTACTATAGTCAGCTGCTGCCTAAACATACTTTTAAATTTCTTCTCATACATCTCTTCAACTCTCAAATGTTTCTGTTGTTTTAACCTAAATTCACTTCAGTTGCCCTACAGCTTTCCTAAACAATTTGAGATAATACAAAGTATATATAATATATATATAATTATCTGCTTTTTATTTATTTGTCTTGGTTTGTGCTAGGACCCTAACAATAATCCTAACAATGCCTCTGCTCCTCCTCATTTTCCACATTTACTGCACAAAAAACTTACCAAAGGCTACAGGAACCTTTTTTGTAAAAAAAGATATTGCAAGGCTTGATTTTAGAGTACTACACTGAAGATGTGTAAACAAAAGTAAAATGTTGTTAAATGTTATATCCTTTTAACTTCATCCTGGCACAAAAAATATTTTATATCATTCACCTTATCCTGCTCCAGCATCATGACTTGTGGGCCAGACTCAACCCACAGCATGCTTCCACCAGATTTATGGCTTTTCCCCAGCAGGGGATGGGGGGCAGCTGTTTGGGAAGGGAAGGCTTCTGGGATAATGTAGGGCCACCCCACACTTCCGAGGGAGACGGGCAGCCACTCCTTGTCCCTCTGGCATGGAGGTGGGAGGGGCCAAGGAGAGCACAGTAAGGTGACAGCTCTTGGGGCTTGGCCCAAAGCACAGACCTAGTTCCCTGTTTCTTCCAGGACTGGACCATTTTGTCTAGGTTTGGTAGGATGGAAAGAACACCTGTCTTTTCATGAACAGCTCAGAAGTACCAACGAATGTCTCCTAGAATCCAGAAGGCCCCTTATGATGATCCTTTCTCACCTTTTACAAAATTCAGACTGACTGGTGCTCGCTGCCAAGCTCAGCACCTGCTGCTGCTCCAGAGCTGCAGCACGTGTGCCTCTGCAGAAAGCCTTTGGTTACAGAATTAGGGAAGTAATGTGAGAAGAAAATGGGGAATGAGATGAAAGAATAAGTGCTGCCTGTGCAGGCAGACTGGCAGGGAGGAGCAACTAACTCCCCATCTCTGCCACTGCTGCTTCTGGTGCTCCTCCTCTCTTTCCACATTTACTGCCCAAACTAGTTACACTAGATTTTCCTTTAAAAACATCCAGGATGGAGAATTTTTTCCATGACCTTGTTCCCCACAAACATATGTACCTTATTTCAAACCTGAATTTATTCGGCTTCAATATTCAGACACAAGTCACGGCTATAGTTAGTCTGATTAACTGCTGATACTTAGAGATGGTAACAAATCTAACCTTGATTTTGCATAATTCAGATGAGGTAACCAGGCTGACATATGAAGCCAAGAAAAATGTTCTTAAGAGTTTCTTACCTTTGCATCATTACTTCTGTCAACCTAACTGATAATACTTAAAAAAGTTATATTCAGTTTGATTAAATCAATAAACTCACAGCTCAACTTTAATTTCACTGACCCATTCATTAGATAACATGGGGCTGAATTATGAGCAAAATTAAAGATAATTAATACTTACAAACAATAACTATTAGTCAGCACCCTGTAAGCTGTGCAGTATTCTCCACTGATTGATGTCAGGCTCATAATTATTCCTGTTACACCACTTAGCTTTTAAAAGTACTGGCACAAAGTTAGCTTCTTGCTGTATTTTGGAACCCTCCCAGATGTAAAGGATTTATTAAAAAATCAACATTAATGTTCCGCAGCACTCAGAGACCAGCTCTGTAAAAAATTCTAGATGCAACTTAAGCTGAAATCTTGATTGTAAAATGTCTACCTTTAATAGTTACTGTTTAACATTCTCATTAGCTATTGTGAATGAGAGCTATTTCATCCTCAGATTTAATATATCTGGCTTTTCCCCAAACACAGAGCAGAATATTTGTTCAACACTTTTCCTGTTTCAGCTAATTCTTGATACTTACAGCACCTCTGCCTAGTATAGTACCATTACTCTTCTTACAAGGTTTTCTATTCTTGCTGTATAGGCAAAGTAACTTCCTATTGCCCTCAGTTATGCTAAGCATCTATCTCCTTACTTACACCTATTATCTACAATTATTTTCTTGATTTCAGCTTATATTAATTGCTATCACCTCCCATTTGCCAGTGAGAAGAAAAGAGAAATGCTTGAAGCTCAGATAGTTTTAAATATTTGGGAAGTTTGTTTTCAATTGTTCTGTTTGTTAGGTTTTAGGGTTTTTCTTAAATTAGAATAGCTTTACTTCTGGTCTGTAACTATTTCAACATTATTAGCTCACCAGCACCGTTCATAATTTTTGTTTAAATTCTTCTATCCAGATTAGACAGTTCTCAAATTTATGAAATCTGACCTTTCACAACACCAAAAATATCAGGACTTGACTCAATTTGTTTTGTGCAAATAGAATAAAGATCCTTGTCAATTGACTGTTCATCCTGTGATCAAGTCCTCTTTATCCATCAGGACAAAGTGCAATATAAAAGTCATCATATTTGAGAGCAGAAATGTATTGTCCATAACCTCTAGCAGGGCTTCAAATGTGCTATAGCACTGGCAGCCTCTCAAACTCTGCACGTGTCCCTCAGGCTGAAGAGCTTCTCCACTGTAATGCTGCGCTCCCTGCCCTACACAGCACATCCTCCTTGCCACAAAACCATCTCTGCTGCTGTGCACCCAACCTCCTTTTGGCATGCAGATCTGTCACTAATGCTGCCAGTTCTATAAGGGGCTTCCATACAAGACAAAGGAGGAGTTTTCTAACAAGCTGTTATTAATCTCTCTTGCACTTGTTCTGTGCTCTTCTCTTGCTCTTGCCGTGATAGATGTAGATCATCAATAAAGTAATGATTTTTTAGCATTAGTCTGTACTCAGACTGAGTATATTTTCTGGTGCAGCTCAGGAGGAATATGCTACCACACTCCAAATATTCCTTGTAAAGTACAGGACAAAAAATATTAATACATAAAATATCACAATATCATGGCACAGCTGAGGTTGGCAGGGACCTCTGGAGATCATCTAGTCCAACCCCCTGCTCAAAGCCCCTGCTTGGGGCCTTTTTACAGTCATGTTTTGAATTATCTCCAAGGATGAATACAGGAGTCACTGGAGCAGAAAGTACCTACTCTGTACCTGAAATGCTGTCAGGAACTATTAAAATAGGCTGCAGCCTGTGGTTTTGTGTATAAGGTAAAATGTCAGCTGGGTTTTTGATGGTTCTGCAATAAAAATTTTAGTCTGGAGTTCCACTTGAGGGGAAAAAACCTGGGAAGACCAGGTTACAACAGGTCACCACCAGTGGTCAAGTATATTATAACTCAGTAGAGGTGAACATAACTCATCTCAGATTTCAGAGCCTAGATGTGGCTCTGACAAGATAAAGCAAGCAACAGCACCACTTCTTTTTAAAAATAACTGGCATTAGAGCTATTACCACCACTTGCATAGTGCTATTCATCATCTGCCAGAACCATTCTTTTAGCAAATGTTCTCTCCAGTCATTAGCACATTATCTGTGGGGGACATCTTCTATTAATGGGCTTGATGAAAATGTGACTTTTCAAGTGAAGGGGTGTTGTTATAGTTAACAGTGCAATCTCTCACTGTAATCACGTCAGCAATGAAAGCAAAAAAAAATGATTCATCTTCAAAACATTTCCCTTTTTGCTTGTTTTTCTCACTGTATGGTGTTTCATTGCTAGGAAACACATGCAAACTCCTACTGAGGATTCCCAATAAAAAACCAGTGCAAGCAGTTATCACCAGGTTGCATAATTTTCTCCTCTGCTTAGAACAGCATCTACTTGCAGCCGCTATGAGCTAAGGGAGCCAAGCTGTATTTTCTCATGGTTTTTTGCCTGTAAGTGCATAGCCACTGCTTCTCCTAGAAAAACACATCAGAAGTACTTATTTTCTCTTTTCTTCCCCACAGATTCAGGGTGATCTTGACAGACAGACCACTTGACTTTAATCAGACAGTCATATTGATAAACCTCTGGGTTTAAAATGGCACTGACATTTCAAGGGTTTTTGTTGGAGGGAGCATGACTCATAAAGCTTGGACTTGAGGGGTTGGCATATGCCAGCAACATGCAGCTTTTACATCAGCCAGTTCCCAGGATCTGGTGAAGTAGCTACACATGCATGGAAGTCTTTCTCCATCTTTGGGTGATTGGCAAACTGTGAGCACTCTTTTCACCCTGCCATCTTCACTGTCACTGTTGGTGACTATCGGTCGTGATTACTGACTATTGACACAGTGACAAAAGTGCTTTCTGCTGAAAACTTTCAGCAGACCCTTGCAGATTCTGTTACAGGGGAACTCTTCTCCTAGCCTGCAATTACAAATTACATTAAACTTCTAATGTTTAGGATACACTGAAAAGCTTATCCTTTTACTCCATAAAAACGGAACAATAGCTGCTTGTATTTTTAGGAATTATCATGTGGTTTTGTTACAGTTGTTTTTTATTTAAATCAAATACGCCAGGTCTCCAAACCAGATGCCATTTTAACTTTCACAAATGGAGCAAGCACATGACAACAAGTTGTTCCACAAAGACTGGAACCAGGGATGCCTGATTGCCCCACTTGCTTCCCTCTGATCCTCCCCACAGCAAGGACCTTCTCAACCCAGCAGCTCCCTTGTACCTTCCACGCAGGCCCTTTGCCCAAATCTCCTGCAGAAACATCATTGCTGCAACACTGCAAAAGCAGCAAGAGCACAACTTGCTGTTCAGGGAATGCAAACTGCCATGGCATCAGGATCCAGGGCATTTTGAAGTGAAATAAAGTAACTTCTCTTTTTAAATTTGATTACCCTTTAATAACTTACAGATATATATCAGCACCATTCAGTTAATATTTCATAATATTTAATAGCTTAATTTAAACAGGAGAAACACTTACAAATGGAATTATTCATGCTCTCTGTTTTTCCCCACTTGGAGTTAACTGCTTCCATGTCTTTTCTGTTGGCTTTACCTTCAAGTCTCATCTGGTCTATCCACTGTTTCAAGCCTAGCTATGCTGACATTTCCAGCTACACCCTCAGTCACTTTTGCCTGAGTATCACCTCCTAGTGGAAAAAGAACATCCATGAACATTTCTACAGGACATATACTTACATCAGGGGTGCAGTTATAAGTTGTCCTTTTCTCCTAAAGTTATACACTGGGTCACCTAAGTCTTTCCAGACATTTAGCAAAGTATTTGCTCTTGCCTCCCACACAATCCTACATGACCCTGATGAGAAACAGCTCCTGAAGTTCTGGGACAGCACTCTGGCCTCCTTTTGTTTTGTATTCTTTATGCTTTTCAACATACAGTTTTTTTTCCATTACCTGCTTCGTTAATGTTTCTCTCCCTTGCATATTTTCCGTATGACAAATGCATTCTCTACTTGATCATAACTAGGTCTGTATGGGAGCAATCCAAATTTTGTGGGGCAAGCCTAGTTTTGGATTAGGAGTCAGAGCTACCAAAAGATTTACACCTGTTCTGATTTAGGACTTTAGTACAGGCTTTTCCAGGGCTGAGAACTTTCAAAGTACTCCTACGCGGTAGCAGGTTCAGAGAGGGAGTTTGCAGCTAGGCAGATTTATAGCTTTCAAATATATAAAATCTAGCACCACTGTCCTACCACATCCTGATGTCAGATGATTCATTGGTCTGGGAGCTTTTTCTATCTCAGCCTGGTCATCTTCCCAGAAATTACCAGGATACCTTTCCTCTGGTAGGTTGTGTTTCAAAGCAGGTGGATTAATTCAAGCTGGATCCTTACCCATGAGCCACTCAGACACATGAATAGCTTTTACAGCAATGAATACCTATTTCCACTGTGTCTTGGTAAATAATGGTTTTTTTTGATCTCTGTATAAAGATCATGAGAAGCTACTGGAATGTTAAAGGTCTCTCATAACAAACTGAGAAGACCCTGAAAAGTGCAGGTCAAACATTAGAAGCTGAGGCTGACATTTCAAGATTGTGGAGGGGAGATGCTACAAGAGGAAGGCAGACTGAATTCTGAATTCTAAAAACCGTCAGCCTACTGCTAGACATCATTCATGGGGAACGTTCCTGAACTTCTGTGGATAATGATTCCTCTTCTTCTAAGTCATAAAACACACTGAACACCAGTGCCTTCTTGAAAAAAAATTAAAATATGAAAGCACAATATAGGTAGTAATAGATAATTTTGTCTTCCACATGGATATGACAATGGCATGTACCTGAGAGGGTGGGTATACCAAGGAGAATCAGTAATTCAGCAATTGGTTTTGTTCACACTACTTTTTTTTGCTAAACTTGTCATTGATCAAACTGAACACTTAACACTTTTTAAGTACTGGAAATAGGAAAAATATATTTGATGCTGATCTGCTGGATTTTTGCAACTATTCTGTCAGAAGAAACAGCTGAATTTGGGACCTGCAGATTGCTGAACACAAAATTATCACATTCAATTCAGGGACAGCAGAGCCATTTTCTTCTACTCAGTCCTCATGTTGCCTAGGCTTGGGGAATTACTCATGACACAAGTCAAAGAAATCATGGGGTTACTCTAAGCTGAGAGTAGTTGCCTACCAAAACATTTCCCAAAGATTCTTCTACCAGATGAAACTTATGGTAGTTAAGTGCACTGTTCTGCAACGCCTGCAGCTCTTCTGGGCTGGGGGCAATCACTTATGGCGTAAACCCAACTTGATACTACGACAGGGTTTCTGCCACTCTGGCATAAACTACTCCTTCCCTAAACAAACACTGAAGTCACAGTGTACCAATATTACCACTTGGATCTGGCCTAATAGCTTTATTTTATACAACAGAATTGCTAAGTCATTGAAAAGGACAAGCCAAATTCATATTAGACACGTAGAAAAAAGTATTTTCTTCTGCAGAATAAATGTCAAATATCACTTAGGACTGAAGGCATGGGATATCTGGTAACTCTTGGAGCACAAACAGGGGCTTCTAAAATGTCAGGAATTCAGTAACATGATGGAAAACTTAGCCCTGAGTGAAGATGTACATGTCATCTTTATCCATAAAATGAAATCTGACTGATTTACACATAAACTCTATCTAGCAACACAATAAATGCAGGAACTGTTTGACACAAACAGACCTGTCTTTTGTTTACAAATGCCAAGACTTCTGGATTCCTGGCTTCATCAGCATGCAATTCAGTGCAGCTGTGGCCATCCCGAGGGAGCAACGAGCTGGGTGTTATTTGAGTATGTTCTCAGCAAATACTGTCTGAGAGTTCTGTCCTCTGAATAATTACAGTTTGACAGCTGCTATTTATTATGAGAAAAATAGCAACTGTAAAGCTGCTTGCTACTTTATTTACCTGAAGCTAAGCAGCAGCCATGGTGCTACAATATTAAAAGACAAATTTTTCACTTAGAACTTCTGACCCCAAATCACTAGGGACCAATTGTTCAGATTGCTAGCCATTAGTTACCAGCATGTTTCTCATGTCTTGGCCACTTCCAAGATTAAGCACTATTCAAAAATATTAGAAACAGTATATTCCTAGACAATAATGCTGATTTTGCATAAAAAGCTTTGCAGCTCCTACCTGTAAAGTGCTGATGTGAACAGGAGTCCCTGTGCCATTCACAGTGTTCTTCTTGGCAGCATTTCCTCCCTTCCCTTCTGCTTGCTCTGCCTTGGCAATCTTTGCCTTTTCAGCTTCGATTCTCTTTGGATTGTTTAGCATTACCTGAACCACAGCATATTCCACCAGAGATGCAAACCCAAAGAGAAGGCAAACAATCAGCCACACGTCTAAGGCCTTCACGTAAGACACTTTGGGAAGTTCAGCGGCAAGAGTGGTACATTCAGATGCCAAGCTGAGCACTGAGAAAATACCTACAAAAAGAGAAAACAATATATTGAATAAGAAAACTTCCCTTTAATGGCCCTGGCTGTGCTCTCCTCTGAAACAGACAACAGTGAATGATGTTTTGTAACAGTGAATGGGACTTCATGATGTGGTCGGTGCAGCAGATGTACAAAGTGCACATGCCTTCAGCTAATGAACAAGTTAAACACTTAGGTAGGATAGTGCAGTTAATGATGAATTATTAATAATGCAGGACCTTCATTTTATAAACAGAGAAACAAATAAGTGAGGCTAAACTGGTTGTTATGGTTTCCCTGTCCCATCACACATCACAGTTGGGAAATGGGCTTTCCAAAGACTTATCTTACAATGTGCATCTAATTCTGGGAAGGTAGAAGAGAAATATGTGACACTTAAACCTAAAAACTCCAAGTCCTTTAAATTAGACTGGCATTGTCTAATTTATATACATATATATATATATATATAGCATAGAAATCCAAACTGTGCTATAGCAGGAACAATTCTCTGAATGACCTGTTCACAAGTGTGATATTCAGACCTCAGGTGAAAGAGAAGTTTTTGCTGAAGGGCAAAGTTGCACGAGCAAATCAAAAAGCCTGTGCTCCTGATTCATTGAGAAGATGAAACCGTGGAGGTGACTGAGGGTCTAAATCATTCCCCATTTGAGTTTCGAGGATCTAGAGGAAGCTTTCTAGATAAAGAGCATTTGACAAAGCCCTTATGATGAAAAAAGCCCATGTGCGCAAAGGCTCTGTTGAAAGGTCACACTCATCATGGATTTCACCAAGCATTTCCCCTAATAAGGCTTCCAAATGTCACCATCAACACAGGATTTCTATCACAAGAGACAAAATACAAGCTTGACCCCAAAGAAAGATTTCTAACAGGCTCCTGTGAAAATAGTAGCATGAACAGCTACATTTGGAAAAAGCTAACTTTAGAAATAGCTGTCATGTGGGGAAAACTTAGTTCGATCTCCAAGTTCAAAATGTCCCATTTTGGTTTTGTGAATGCTAATGATAAAAATCTTTATTTATGAGTGGGCAGCTAAATGAAATAGAATTGATGTCTATAAAAAATGTTGGCCAAAAGGAGATATTTAGTTAGTCTCAACTATGTTTCTTATATTGCATGAAAAATTTTGTTATTCATAGAGAGATGATTTCCTTCAGATCCATTTTAAATAACTCGGGATGTGAAAATGTAAATTAAAATGAAACTATCTGTATTGGCCTATGAAAATACTCATTTCTACTTGATCACGAACAACACATTCTTTAGCTACTGCTCCTATTTGAATTTTGATAAGATTGATATGACACTTTATTTGGCATTAATCTCTAATGGACAATTTACTACCTCCTAAAACACTAAAGTGTAAAGAAATGTTTACAGTCATGCAATTTTAAACCACAAAATTTTATGATGTTTGACTTAGAAATGTGTAGTATCAATGTATCACTGCAAAGCTGTTTTTTTTTTTTTTTTTTGTCCATAGGGATAAAAAAGAACAACCAGATGTGTTATCTCAGAACAGAATGATATAGCAAATACTGAACAAAATCCTCAGTGTATGCTCTGGCTTATTTTCCATCTACTGTAACTGAAGCATTTAAGTACAAATGTTCCCATAAAGATAGAAAGTGAGCATAGAATACTTCTCTTTAAAAAAAAATTATTTTCACTTACCAGCACCTGCAGACTGGGGATGAACACTAATTATGGATCACAAGGAACTGCATTAACAAGTACAAAAAAGGCTATACTGCCTCATTTGCCTGTGCCCAGCATGCTGTTTATTCTCTAACAGCGTAGTGTACCAAGTACTATGCATGCCTATGCTTGACTTCTGAAGGGCAGCCTCTATCCTTCTCCTGCATAACCAAACCAGCTAATGACATGGACCAGCTCAACATCTTGGATATAGTATTTTTGTTCCTACTGACTTTAAAAGTGTTTAATATTTTAATACGTGATAATTAATAGCATACCTGGTGCCAAAAACATTTGTACACCCCCTTTTTAGACCTTAAAGTATTATACCTTACAATCTTGGATTGAATTCTACAGAAATAACTTATAAATTCTAGCTGAAAAGATTTTTGTGGAGTTTTCATTAACATGTTCAGTAGAGCAATTGAGATCATGGTGACCAGCAGCTAATTTCCATTTTTCTGAATTCCTACAATGAAAGGTTCACTATAAGAGACTAAGAAATGTCTAGGTTTTCAGGTAACAATAAAGTGAGACAGAAGCACAGAAATATTCTATTCAGCAACCATTTGCTGCCTGATGAATATTGGCATGGCCTTGGAGACCCTAGTACCAGAATTGTAAGTCGCACTTTTAGCAGCAGCTGCACTAGGTGCCTACTTACCACAATCCAAAGCTTAAGCCTCAAATGTGAGTGAGGAGCATGAACAAATAAACTGAAAGATCTGAAGTAGCTTCTCATTTAGTAAGATCTGTAAGTAGCCACTGGTACACTTTCTTGGGGCTAGATATCATTTACTTGACACACAAATGTTAATCTTGTTGTATTTCAAGGTCAAGGATCTCAAGGATGTCGCTAGAAGAGTTAGTTCGTTGCTCTCCCAAAACTGGAGAAACACAAATCTTACCCCAGTGACAGTGTTAATAACTGTCACACTAAACACTGACTCAGCTAAGGGATGGTCAGATTTAGAGGTTTTTTGCTTTTCTGGCAATTAAGGAAAAGTCACATAGCCAGGTCAATGGCTAGTATCTTTGAAAATGCATTATTTCAGAAATGCTAATACATAATAGAAGCCAATAAACACAATGAACGAAATAAATAAACAACAAATAAGCATGCATATTTATTACAAAGACAATGTTACTTAAATCTAAGACACTTATAAATCTAATATATCATTAATAAGCCCATCTGGTTCACTATTTGAAGCATGGGATTATAAATTTGGCAGTACAGCTTGATTTCGATTCTAGTTTTCCAGTTCCTCTTTCATTCTTTTTAATTTAATGCCTATTATATTTTCCCCACCCTTTTTGTCTTCAAATGTTCTCTTAATGATTTGCATTATGTAATGCAACCTTGCAACTTTTCAAGGTGAAAGATTATATTTGTTACTTGCCATGAAACTAATAAAGCTTGAGACTCCTTCCCAAGTAACTACTTTTAAAGATCAAAAGAAAAAAAAAAAGAAAAAAAGTCTGCACAGGAGTCATATCCTGTGGAGATGTGGAGTTCCAGTGTGGGTAAGAGATTTTTGAGGAAGGCAGGCAGCAGGAGGGATTCTGCAACTGCACCACTTGGGTATTGGAAACAGGTGCACTAAACCTCCTGGGACATGGCAAAGATTTGGAAAGTATGGGCTTGGAGAGGAGGGAGTGCTAGGGAAAATGGGAGCCTTGGGAGGCCAGAACATGGGAAATGGAATCCAAATAGGAGAAGTGTCAGGATGGAAGAGCCTGTCTCTGCATGTCACTGAGCTCTTGGGGTCAGCAGGTTTGGCCACACCAGAGCTGTAGTGCTGTGTACAACCCAAGTAGTCAGGACAGTATTGTTTCTACTAACCCTGTGTCCTGCTATTTCATTGAAATGATGCTATTTCATAATAAATGAAGGGCCTGCCTACTATGTTGTGCTGAGCAACATGACTGCATGAGCTTGAAGCACTCTCATGAACTGAGTCTCTAATGAAATAAAGCCAGTCAGGTAACACGAATGCTCTTTCCCAAACATCATTGTTTCTATTAATCTTCAGAAAGACTGCTCCAATAGGTACCTATTATCATCCTGCTTTCTTACTGATTATTCAAATGTTGAAATTCCTGTAAACTGCATATTGCCACAGTGTTTGCAGCATCACCTGTGCATAGATGGATCAGATTTGTTCAGGTTGAGAAGAGCAGAGACAGTGTGTTTGTCACACAAATGCTGGAACTACTATCAAGTGAAGTCTTAATGCCAAGGTGGAGTTTACAGGACTAGGAATGAGCAGATTTCAGTGAAAATGATGAGCAGATAATGGAAGTGGAGTTGCTTTCAGGGTCCAGTGTCATTTAGCCAAAGCAACTGAGAATGGCTCAATGGTGTTACAGTGGATTGTGACAGTACGTGAAAACGCAGGTTACCCAGTGGGACTCTTGCAGCACTTGCATCAGGATTGATCCAAAATGACAGCCAGGACAGAACAACAATTAGCAGTGTAGGAGCATAAACACCCATCATGTAAAATCCAACTTGTCTTCTTAAAGTGAAGATCACTTCTACACAAGTGTAATAACCTTTAAAGAAATAAATGCATTAATGTTTAATGTGCTTTGCAGGTGAACCTCTGATCCACATCTTCCAGGTCTTTTTCTGTTTAAGAACAAGTGTTCAATGCTTTGATTTTCTTTATAAAGGTAAAGAATTTAATCTGAAAAAAAAATTCAAAATACAGATCTGCTTAAGCACCAAATGTGGTCAGGCTGCGGTACTCTGTGCTGTGTAAGGAACCCTTCATCTTTTCAAAACACACCAGTAGCAGGAGGCTGAAGTGACTCCCAGCTTGATGCTGGCTTCAAGATGCAGTCCAGATAAAACCAATGGGGTCTAGCAGTCCTACTTGCTTAAGTTCATCTGAAAATCCTACTTAGCATTAATTTGTGCAAAAGATGAAGTAAGAAATACTAGTCTAGAAAGTTTAGAATGGAAAGATGTGATCTGAATGTGACTCTAAGCAGAGATTTCCCCAGTACTGAAAGCTGGTACAGGTGACTTCTAAAATTGGTACAGACATTTCAAAGAAACTGTGAATTTTGCAAACAAGGAATAAAGTATCAAATCTTTTAAAATTAAGATTTAAAGCATACAAACTTTCAGAAGATGTTTAAGATGAATTCAACAAAGAACAAAGTTGAAGTTACTACATTTTTTGCTGGAGGTAACAAATGTATCAAGAAGTCTGACATCCAGAAAATAATTTCTGTCCATATTTTCACTCAATTAGTAAAACTGGAATTTTTATGGTAATAGTAACACAACAGTGTTGTAAAAAACTTGAAAACTTCACAAACTATTCTATCACAAGGAAAAGGCATTCCGACGTTATATTACAACAACTTCAAAATTCAAATCGGACTATATTTATCAAACCAGTTGGTGCAAAACTGATTTATAAGATAGAATGTGTCCAAAAGTTCTCTATTTATCTTCCATATTGTATTAGTTAAGTGCTGTACAATGATAAGTTATCGTAAAAGTGCTGTTTGGGCATACAAACACCAAAACAACAAAAGAATAAAACATTAAACATAAACATCCTTGTATAGAAGACATTCTACTGTGTTTTATAGTTCATTCTATCATCTTCAGTGACCTGTTGGCTGAATATTTTCCCTCTTAATGAATGGATTCCAGATACTTTTAGGTTTTATTTTCAAATGAGAGATGACCTTCAAAATCATTATTTGTTTGTGTTATGTAGGAAATGCATTCTGCATGCCTTCATTTGAATAATATTTCATTAGAGCATAGTATCTATTGCCCTCACCATTCAGCTTGAAAGGACCTATTTGATCTGTCATAAAGATGAACAATAGGAAATTTGCAAATATAAATATTCAACGTCTTGCCACAAAAGCAGCCCAGATTTGCTGACCCTCTTTCACCTTAGGTAGGTATGATAAAACATCAGTTGGCAAAATAGGCAGTAAAGATTAAGTTTTTTTGCAATTTTCAAGGAACTCCTACAAAAGTTGTAATTTTGAAAATCTGCCCCTTGATGCAAAACTTCTCTTGATTATCTGACAAAATCCTTAGCTGAATTAATTTTAGCTCTGTGTGTGAAATCTGCTTTTAAAAAAACACCTTCAGCATAAGAATTTTCAAGTTAATTAAAAAAACGGAGTATTGAAAACAGCCTTTAAACATACTTCAGAGTACTGAAATATTCCACTCACATTACTGAAGTATTAATTCTGGGTTTGATTATGAGAACGAACAGATGTTCTTGGCAGAAAGGATTTGCATTAAAAGAATTGTGAAAACTTTAAAAAATCGTTCTCTCATGTTCTTTCTTTAATGTTTAAAGCACACACACAGAATGTGAACATTTTACTGAGCATTTTGCACAGTGTCATTTGTGGTCACAAGTTGCTGAAACTTGAGAGAACACTGATTTTCTTTGTGCATAATTCTTAAATATTTTTTTTAAGGTTCCAAAAAATATCTCAAATATCTAAAGTTTTTTTGACATTTAATTTCAGATTTAGGGCACACCTCAAAATTATCACAAATAGAACATAAAGTTTACAATTTTCCCATTTGTATGAATTTCATTTGGGAAAATGCAGGATCCATTCCTTTAGTTTTTCACTACTTTATAGACTATTTTTTTTCAGTAAATTCATTGTTTCATTAAGAACAAAGTATTTTTCCCACTGCTAAGCAAGGTTTTACCATATCCTGAATGCAACCACTGCTAGCTGATGGATATGCTTTCAAAAAAGCAGCATTTACCTGAAGAGAGCTAGTTTCTTATTATTTACAAATTATAAATCACCTGAGAACCTGAATTATGTACTTAGGCTAAGAACTCACTCATTATGCAGTTAAAAAACAAAGCCCACTTTTACTTTCACCACCTTTTCAAGTTAAAAATTTAACTCTGAGATCTGTTAAGGCTCCTTGAGATCTCTCCAGGCTTGGAATGTACCACAGGAGCAACTGCAAGTAACAGAGTCTCCACCTGAATAGGCAACATGAAACTTGCAGAGGGTCCTCAGAAGCTGCAGCACCACGGCCTTCCTAGTTGAGTTTTAATGGGAGATTTATTCCCGTGATGTAAAAGCACTGACTAAAATACAGCTGTTCTTGTAGAAAGTCTTGTGGTTGCCACAGCACGAGTAGTTTGGATATAAGCAGGAATCAATTCCATAGGCAGGAATCAATCATAGTAAAAAAGATAAATCATTAAAAGCCAGAGTACAGAAATCGTTGGAAAAAATTGTGCCCACATTAAAAAAATAATCATAGGAATAAATAAATACAGGGTTGAGGACCACAAGCAGCTTTCAAAAATGACAGAATTTCTGAAACACTTAGAGGAAGGAAGAACCTGCAGGGTGAAGCATTTGGAATTACAGTCTAATACTATCCACTTACGGAACAAAAGCCTAAACAGAAAATCAAAATTTACCCATTTTGCTGCAACTGGCATGATTCGGCATGAACATTATTTCAGAAAAGTTAGATATTTATAAGCATAAACAAGTATCAGGACCATAGAAATAAAATGGTAATAGTAAGATCACGAGATGTGTAAGCAAAACCAAGACAAATATTTAATCCCTTCTTCAATTTGGTTATTTCTGTATTTGAATTAGTTTGTAACGATCACATATTAAACTTACCATTATATGAACTACTCATTAGATTAGTTAAAAGTAATCTGTTTTATCCCATGAAATATAAGACATGGACTGGAATATTAACCATTAACTATAAACAGTAACCAAAGGAAGTTTAGAGTTTTTTAACCAAGGAAATAAATTACATTACCTACCTGTGCCTTTGTAATACTTGGTACAGTTACCATATTCAATATCCTCCTTTTTAATATCAAACTGAGGCAGAGCAATTTTCTCTAGCTGTACAGGATCTCCAGACTGCCAGATAAACCGTAAGTCATCAGTTGTGTAACCAACTACAAGAACAAAATAATTGTTTAAAGAACCACCTCAATCACAGTAAACTCTGCAAGAAAACCTAGTATATATGTATTATATATCTTCCATTCTTTTTCATCTCCTCTTCAAATAAATAAATACAAAAATTAAATAATCCACAGCTGCATTTTTATGTAGGCCTAAGTTAGGACTTAGTGGCTGAAACACTACATTATCAGCAATACTAGGATGACTAAGAGGTATTTCTTACAGCGTGTATTTTTCAAACAAAGAAAGCAAAAATGTATTTTCCACAGCTTTCAAGCCTCCATATTCATTCATACTCCAGCAAAATATGAAAAAGCTGAATTTTAATAGCACTTATGAGTCCAAGTAACTTCAAGAGAATTTAACAACTCAATTACTGTGATGAATCTTGGTGTTAATGTAAGACAACTGCTCTGCTTATTTGTTCAGTCTAAAAGCCCTGATTCATGAAAGCATTGCCATTCAGGAAATACCTGACCAGGAATTAGAGCAGATGTGCAGTCTGACAGAAATCAGCTCAGTGCCTTCGTGACCTCCTGAGTACAGACAGATCTCAGAAACCCCCTGAGTGCCCAAATAATAATATATATACCACCACCAAGTGAGAGGCAGTGCAAGTTAGACTCACAATATTCAAGAATAAAGCAATAATGAATGAATATGCATAATCAGAATCATGATTTTACATGACATTTTCTTGCTACCTTCTGTTCATTAAAGATTAACTTAATTCAAACAGAGATAATGTGTGTTAGATGGGAACAGAGAGGAGGAAACATAAAAAAGATGGAGTTGGAATGCATCATTTTGCAGTTCAAAGCCTGGGAAAAATGTTTAAAAAGCCATTCTTTTTCTGAAGGCATTATTCTTTTTAATTTTTGAAAAACAGCTGTGATTAAGAAAGTGAAGCTGTTCATAAGTGATGTCTCTATGATTCACAACAATTTAATAAAAATCACAATGTTTCAAAGCTCCATAATATAATATACTATTAAAAAAAGTTGTTCTGATGTTTCATTCATAAAATCGTTTTCACCCTGTTCCAACACACAGCAGATCACAAAACTGCCAAGATCCTTTATGATAACAATAACTGGAGAGTGAAATTTCTGTCTGTAGAGAATAAGTACAACTGGGGATCATAACTGTGGATATAAGAACATCTTGGTAACAACTGGTGGCCTTTTTTGATTTTAAAGTCTAGCAAGTAAAAACAAAATATTGATTTGAAAATAACCTAAGGAGAATAAAACTGCCAATTTCTAACAGGGAAAGAACTGGGAGGACAGATAGGAAGTCATGGGTACCTGTCTTACTTTTGATAACTGAACTAAAAGGTAGAAGAAAGTTTAGTGCAGACTCTTTCAAAAGGAGCAAATTCACTGAATGTGAGTATATCATCTTAGCACAATTGTGTTTTATGAGTAGTTTATCCTTGAATGACTATACCTTGCAACACCTGTGAAGCAACCTGGACTGAGAAATCTTAAGTGAACTTCCATTAGTATTACTAACTAAGTCCAATTTAACCCCAAATTGATTTGGGGTTATCATAAGAGTTTACTTCAGCTGATGTACATATATATTACTGATGAGCAAAACTGCTATGAACATACTAAAATTCTAAATATAAATGCTGACAACCAAAACCTAAAATAATAATAATAATAACATTAATTATTATTATTGTCATCATCATTATAATTATCATTACTATTATCCTTGTCCCCATTGTGATACCCTGCCCAGCTTTGGTTAACCTTGCTTTTCTTCACTTGTGACTTCCTTTCCCTAATCTCACCTTTCCCACCAGACCTGCTGGACTAAGAGCTGCACAAGCTTTGTGTTACAGCAGGACCAGACCGGAACAAGTCACCTTCCTTCTTTCTGCTTCACGCTCATCCTTATTCAGGAAAACAGAATTACCAAGAAAGCGGGATCACCAGGGATCAAAGTGTTGGAAAAAGCTGTAGTTGAGTAGGGACCTGTGTATGGGTATGGGAAGGAAGATAGATTTCAGAAACATTTTGTCTGCAACTTCCAGCATGGCATGAAGCCCTTCAGAGATGTGACCTGTCTGCCCTGTTGTAAGATTAAATCACCTGGAGACCAGAAATAGATGCCTGACTACATCCAAAACACATCCTGAAACCACTTTCCAAAGGTTTGATACTAAATGATCTCACTCCTTTGACATCAAATACTTTTCCTTTGGTATTGTATCAAAGGAGTTCCAAACAATACCAATAGATCATCAATGCAAGGGGATAAATTGGGCCCCAACAATCTACAAAGCAGCACAGGTTGTGGAAGTTAAAGCTGCCTGGAAAAACCATTCTTTTTTCCAAATGATATGTTTCCATTTATCTCAGTTTATTGTAAATGCTTTTATAAAAGTTCTCAGTTATCATCTTGCTTGATAGCAAAAGCTAAAACAAAGAGTGCACAGTGCCATATCAGTAAGAAACATCTTTGATAGGGAAATCTATATTGGTAGGAACCAGTGAATATCAATTTCATGATTCATTAAAAATGTTGAGATGAAGTATACAGAATTGATAACTTTTGTTTGATTCTCATGCATGCCTAGAAGAGAACTGTTTTTATGGACAGAGTGATTTACATACAGCTTTCCAATTGCATCTTGCAGCGCTGTGTATCCATAGGAAACAAGGTCAAGTCCAAAGGGCATGACAGCGTAATAGACAATCTGAAAATACAGAAATTATATTTTAAAACAGTGTGAGCTGCCAGGTAGGCAGTAGATGGCCATGAGAAAGAAAAAAATCACAGGTATTTGATTTTCATCTTCTAAAAGAGCACAAACAAAATTTAGAAGTTATCATTAGCAGTTTGAAATGGATATCTCACTAGTATAAAATAAGAGAATAAAATTCTATAGAGGGTTTTAAACACATAGTAGTTTACAAATTAGAGAACTACAAATATAAGACAAAATACATTTAGCTCATAAGCATAACCAAACCAAATGTCCATACAGAACAGAGTCCTGTCTCCAGAATTGGCCAGTGGCAGACTTCTAAAGAAGAATACGACACTACAGCAATCCGGAAATGTTATTTTGCCAGATATCCTGCAGCACCCAAAAGTTGCACCTCAAGGGCTCCCTAAACCAGAAGTTACTCTTCAGTATTTAAGGGACAACAACAGATTTTTTAATCTCCAAGAAGATGTTTTGCTTTCAGCTGCTTTCTGGAATCTAGGTGTCCTGGTTTCAGCTGGGACAGTTAATTTTTTTTCCTAGTAGCTGGCATAGCGCTGTGTTTTGAATTCAGTATGAGGATAATGTGGATAACACACTGATGTTTCTGGTTGTTGCTCAGTAGTGCTTACTCTAAATCGAGGCCTTTTCAGTTTCCCATACTCTGCCAGTGAGCAGGTGCACAAGGAGATGGGAGGCAGCAGGGAAGGGATGGGCATCGTTCAGCAGGTAGTGAGCAATTCTATTTTGCATCACTTGTTTCTCTTGGGTTCTATGTCACTCTCCCCCTGTGCTTTTTATTACAATTAGTATTAGCACTAATACTTTTATTTTTTTTTGCTTGGCTGCAATTTTTAAGCTGTTCTTGACCCACAAATTCTATGGGCTTTATTTTCCTGCTTCTCCTCCCCATCCCACTAGGGCCAGGAGGAAGTGAGCAAGGGGTACTTAGTTGCCAGTTGGGGTTAAACCCCGACACCACATAAACTTTAACACGAACAGCATCTTGCAGGAAAGAATGCCATAGCTAAGCTGCACACACTCTAATCACACCTTTTTATCTATCTTCAGTCTGTCTCAAAGGTCTTTTACTGTAAAAGAAGGCAAAAAAATCAATGTCCATCCATTCTCTCTGTGCCATTTGTGATTTAGAGACCTCTATGCCACCACCTCAATCATTTTGCTTTTTCCAGTGTGAAAAGTTCAGCCTTGCTCAGCTGTTCCATACCTTTGACCATCCCTGCCTCCCTTCCTACAGCTGGAAGACCAGAATTACATTCAAGATGCAAGCATAGTATACATTTATGCAGTGGCATAACATTCTCTTTAATCCCCTAATACTTCCAAGAATTCAATTCACTTTCTCAAACAGCACTGAGCTATTAGCTGACATTTTCAGAGAACTAGCCATGACTAGTCAAAGCTTATTTTTTTGGTTGGTAATAACCACCTCAAAATCAATCAGGTTTTATGTGAAGCTAAAATAATTTTTTCCCTCATGCATCATTTCCAGTTGTTGACATTGAATTTCATCCCATACTTTGTTGCCTAGTCATTAAATTAATTTGTGGTTCTCACTGTTGTCTCTTTACCATTCTACATATTTTGGTATCATCAAATGCACTTGCAAATCCAGTTTTTCAGTTGACTTATGTTGAACACAGAACACAGAAGAAAGTTTTTTTGTGGGAGTCTACTGTTTACTTCCCCTGATGTGAGCAGTAGCTGTTTATTCCTGCATTCAGTTTCCTAATTCTCAACTATTTGTGCAAGAGCTTTCCCTCATACACATTTTTTCATGCAAGTATTTTGATAACTGGAGAATCTTTCATTTATATGTCATAATATCTCTGTAAACTAAAACCACAAGACATAGAAATTATATATTTTAAAAATGTCACCAAATCACAGTCCCTCAAAAAATTGATCTTACCTGCATATGTATAATGTAAGAACATAGTGTGCCATTAAAATAAACCAAATATTTTTAGAGGATGACAATAATTTCTAACTTTATTGAACCTGGTTTTCTTATTTGCAAGTTTTCAGAGAGTAATATTTCCATCAGAAACACTTCTATTAGTATTCACTCAATATTCACTAACCATTAACCATACCTATTGAGCTCATTTACAAATAGCTGCAACCCAGAAAAAATATTTGAGAAATGTTTCAAGGTTTCATTTAACATTCATTCTTTCAGATGGGAAACTTCTTTCATAGCTGGAAGTTATTTTCTACTTAGAAATATTAATTTCTACACACCCCAAACCTCCTACAGAAGCATGTAATCAAAACCAAGACCTTCAGAGCAAGCCAAATGAAATGCTTTGATTGCCCAATGTATTTTCTTTTCTGATCACTGCCAGCAATAGTCTTGAGACTGACTTTTCTCATCCTGTTTGGAAATGGGCAAAAAAACCCCCGCCTCTTTCATATTGTTTCTTCTTTCTTCTATCCATTTCTACTGCAGGAAGAAATAGTTCACATGACCCCAGCTTCTGAAGGGGTTCCCTCTTAAAGGTAATGTTGCAGTATATTCAGACAATCATTTTTACATCTATCAGGGCAATATGTTACAGCTCATACCAGAAGAAAATTCACTTCCTGTTAGGAAATTGAGCCCAGTCTCTACAAACTATAAACTCTCCAGATCTGTAATTCACTATGACCTCCTTTTTAATCAACTAATTTGCTGTTTTCAGTGGATGACTATTTTTGTGGCATTGTGTATACCTTTGATAAACCAAGTCAAACCACCAAAAAAAAAAGTTAATTGCAATTAAATTGAACAACAATTTATGGACTTCTGAAAAAAAGTAACATCCAGTAAGGCATAGAATTTAATCAGGATTATTTCACAGTACTTTTACAAAACATACATATTCACAAATTTTGTAATTTCTGTGTTTCCCTATATCTTTACCAAGTAATCATCATTTACTTTAGTTGCTGTAGAAATTCAAGTAGGGTGCAACATATACTCTTTTACTGAAGGCTTCATTTCAGATTACTATCCACTCCAGTATGCTTCTAGGAACCTAAGCAACTAGCGGAAGAGTTTAAATTTAGTTTCCAATCATACAAGTTCAGTGTGTCAGCTTAACATGACATACAAATGTATATACACTTCAAATTTCTCACAGCTGCAGTTTTATCAGCTGACATGCTTTAAAACACCTTCATCTGATTCCTTCACACATAATTAATTGCAGCATTGTTTACAAACTGTCATATAAATTTAAATATTAGTCATAACTTGCATTACATTACTAAGGCTAATAGAGCATATATATTTCACATAAAGTCACTTTAAAAAAATAGTGGAAATATATAAACAAAATACCTCATACTGACTAGGACATCTCCATCTCGAAATATAAAAAGGAGGATATTTTCTTGTGTGACATCATGGAAGTTAGCATTTTTTTCATTTGCAAAGAATAAGTCTGGCTTCCAAAGACACTTAAACATAGTTGGGTCCACTGTCAGTGTATCTGAACCTCTCCAGTCATTGGGCAGTTTGAGTCTGGGGTCATTCCACTTCTGTCTTAGAAAGATGTTGACTCTATAATCCTGATGGGAAGAATAAACAAGTATTAGACTAGCCAAAAGTCTAGCAAAAACCCCACAGAGAAATAAAACCACTCTATCAGACTCAGAAGAGAAAAAAAATTATTCTCTGATTTTTCTATCACACAGTAATCACTACTCAAATTACATTACGAAGTGTTATGTTTAACAGACTTTACTACAGTTAGATTACATCTCACTCACGTTTTGAAGATAGCAACTTTCCTTAAACAAATGACCAAATTGCCGCTCCAGAATCATTTTTTGCATCCCCTCAGTAGCAGTCCCCTGTTACCAGGCATAGAGAAAAGCATGCAGCAGGGCAGAGAGAGGCCATAGCTTGACTACACTAAATGGCTGCAGGCAGCAGGCATGATATCACTTTTATCAGGATATCCTGTGAGTGCCCATTCCAGTTTACTCTCCATTTGGTTACATGGCACACTGATGGCAAAATGTCACACTATAAAAGCAGTAAACAGACCAGGTAGATAATGAATTTTATACTACACACCTAGAATACAGCCTCAGACCTTCTGACCGTGATCTGGAACTATTTTGGTAACAGGAAAACTGATGCCAGCTTGCAACATAAGTACTGAGGTAGCATGTATGAAAGGAGAAACAGAGTTGGTCTCAAAGAGACAAAATCAAGGCTTTACAGAAGAAATCTCCTTCTGGATTCAGAAGGACTCTGGCTGAAGTAGTAGTAGAGCCATGCTCAATGAGAACCTAATTTCGCTTTTGGGAATTGGAGTAGCATGTGTCTCAGGGCAAAATGATACCCTGCACGTGTTCTGTCCTTAGTGAAAGCTGTGTGCATCTGAAGGAAAAATTTGACCTAGAATATCAGCTATGATTTTTCAGTCTTATCTCGTAAGTCTTTTTGTTTTTTACATTTACATTTATGCCAGTGCCTCTTTTCGATGTATATGTAAACTAGGCAGATCACATACAGAAAAAGAACAAAGCTATCGCTGAAGTAAAGTTAAACATAAAAAAATGAGCCAAAATTCTGTATGTAAGATAATTTCTATCTCCAGTCTTCCTAGTTGCCTTCTATAGCATGCTTTGTTTTTTCCTAATTGTCTATTAGGTACAAAGCCTCCTGAGATAAGGGCTGTGTCTTTCAAAGCAGTGGAAACACTGCCACTTCTCTACAATTATAGCAAAATGCTAGAAATCTGTGAGTGAAGGTTCTCGACATATTTTTGGTTTGTCAATGGATTCTGGTTTATAAAGTTTTTTATTCTACATGTCAATGACTCTTACACATTTTTTTGTTGATACAGCTGAATTATCTTCTGTTGTACTTACTACATTTACAGTCCAAAGCAGGTGCCATGTTGAGACAGTCATGCTAACTTCAACCAGAAGGAGTTCACTTGGCTAAAACATCATGGATAATAATTTGTTCTGTTGATTTGCTCTGTAAATTTAAGTACAGTGCCCACTTTCCCATGTCCATTCCACCAGTAAAATTAGTCCATGTATTTCTTTATTACACTATACTTTGTAATATTTCTCCTTACTGCATTGTAAGGAAAAGCAAAGCAAAACTAAGTACTTGTTACTTGTTGGTAGTTGGTTTTGGAAAAAATATACATAGTCTGACTCATATTCATACAAAGACCAATAATGTCTTGCCAAAGTAAAGAAGAAGCAAAAAATAATGGTTAATATGAAGTGAATTTGTACTGGAAGGCTCTCACAGAGAAGCCTCATAATTGGAGGGAATTCAGGTCATTATCTCAGAAAGCATCTTTTCAATTATATGTAGATAATTGAAAATTTCCTTTACTTGCTTCTTGCTGAAAGTTCCCATTCCATATGCACTTCCTGTCTCAGTGAAAAAAATTACTCTAAACCATATGAGATAAATACTGCATACCATTCATGCTCACAAGCATTACACTATTTGTTAAACTGAATTCAACTTCCTCATAAACAAGTGCATTACCCTAATTTTATACAAAATCAGATGCCTTCTCAAAGCCATAGGCAAAGGATAAGCACTGTCCAACACTTGCCTTCAGCTTACCCATTCAGTAGAAGGAGATGCTTACATCACTGAAAAGCAGAATGCACTGGCAAAATAAGAATTGGAAGTAAGATCAGGTGGATGCTATTTTATTTCCTGCCTTGCTCTATTACAAATGAACTTAAACACCAAACAATCAGATGTTTCGACATTTTAAGAACTTGAGTCTGTTCCCATTTAACCCACAGGGAAGAAAAACCCCATTAATCTAAAATGGGGAGGTTCAGGCCTAAAGTAGAGACCTTGATGGGGCACTTGGAGAGGAAGGCCACCATATACTCTAGGCAATAAAGAAAATGTAGAAGGAAGCAAAGAGATGTCACAATACAAAACTGTGGCTAGCCAGACAACAATGTACAAAAGGGCTGCTTCTTAGAAGAGTATGATCCTTATAGCATCTGGCAGCAGTAAAGTCAATGATCTGGTATAAATCTGTCTTGAAAAGGGTCTGTAACCAGTCCTCTCAAATTTGCACAATAAATTTTAAGATTTAGTAAGTGCACTACAATTAGGTTGAACAGGGGCTGAAGAAGCAGTCTGCATGGAGCACATGGTATTCCTACTGTACATTTTACAAATTTTTTTTGAATATTGCAAAGCGATTGGCATTTTATAGTAACGGAGAGTCAAAGAGCAACTAAAAAGCCTGAAACTAGGGGAAGAGGATGGAAGAGATGTTCATGAGCATTAGAGCTAGGAGGACCTGTCAGGTAGAAAGAAACACGGAAGTATTCTAGAGGGCTTTGTTTTCCATGCAACTCCAACAGAAGGCAAGTTGTTTTCAGAGAAGCTGGGAGGCATTCTAGGAAATATTTCAAAAGTCTACTAAACAGTGGGCATGTGGCCAGAAAACCACCTCAGGCCAGAAAGCAAGCATAGCCTATACATCTCTCTGCAAAATGGAGCACATAGATCATGAAAAACTAACTACATAAACTGCACTCATACAAAGAAAGGCAACATAATAATGCTTCCTTTTAATGAAGTAGAAAATGTCATTTTTAAGATTAAAATAAGGAAAGTGAATTTTTGTTTATATTCATGAATATTAAAAAGAAAGGTTTTAAAGTAAAGGAGAAGGAAGAAGTGGTGTTTTGTCATTTGAGTCAGTGAAGAAAGGTCACACTGCAAGCAAAAACTTTGAATATAGATTCTGTAGACAGAGAGTTGGATCATCATCATAGAAAAAAAAATA
Source organism: Corvus moneduloides (assembly GCF_009650955.1). Classification (NCBI taxonomy): domain Eukaryota; kingdom Metazoa; phylum Chordata; class Aves; order Passeriformes; family Corvidae; genus Corvus; species Corvus moneduloides. The sequence continues at coordinate 49,584,745 of NC_045480.1, read as the reverse complement.
GCCCTATGGGTATTTATACCAGAAACTCTCTATCCCTAGGAATCCTTGGCTGGTCATCCAGTTTAAAACAGTTTCTAAATGTGATATAAACACCATAATATACCACAAATCTGCAGTTTGAAAAAACGTGCGCAACTCAGAAGCAGAGTTAACATGGGATCCTAGACAAGCGGTCTAACGATACAGAAGGAAACAAATTACAGGATTCAAGATAAAGGGAGCTTACTGGAAGGTAGCAGCTCCAGTGTAAGCTCTTTTCCTTTCTATCTGTACAAATTCTGATTCTCTCTGTAGTTCACTAGTTCTTTTGCTTATTTTTTTCCAGGTGACCTGCTTGATAAGTGTGTGGAAACACTACAATGCTCTTCAGTATTAAACAACACAACATGAACACTATCATTTCTAGACACAGAGCAAACATTTGCCCTTCAGATTCTTCACAAGGGCTTGATTAAAGCAATACAGGATTCTGGGCATAGGACCCACAAAATGGGTACTATTTTGTAAACAATGTAGCTTCAAACATGTTGATGCTTTTCCACAAAGAAATTCCCTCCTTTCTTAAATCTAAGTGGACTCTAACTCAGAGGGAGGTAACTTCAACTCTTCATTGAGGATAAGACAACTGCATAGCTAAGAATATAATTATCTCAGGACCAGAAGGACAGCAAGCAAGGCCTTTTCTCACTGGCACTCTACACATTTGCTTGTTGGGCCTTCTACCATGACCTCACTTCCAATCATCTGGCCCCCACTGTTTTTTTTTCCCACACTTCCATTACACAAAAGAAGGAATCATTGCTTTGGCATGGCCTTACCCCAACATAGATTTGGCAGAAATGTAGGAGTTCAATTATTACAGCCAGCAGTGGCTTAAGAGCAAAGTATCATCACAATAATTCGTTGACTGAAAGACTTAGAAATATATACTTTCACAAATTTTGGTATCATTCCAACCAGTTTAGTAGCTTCTGGTAGAGACAGTGTATTAATCAATACTCCTCATTATTCTCATCAACACCAGAGACAGCAGAGATGTAGCCAGCCACTCTCTTCTCTAACACCAAGGAACATTTTCAGCAGTTCTGGTACTTCTGCAAATGTCTCCTTTTCGGAACACAAGAGACCCCTCTGATCCTTTACAGACTTGGTGCCTCACCTCCAGGAAATATTTTTCCTGTGACTCTGGAGGTACAAGTCTTTTCCTAGTCTAAGGGATCTTTCTACTGTCTGATGTATTACCCAGACCATTTGAAGACTAGTACAAACCTATCCTCAAGAGAGCAGTGATTCCTGAATGTCCACTGCCCACTGCAGCAGGAAGACTTTTCCAAGTAATACATGGAAGAACAGATTGACTGTTTATTTTGTTGGTGCTTCCTGTGTTACATTAAGGCAATCAAGAAGTAATCCAAATTCCACATAAACATTCCACATGCTTAGCTATCACGGTGATCAGCTAGACACAGAAATCTAAATAAAAGCATAAACTAAAGTAAGGATGGTGTCTGAAGTTCTGAGTTATGGAGGAGTGCATGACTTACAGAACATACTCGTAAATTTGTGAGTGACCATAACAGGAAGGCACAGACAGACACACATACATGGCTGCAGAGAGCATGCTACTTTTTTTTGGAGGGGGTGGGGAGAAGCACATCCCTCACATTCATGTTTTGCTACTATTTGAATCTGGGTGAATTGTAAAAAAGCCTCTTTAAAATTCACTTTTTAAAGCATGCAATTCATTTCAGAAACTTGAAAGGGCCGGCTGGCCTAACATACTTGACATTTTAAGACACTTATCTCACTCATACTTTCCTGCTCTTCCTCCCTGCCCTCCTTTAAACTGAAGTCCTCTTTTTCTTTTCAGAAATAAATCTCGTGGCCTTTTGGGCAAACTTACATTTTTTTTTGTTTTAATACTACTTCCCACTAATGCCATTAGTTCACTTATGATCATTTGCAGTCAAACACAAGTCTTTTTTCACTGCTAGCTAAAGAAACAGAAATTTCTGGCCAAGCTGTTCAAAACTGTTCCAGCCACCAAGTATGTTCAACTTGGAGTGGCTCTGCAGTCCTATTGAAGTGTCTTTAGGGTAACATGTAAACTGGTTCTGAATTTTAAGTGGGCACTTACTTCCAACAACAAAAAAATGTATTTTATTGCTTATTAGTGCTATTGTGGTTTATTACTTCTCTGCCATTTTGAGTCAGAATGCTGACTTAGTCACAGCATTAAAAAAGCAACTTGATTTTGTGAACTGCCTTAATGCTTTAGATGGAGCAGGTCACCAAAGCAATAGGGGAATGCCTCAGAACTCCCACTCAATGCATGTCTTGGCTGTGGTTTTCCATGTACTGGCACAACATGGTGCACTCCCCTCTTTTTTATGCAAAAGAAAAAACCTGATCAGGTCAGAACATCTCCAATAACTAAATCAATTTTTTGGCAATATTTTTGATAGTATTTATTGGAAATACAATTACAAAAAAAGATCTGCAAGTCCCAAAATATCAGAAAGAGCTTTGATGAAGCAACTCATATTTTGAAATTGATTTTATTTCCCAAAGAAACAAAAGAAGTCAAAATTGCAATGAGGATTAATTCATCCTGTTATTGACATGCTTTTTTTGATAATTTTCTGGCTAAACTGGAAACACATTTTTGGAAACTTCACTCCCTAGTTTATCTTTCTCATGCAGTAAATAAACAGGAGTCAGGCTATGGTTATTGATAGTCCATTAATTTACTACTCCTCCTTCTATTCTCCATTATTTACTTACATCTTCAGATCCACATAAAACAAAGAACCTGTATGTTTCATCCTTATGCATGTCTGTTCTTTTTCTCTCATATACAGTCCTAGTGGTTTGGGGTTTTTTGAATAACACACCAAGAAACCTACGTAATAACTCTCAGGGAGATTCTTTAATTCATACTATCAAATGGGTTCTTCCAATGCACTTAAAAATTTATGGAAATTAGTCTCTCTCTTGCATCTTAGAAACCATGGATTTCCTTTCATGTAAATCAGATTTGAAAAGCTACAATAATCTGTGGACACATATAGAGTGAAATAGATGATTAGGCTTAGGTTTATGGCATAAAGCACAGCCAGTCAATCACTACTTCCATTATCTTAAGTCTCAGTGTCTGCAACCACAACAATTATTTCTATTTTATAGTTCATAATCCTCAGTCTGGAATTTAATTTAATAAGAACATTTCCATGTGTACTACAAGAATTTAATTTCACTCTTACCATAGTTGTCTCTTGAATTGACCCAAAGCTGTTAATGAAGATGTTGACTGCAACATCGACTGGAATTCCTTTAAAAAAATAATTCTAGTGAGCTGCACAATCCAGTAAAGGTACATTATCCTTCATTTAAAGCTCCTTTATACCATTATCACAATATCACAATGTAAAATGTTTTTTTTATACGGTCATACAACTTTATCTTTTTAAGTTAGCATATATACAGTTTTCAAAGTCAATAGAAATCACTAAACTTCTTTATAACTTAGTGATAAGACAACAGAAAAAATAAAAATCCCTATTCCAGAGAGCTAATCTTAAAGAATTCTGCTGACCATATATCTAAATGAATAATTTTTGAATTCCATGATTTTCTGTTATCACAGAATGAACAAGCCAGTATTACTTTTGCACACAGTGCAACAGATAGAGGCAATTCACATTTCCAGCAGCAGACACTTTTAACTGTCAAGGTCATAATGACAATTTATCATCCCAAATTACCTGTTTATGATTTATGATACTTCCTTATATTTTAAGAGGATACCTCTTTGTGCAAGTCAAGTACATAACCGTAAAGTATGCAGGCAGGTAAAGATTAGTGCATGCATCTTTCATGGCTATCTAGCCTCGGTATGAAAGAGTTGGAAAGCTGTTCCATTTTACAATGGTTACCAATTTGTCAAGAAAAAATTTCTAGAAGTCAGCAGCTGTGAAGATATTAAGATGGCCTGGATTTTTTCTCTTTTCCACAGCCAGGATTCCTGTAGTTGAAGAGGGATGGTATGACAGCTGCTACATCTGCCCTCTGTCACCCTGCAGGAATTGATTGGCAGTCATTTAATCTGGTGTTAACAGAGAGTTATCACAGAGCAAGGAGAAGTGGCCCGATAGCTGAGAGAACTAATTATGGGCCACTAGTTTTATTTAGTATCTCTATGGTGTGAGTGTCAGAATGTCCACTAGATACAGGTATCTGATCTCATTTACACTGTTACAAATATTCAGTGGGTTTCTTCCTACTTTCAGCAACAAAAGAGATAGAAGAATATATGAAGACTGTTCTGATAGACTAAGTAAATACAGTACAAAGTAATATATGACTCTTCTAATAGCGTGTTTGTCTGCATAAAATCCTTTTATATACATTTAAGACATAAATTCAAACTCATTCTCTTGGTCACCAGAAATTTATGAAGATAAAATTTCACTTTTTTCAGGTAAACCAATTTGTTTGGTTTGGTTTAGTTTGGTTTTGGGGTTTTTAAATCAGACTACTTATGTGTGATGCTTTTGATTATGCAACAAGCATAATACCTCTTCTAATGCCTGTGACAGAGCACCCATCGCATCACTAGTAGCCAAGAGTGAACTCTCTCTTCCAGATTCGAATAGGAAGTGCTGTCCAAGAAAATCACTCATGCGTGAGGAACATTTTAACATGGGCAAACCACTTGTCAGAAAATGTTCTTTTTCTTCCACCTCCCTCTGAGCTAACATTACATGTCCTCCCTTTCCCTTCCGTCTTGATTCTTACCAGGCTGCCAGAAGGGTTATCAAAAATATAAAGAAATCTGCAACATGCCTTGTGATTACAAGCTGATTATGCTGAAGAACAGGTAGAGAAGAGGCTGGACATTTATTCTTTGTGACAAGGCTTAGTGCTGAAAACATATAAATATGGTTCTACAGAGAATAAGAAAGAAGTAGTACACTTGCTGAGAACTCAGTTTAATATGTTTATAAAACAGTTAAACAGAACATCTGAAAACAGCCTCTTCAAAAGCACAATAAAAGATTTCCAAATTTTTCATACTCATGATATTCATGTTAAAATATCTCAATGCACATTATATGGGAGTTCTAAAATGAAAGAGCTGTTTTACATAAATGGCACAGCCTACATATAATAAAATTGTCTATGTCTTTTTTCAGAAGGTAAATAATCGAATTCCTGGAAAGCCTAATTTACAGCCTAATTTGTGTGAGTTCTTAGAGGTTTTGCAGAGAATATATATTCCATGTTTTTCTGCACATATAAGGAGTCACACTTGCCTACACAGAAGAATCCTGCAACATCTGACTACAGGTAGATGTTTTAAAGGCAGAAAATGTGTTTAAATGCATTACCTATTTGAATTCCCAAAGTGTGTAAGCTTTCTAACCAAAATATCTTTAAAGGCTTGAATAACTGTATGGTTTCCTAATAGTGATACTGCTGACCCCAACTTTTTATAGTCATCTTAAAGGATGTCTATAGAGAAATCTGGTGTTTTAAGATACTGTAAAGCAGAGTCTAACTAAAATGTAGGGATAAAAAGATATTTTAAAAACTTATTCTATAAATTATATTTCTACTTTTAAACAGTCTTTTATAAAATAAGACCAATAGTAATAAAGCATCACATACTATTATGACAATGAAATCCTAGCATATTATCTTCCAGCTCAAAAGGACAAGTATCTTCTGTAGTTTCACACTATCTAGGGAAATTTCCATTAAAAAAAAACAACAACCCAACAACAGAAATTTAGCTTTTGAATATTATCTCTATATAAATTTTCTCTATGTGAAAAGAGTAAAAGTTAAAATCCAAAGGTTAAAAAAAAAGGGCTTTGACAAACCTTTGAAATTAGGCCTTATCCTGGGATCATAGCTGAGCAATAGCCTATTCAAGATATTGCTGGTGGAATTAGCAGGTACTCTTGCAAGGTCTTCAGCTGATTGCTGCCTGTAAAAAATGTTCATTAGTTACTATCAAGACAGAAACAAATGTGTGCTTAAACTGAAGTAATTTTAAAGTAATGCCATAAATGCCATTTTACAAGCAAAATGTGTTCATTATTTTCAGGCACCATAATGTATAGTCTTCCTTTCCTTGAGAAGTTTCAGTATTTTTCAAGAAACTATTTGTGTAATAAACAAAAATGCTCTCTGACATACTCTCAACTGTAAACTTGGAAGCAACTAAACTGCAATTCACTAATTGTTCCCTTCCTTCCTAACATAAATATCCAGAGGGACATGATTTCTTCATCAGTAGAAAGCAGCCACCTGAACTATTTTTAGCGACTGTCAGATTAGGAACCTTAGTAAATTGACAGCCACTTTGTAGGTGCCAAAGCATGCAGAGGCTTTTGGCAGTCTCCTGCTCTCGCATGCCTGTGCCAGCTATTCTACCCAGAGCTGGAGGATTGCATAATCTCATTGTCAAGTGCTAATAAAAGCTTTGCTACAGAAAACAAGGCCTTGGACTCTCCTCTGGTTTTGCAGGGGGAATTTAAACATCTTCATTACCTTGGCATTATTGTGCTGGGTGTTAAATGAAAACTATTGCTACAATCAAAAAGAACCTGTGACAGGTAAATGTAGTTACAAGAGTACATGAAATTGAGTGTAATAAAAAGCAATACGGGTGAGTCAGTCCCCTCCCCAGGTAATTTAAACACCAAGCAGGCTCATAATGTTATGTAAATTAATTTGTATGTTTCTAGAACCTGTTCAGTGACTGTTTCCAGTTTTGAATTCCACCTCATAATCACTTTTCCATCCCTTTTATGACTACTCAGCTTTCTGTCATTACAGTTCAGTAACCAGGATGCCATGTAAAAATAAGACAAACACCCTATAGAGGTATAAGTCATGTGCATCAACACTATCATCTTTTGCAAACAACTGTATGTGTTTTAAAAAATGATCAAGTTTATTTCCTAAATTTTTTCCATAATCAGCATCAGATGCTGTTGCTTTCTTCACCCTGTAATTTCTTTTTTTCATTATTCTCTCCCATACCAATGTCAGTTTGACAGCCCTACAGGTTATTCTTTGTAACATTTCAGTTCATTGCTTTTGCTCTTCTCATCCTTCAGTTTCCTTCATGTCCTCTGGGATTTCTGCCTTATTCAAACATTTGTTGAAGGAAACACTAACTCTACAGAAGGCTTTTGGCCAGTTAGAAAAAAAAAGGAAATCATGAATGTAATTAGATCTCCTGATTTTAAAATGTCCCATTATAGTAGCTCCTGTTCAGCATTTTCCTTACTGATTACTGGGAAATTAATTAATTAATAAATAACTGCCAGCATAGCATGACATCACTATTTGTTCAAAAAACTGGAGATGAGACCAGATCCTAGCCCTTGAAGAGCTTTTATGAATAAACTCACCTTTAAAAACAACTGGTTTAACTAAAACCATAAGGGAAACAGGGGGAATCAGATCTGCTGACTTGGTAGCACTCACTACGTCTTCCCAATGAGATTTAATCTCCTCGGTTAACATGTAACAGCTAAAACATTTATAAATAAAACTAGGAAGGAGTTCCCTATTATTAAAAACATGTCAACCACTTATGACAACATAACTGCATTTTATTATATCATAATCTCCCTGATACCCTTTGAGCATTTTATTCTCCAAGAAAAAAAACCAGATTCCTGTTTTCTCTGTTGTGTTCAGGATGTTTCGGAAACCTAAAGCTGCATATCTGGTTAGCTATTTTCTTGTATTTGCTTGATGTTATAAATGAGGAAAGAATTATGGCAACAATATGGCACTAAATCCTCCTTGAAATTTTGGACTACTCAACAGTCATTAGCAGGATAAATATGCATTCCAAAGACTAAACAGAGATGTACCTATCAAGACGTATGTATCCAAGAGGATAGCTTAAACTGTAACATACAGGAAGAGAAAAGAATTGTGGAGCAGCATTAAGTGGCTGCAGTATGATTCCCCACCCATCTCTTGCACTAATCACACTAAAACTTCTGTGATCTGTAGCAGCCACATAGGTGAACCAATTGTTCCAGCAGAACTTATCCAGAGATAACTGGTTTTCCAGTAAAACAAGGAAGTATATAGAACTGTATGTTCTGCATACAATAAGCCTCTGCTAATTTAATATTAGAGCAATTAAAAAGCAGTATGTGTTCTAACACCTTTGAATAATTGACAAATTCACTTTCAAACAATCCTCCCAGGGCCGAGTTTGTAAGTTTTTATATTTGACTTAGAATTGGATCATTATGCAACAGAATTGGTTTATTTCCTCATTTGGTCTGGACTAGATGATCACTGTAGGTCCCTTCCAGCTGAAATTCTATTCTATTCTATTCTATTCTATTCTATTCTATTCTATTCTATTCTATTCCAATACAGTACTATTCTGTAACCTTGAGATGTGTTCAGTTTTTAGTGATGACCTTTACCAATAAAGAGGTTGCCACAGAAATACCATAAACCAGCTCTGTATGCTTTTTTTTTGCAGTTACCACTAGATGGACAAAAGGGAAACATAAGGTTAAGATTATTTTCCATTTTCTAGAAAGAGCAATTCAGAAAAGAATGTTCATTTAGCTATTAAAAAGGCAGCAAACACTATGTACGCTGCATTTTATCTGATACAGAAAGGTTCATGGCACTGCTTCCTTGCAAGTCACACATGTTAACATAGAAAACATCTACATCAGATGTCTACTGAAAATACATTTATAAAAGAATCTCCTTAATACCAACAATAAGATTTCTTTCTAAATTATGTATGTCCAGTACAATGAAATATGAAAACAAATCCAAGCAACAACTAATGAACAAACTTAAATACTTTTTTTTATTTTTGTTGTGGGTTATACAAAGAAGTTCATTAAATAGTGAAAACAGTAATCTGAACCACACAGGATAACATGGACACATAAATGAAATACACATGCTCATAAAAAGCAATGAGGAAAAGAGGAAAAAGTTTGAGAACTTTTTTGCTGTTTGTTTGAGCAACAAACAGCAAAACAAAGCCAAATACACCTGACAAGTTTATCTGTCTCTTCAAGTAAGAGAAAGAAAATGGTAGTTTTGTGAGATCTGAGCTGCACTGCAGAAGTATATTAATACAAATGTCTGTTCAGGCTGTTTGTTCAAGAGCCATCCAAAAACTGGGCAAAGGAGATTTATCGCATTGCGAAGACAGTGATGGAAAAAACAATGGGAGAATAGCTTGCTGGTAAAGAACAACCCAATCACATCTGCCACAAGTTGTTGGGCTGTGTTTTGAACTTAGAGAAGTGTGTAAGTGCATCTGTCCTTGCTTATCTAAGAACCAAACGAAATACAATGGCACTGGCTGTTTTGAGTTAGGAGCAGAAGCATTGAGATTCAGTAATTGCTACTTTTAAAGGTCACTTTGAATGAAGTGGTTTAAATAGCTACTGGGAAAAAAAAGCTTTGCTGAGCATCAGTCATATTTTCACTGTGGTTCTTTTACTGCATGCTGTCATTAAACTACCATCATTCAATAGCACACACAGAAACTTCATCACAATGACTGGATCTCCTTCTGAGAGCACTGCTGACCAAAATACCTAAATTTCACCTGCAACTTAATACATCAGATGTGTTCCTTGGGGTGAGTTAAGAAGTTAAGGACACTTTCAAAGTGACAGATGAGCAAAAAGACTTAATGAGACAGTATATGGTATGTGTTAGGTGCTTGGATAAAGAGGGTGGGACTATTAAGGGAAGATATTTTTCTAGAGCCACAACCACCCCTGCTTAATTGGCCATTATGGAATGAATTAATTATAGGCATATTTGTATATTACATAAGAGAAAAAGGATTTGAGCTGAGATCTGCCTTCCTAGAAGAATCATTACTTCAGTGTGCTGAAGGCTGAGTCCCACATAACAACATTCACACCAAGAAGTTACTTACCACTTTTTCTAATTCAACCTACAATTTTTCCACTTGTAAAAAGCTGGTAACTTAGATTTTCACCAGTTGCAGCACACATTTTAATTTTAATGCATTTATTTCAACCTGAGTTGCCTGCATGCAGAGCTGATGGAAAGCATTAAGAAATGGGAATGCAGCACTCTTTACAGTAATTGCTGAGTTCTAAGCAAGGTACAGTACATACCAAAGGATAAGGCAACAGAAGCCTCCAGTTGCTATGGAAGAAATTTAAAAGCAAGTAATTGTAAAGCTAGAATTTGCCCTATGAAAAATTTTACCTAAGTAACAATTAAAAAACCCCCACACAACCAACATACAAAATACCCAAGCCCAAAGTATGATTTTTCTTTCTCTGAACAAATAAAAGGAAAAACAAGCACTATTCTTGTATACACGAAAGTATCCACACTTCTACAGTGTCCTCACAATCCAGAGAGAAAACAAAGTACAGTCAGTCTTTTGCTGTAACATCTCTGTGTGAAATGCCTGGTCTTTCAGAGGTTACATCTGGTATCACTGATGAATCAAAGAATTACTCTACAAACTGTATTTCACAGGATATGCAGTGTGTCCATCTCCTCTTCCACCTCAGCTCTACACATTTTATCACTGCCTTTGAAGATCATGACCAACATTTTCAGTTGATGGCAACAGGTAATTATTTTCATAATTCACTAATCAAAATCCAGAAGTTTAGATAAGCAGATATGCAGGAGAAAAGGAAGCATGTATTACACTTTGTTTGAAATTTATATAGCCTTACATTTGTGTTAGGCAAATGTGTCAGAAGACATTATGTCTCTATAGGTCATCATGACATTTATTCTCTCAGAGCTCACTGAAGTTACAAGGAGTCCTTACCACATGCAGTGCTACAGGAGGAAAGAATATAAAAAATATTCTACACAAACGGGAAGAAAACTTTTCCACAGTTCTAGATTACTGACAGATAAAAATATGTATCTCCATATTAATGGTACTCTCCAGTAAAATTTCCCATATGATGCTGAAACAACAGATTTCAGTGCAGTTTATTTAATCTACATGATGGAAATCGACATTTTAGTCATATAACATGGCTATGTACATGGGAGAAAGGTAAAAATAAGTTTTGGGAAACATAATATCTATTATCCCAGCATATATTTTAAGTACAATTTTCCTGGCATAAACTATCAGTGTTCTGATTGGCAGGCATTTGATTTTCTGAGTGCAATAACTGTAAGGATAAAAACAGGTTAATACATATCAATGACATACAATATAACTCTTCTGAGTGATCTCTCTGATGTTTAGTATGTTTAATAGCTACATTTTCAAACTGTGCGAGGTGACATGTCTATTCCTAGAAGATTAATTACAATTACTTCAATGAAAAGTGGTATCACTAATTACACCAAAACTATGGAACTCTGAGTCATTGTTTACACGTCTTTACGAAAGCAGCTGACAGCTAAACACCTAAAATTAGATATGTAGCTTCAGTACCTAAATTTGGAGGTAATGCAGTGTGGTGAACAAAGAGAAAGGCTCCTTCATAGCTAATTTTGAAATGGAAACCCAGAGTAGGCACCCTGAATTGTGACCTATGAGTTGAGGGGGTGAAACAGCTTGTCTTTCATCTCATGCTGTGTTGCGGTGAGCCATGCTGTAGATAGACCAAAGACAACAGTCTCCTAATGTGGACATGTAGACAACCTTCCTGCAGTTAGGTAGTGTCAATACCTGCTAGCGGCACTACTTCACTCCTTGTCTAGCAGAAACCTCTTAAATCCAGCTTTGGCTTCACATTCAACATTACCAGGGTTAGACACCTTAAGGAGTGTTTATATCGTAATCTGAAGTGCCTTATTAGTCACTAAACTTGGGAAAAGCAAGCTGGTTCATCTGCCTGCCATAGAGCCGACAGCCCCCAAACCAGGAGAAACAGGTTAGCATGGTATTTCACCCAGCCTGAACTAGCACTGCTCACAGCAATGTTTCTGTTTCTTAAAATTAGCTTGCTGGCGCCTAGCTTAGGCATCTCTGCACCCCACTGAAGTCACCACCTGTAGCCATTGTGCATAATGAGTGTCCTGCTGTGTCTTGATATAGCACACAGATATAAAATATGACCAGCATCCAAATGTTTAAGCAAAACTACAAACATTTTAAAATTTAATTAATTAATTAATTTTATCCACATCAGTTCCTTGTCCCAGTATTTTTTTTTTTCCAAATGCTGTAAGTATGGAGACAATAGAAGGACCTCGGTAAAATCTAACCAACTGCATGGTGGTATAAGTGGCATTGTAAGAGGAAAGCATAAGCTGAGATACATTCTATATAATTTGTCTTGACAACAGAATTTAGACCTATGGTTGTCCTTGGGCTTACGGAAAGGTGGTGCAATTTAACCCACAGATCCCAGTTTTTTCTCAGTCAGAAGGTTGTATATGAAATACAAAGCCTGTAAGTTTTCCACACAATTACAGTGTCTCATCACGGTGGTGTTGAGAATGGAGGAAACGCTGCTCACTGAGAGGGAAAGTTACTCAAGGAGAACCAGTCTATTGTGGTTAATTACTGTTTTACAAGACAGCTTAGGTTTTGCTTATATAGCTTTATCTTTTACTGCCTACCATATTTAACCACTTTGAAAACAAATTCGCAAACCTTCTGGAATGTGGCCCTATCTGTCTGGGATCACAGCTTTCCATGAGAGTTACGTGATACAGAATAATAAAAGCATCGACCAACTGCTGTTACTACAGGGCAGAAGAATTTTTATAGTAACAAGACCTAGGATGTGCAAAGTACTTATCGCTGGAATGACTGTCAGATGTATCTTCCTCCACAACCAAATTCAGGCTTTCCTTTCAACTTCATTCCACCTCCTCCCACAAACTGTATCAACCCTTCCACTGCACCTACAAATGAAAATGCTCACAGACTATCAACAGCGTCTTCTAGATAGTGGGAATGAAGAGAGACATGATTCCACTTTCCCACCATTTACATTTTGATCACAAAAATGGGCTTGATCACATACTACAGATAGAGAGGCGATGTATACCCAAAAAGTCAATTAAAAAAATCTAGTCCTTGAAGAAATGGAGAGGACCCAAGGTATAAAATAAGTTCTGAACTTTTAGTTTAGTCTTCATAGGAAGAGCATGTCAGAAACTTAAAGTAAACTAAAGGAAATTTTAGGACAGAGTTTCACACAGCTCTATGCTTTAAACACATCAAAGGCTTTCTTCCCAAGTTCCAGTGTCTTTTGTTGTTGTTTTTTAAAAGAAGCTGTTTATTGAACCTTCGCATCTATGGCCTTTCTAAGCTTCTGCCCTGGCAGATGGCACAAGCCATGTTTTCTGGAGGGCTTAGAGCGCCATCTCACAGTTTCTGAAGTAGCTGATATGCTTTATTGAATACAAGCCAAATATGATTTGTAGTCCTGCTTTGTGGGTAAAAAAGGTCTCTATAGATATTACACAGTATTTAGTTAATCATCTACATGAATATAAATCTCCATATGGACACATGCATAAAGGTGAAGAGGGATGCTGTTTTAAAAGCACAGTCTTGCTATCCAGACAAAAAGATGAGATTTAGTGACTGAGGTTATGCTCTCAGCATTGCCATGGCATTAGGGACACCGACGGATCTTCAGAAGTGAACACTGTGCAAGTGAACAGCTGAGTCATCCTAAAACCAAAATTAACAGGGATAGCTGTGATGATGATCACAGTCATTACTGGTTTTGTTAGCTGCTATGTGACACTCTTACTTCTCTGTGCCTTCTCTAACACTAATAACCAAACTTCCCTTTCCTTATAATTTCATTTGTCTAGAGATCTTCCAAGCAGTTTTGAGTAGAGACCTCCTAGGCTACTAAGGACTGTGGGGATGACAGCAGCAGCTCAAACATCATAAAATAACTGAAGTATTTATTATAGTGTAACAAAAGGAAAAATGTTTTTCAGCAGTGCTCTAAGTCACAGCTAACTGTCCCACATGTTTAAGAGAAGCAGGTATTATAAGGAATTATGAAGAAGTTAATAAGAACTAAGTAACAAAGGTCATGCAAGCATGGGCAGTCTGTGAGCAGGAAAGAGATCAAGTGACTAAATCCACCTGTAGCTGTATCAAAATCATCTGTATTAAGTATATGAAATTTCAAAATAAGCATTGTAAACAGAAGAATGTAATATAAATTTTTTTTTCTCTTGAAGAGGTGGGCCTGATTTTTTTTTTTTTTTTTTAAGATTTTCCATGGGGAAAAAAAAAGGCAAAAGTTTGTTACTAAATCTTTGTACTTCATTGTACTATGCATCTGTGGAAGCCAGTTTCTCAGATTTATGGTGCAAAACTATCACATTTTAGGCCCAATATGTCAATTTCTTTGTTAATCAACAGAGATTCAGGAATCAGACAGAAGTATAATTACTCTATGTTTCATTTGGAAAGCCTGAGGTAAGAAGGAAAATGATCTAAATGTAAGATGTGAAATCTTACATCTGTTCTGAGCAAGCATTAAATCAAAGTAAGAACCAAATGATTAAGAATCAGCTTCAAGAAACCCTTCAATAAAAAAGCAGGGAAAAACAGTTTCAGGAATAAATGAAAATAAGATGGCAAATCAAGACACTATTACACAATGCACTGAGAAGTACAGCATCATGAATAATCACAAGTAAAAGGGTTTGTTCTAAGATACAAAATAGAATTTTCCTAATTTAAGGAAGCAAATATCTGTTTATGAGACAATAATGAACTTTTTTATGGGGCTTCTAATCAACTTGTTTTCATCTTATCCTAGTAGTAGTTAATTTCATGCCAGAGGGGCACATTTGGCGAAAGGCTTGTATTCTGGAGAGCCATAAAAGTAAAAGTTCAAGTATCCTTAGTTTTTATATAAACAAATTCATGCTAAAGTCCCAAACCACTCTTTTAGCCATCCATTTCTTAACATCAAATTAAGGAACTCGGGCAGCAATATCAGGTTCAGTATAAATTTTTCCCGGATAATGATTTGTATAGATTTGAATTTCATTACAAAGTTTGCAAGAGAAGACTGTTTTGTATACAACTACTAATGCAGTTTTTGTTCTTTTGAAGAAGTAAAATTTAGCTTTTCACATGTTGCAAGGAAATAAAAGGCAATAATTTGTTACAATTAAGGTTTAAATTTTACTGCACCAGTAACTTCAAATTAAAAGTGGATTAAGAGTTTAACTTATAAATGTACCTTTTCATTAGGAATCTGTACCATTCAATTTTATAAATTATGAAAAATCCTATTTTTTTTGGTGTGAAAAAATAAAATGCATTCTTCTAAAATATTTCTCTTATGCTTTACCAGGAAATCTTTTATTTAGACACTTCCTTGAGTAGTTTTAGTCAACACTTATAGTGTTACTTAATTCCCACTCCACTTCATCATGTTCTGGTTTGATTGTGAGGAAAGATTTTTTTGCTTTTTCCACAAAGGAAAAATTATTACTAGTAGGCAACCTCTTTTATAACACAAAGTGTCACCAAATCAAGAAGTTTTGTGAAAGATCATTTAAAAAAATGCTGATGATTGGAAGTTTGCCAACAGAAGCCTGAGTTAAGAGAGCATTAGGCAATTTCTCTGCCAGACAGAGCCGTCTTTCACTGCTCATTCACATGAGAGGTCTCCTAGATGCCAGCCACAGAAATAGCAAACCCACTACTACAAGTGGTTGTCTCTCAAGCTGTGAACTTCAGCCAAATAAGGTATGGGTAACTTGGTCATTATTCAGGAAATCGAACAGGACTCATTGCTACAGCAACTCTAGCCAGCAGCACTGCACAGTGGAACATCAGACAAGTACTGGATTCCCCCAGTATTTCTGCAGACAGCTTCAATGACAGCATGTATTCAATGTTTTTTCAAGTGTATTGGTGACAAATGACATCGTATTTAATGGTACCAAGAAATATAGGGCTTAAAATAGAACCAAACAAGAAAAATCCACTCACTTACTAAGATAAAATGACATTGCTGTTTTGAATTCTACTAAGACTAAGTCAAGAACAGGGGGAAATGCTGGCTATTTGAACAAGACCACAGAGTACCTGGATTCAGTTCCCAGCTGCCTAACTCACTTTGCAAGGGCTTCTGTTCTGATGCCTGTCCTGGGAACCCTGACATTTCTCTCCTTGTTATAAACTCTCACAGTAGCTGAGACCAAAAGCCTCATTCAGAACTCAACTTTTAAAAGGGGAAAAAATGGGTAGGGGCATTTCAGATGAGTCAGGATCGCATTTGAGACATATCTTAATGTATTCTAAGGACAGATATAATTTTTTAGGTTTGATATAAAAAAAAAGAAGGAAAACATGCACTACATGTAGAAACATTCTAAAATCTGGGATTACAAACAAACATCACTGTCAACATTTGAAAAGAGTGGTAACTTTAAAAAATATTACTCGAACAGTGATTCTGTCTGATTATTCCACTTTTTGTTTTGCTTTGTTTTTTCTTTGGAAAAAGTTGATTAATGTTAAATAGCCAGTCTAACATTCTGTACCTCTTCTTTTATGGTCAAAGAAGAAATACGTTGTAAATTTGTCTAAACAATTTTATTATTTCAGTCATAGTGATTTTCTGCACTTACTGGCAACTTATCATAGTCCATCAATCTTTCCCTCAGATATTTACAATGTAACACTAAAAAATGAGTAAGACTGGCCAAGAAAATGATAAAAACAGCATCCACAAATAAAACTTTCGCATTTTCACATGGATCACAACCTAAAATGTGGTAAGCATTAGGAAGAGGGAGTATTTTTAACATCAAATAATCATAGGGGTCCAGAACACATTGTCTATTCAACTGGGCAATCATGGATTTTAATTTCTGTATTTTTATAGGGAGACTATTCCACAAGGGCATACTTTATAGCAACAATCAATCAATCCACCTCCATAAAAGTTATAGAACTGTAAATGATTGATGAAAGATGCTGAAGACCTTAGATCTATTCAACATGCAGTAAGAACATGTGTAGAACAAGCCTTCTCTTACAGAACTAGCTAACCAGAAGCTGAATTTCAGCCCAACAGTTTCGCACCCTCCTTGCTTTCCTCAATACACCTGCAACATGGGACCATGCTACTGTGTCCCCATAAATAGCAAGGCACTGGGTTGAAATCCACAAGAAAAGGAATGATTACTATTGATTAGATCTTCCCTTTCACTAAAACAGAGGACTTGCTGCAGAAGGAACACATTGACAGCCCTTAGCTATGATGCTGGTCAAACCCATTCCCACCACAGACCCCATCCTTTCAGCAGAAAGCACCACCTTCTACTTCAATTGCCACATAATTTCCACTGTTAAAAATAGGGCAGGATCACCATCATACAAAAGCATAAAAGAAAGCAGGAACATACGATGGACACAGATATTGCTTCTTTTTCCCCTTTCCTTTCTTTGAAGACTTCTCTTTGGAATAGACTTCTTCAACCCATAAGGAGAATGAGATGAAAAGTAAAATTGCTAGTAAGAACTTCATCTTGAAGATTATGCTTCAGAGAAATCTTCAGTCTGTAGCAATAGAAAAGAAAGAGGTTTATGTTAGTAGGGCTGGAAATGGCAAAAGGAAACACATACCTGCAAAAAGTAAACAAATTTTTCATGGGGAATGGGCTTTTTGTTGTTCTTTGTTGTCCTGGTAGAAAGAATTTGTTCAGGTGTATCCCTGACATGGAACTGACTTAGGCAATGGCCAGAGAGTCAAGTAGCTTCCCAAAGTTAAGACTGACAGTGAGGAACAGATTTAAATGCAAGTTTGCTCCAGTGCGTTTAAGAAATGCACTGTCCTTCAAAGATTGCCTAACCCAAAATACTCAGAAGCTTGGAAACAGGATTCCTCACCAGAAATGTCATACATCAACTGCATTAAATACAAAGTCAACCAGTCATGAAGCACGGTGAAGAACTGCAAGCTCTCTATGACCTTGCACATATAAACCAGCAACCATTTCAATGCTGGTTATGAGAAGGAGTATAAATATAATTTTATGTACAGAATTTAAACACAACTGTTTTGCATGAAGCATTTCCACTGCAGAGCCAGCACCGAAAGGGCCTTGCAAAGATGACTAAACACAACCTGCAATACTATGCTTTATTGCATTGTGCTCAGTTTAATATTTAAACTTCTGTGGGGCAAAAGCACGTACCCCAAAGGCCAGGAGCTGAGTTTGTGTTCAGCCAGAGCCAGCCCACCTGCCCCTGGCCACAGCACTGCGGCACCCCAGGCATTTTCCATTTGTTTGCCATCCCACAGATAATTCCCAAGCATTTCCTTGGGCTAACGGAAATCTCGCAGATGCCTCAGAACCTGCTGCGTTTTTCACTTTTATTTATTTGGATTTTTTCCCCCCATTGTTTTTAAGGAGCTGTGCCTCTCTCTCTCTTCCCCCACCTCCGGGAGGCACCGGGATTCTTCAGCTCTCCCTTCCCCGGGAGCCGCAGCATCGCCACCCTCCCCCGGCCCGGCCGCTAAAGGTCGCGGGTCTGCCCCTGCCGCCACCGGCCCCTCGCCCGGCCTCGCGGCCCGAGGCCTCCCACCGGCACCGGGAAGGGAGCGGCCTCCGCGCCGCCGAGCGCTCCGCGGGGAGCGGGACGACGAGACGAGCGGGGCTCCCGTCGCGGCCCCGGCAGCACCCCCGGGCTGTGCCCCACCGCCCGCCGCCGCCGCCCCACGGGCGCTGGCCGAGGTGCTGACGGGGCTCGGCGGTGCCGCCCGGCGGAACGGGGCCCTCGAGCAGGACCCTCCATCCCCCGCCCGCCCCAGCGGGGGCGCGGGCCCCGCCCGCACACGCGGCCCCGCCGCCGCCACAGCCGCGCCGCCCGCGCCCCGCGCTCACCGCCGGACGCTGCGATCCCCCCGCGCTCAGCGGCAGCGGCGGCGGCGGCCCGGGAGCGGGCGGGCCATGCCGCGGCCCGGCCGCAGCGACAGCGCGGCTCCTCCAGCGGCGCAGCGAGCCCCTACCTCCGGCGGTGCCTCCGCGGCCAGTGAGCATGTGCGGCGCCGCGGCGCTCCCCAGCGAGCACGTCCCGGAGCCCGCCCACACAGGGCACGGCGCGGCGGGAGGGGGCAGCGGGGCCGACCTCCGCACCCCCGGGCCTCCCGCCGCTGGAGACGGGACAGCGGCGAGGCGGTGGTAGTGGAGAAGGGCGTGGCGGAGCGAAGCATCTCCTGGTCTCTGGCGGGAGGAGAATGCGTTCGATGGTGGTGTTGAGAGATACCTACTACAGTTGGCAGGAACAAGAGAATATTAGTGGAGAGGGGCTGAGTAGGATGAGGAAGAGGCAGTACAGTCTTGCACAGATTAGTAGAACGGTGGATCATGGGCCGAGGCCAATTTTATGAGGTTCAACAAGGCCAAGTGCTGGGTCCTGTACCTGGGTCACAAAAACCCTGTGCAGGGTTACAGGCTGGAGGCAGAGTGGCTCCAAAGCTGCCCAGTGGAAAAGGACCTGGGGGTGCTGGTCAACAGCAGCTGAACATGAGCCAGCTGTGCCCAGGTGGCCAAGAAGGCCAATGGCATCCTGGCCTGTATCAGCAATGGTGTGGCCAGCAGCACCAGGGCAGTGACTGTCCCCCTGTTCTTGGCACTGGTGAGGCTGTACCTTGAATCCTGTGTTCAGTTTTGGGCCGCTCACTACAAGAAGGAAATTGAGGTGCTGGAGTGAGTCCAGAGAAGGGCAACAAAGCTGGTGGAGGGTCTGGATAGTAAGTTCTATGAAGCTGAGAGAGGTGGGTGTGTTTAGCCTGGAGAAAAGGAGGCTCAGACAAGACTTTACTGCTCTCTACAACTAACTGAAAAGAGGTTGTATAAAGGTGAGGATCAGTCTCTTCTTCCAGCAGCCCCTTGAGAGGCCCAGGGAAGGGGCAGGAGGCAGCCCAGGACACCAGGGTGGGCAGGGAGAATTTGACAGCACACCTTTCACTCCCCACCACCGTATCTTGGCAAGAGCACAGATGCACCTACCAGGTCCAAGCTGATGTAGGGCCAAGGCATAGGCCCAGCTTCCTGGGATGAGGACCCCCTCCTTCACTCTTTTTTTTGTCCCACAAGCAGCCAGAGAGATAACCCTAGCATTGCTGATGCTCTCCAGATATGGCCATGAGAGTGGAAGTCATTCCTCTCTGGCCTCTGGATGCAGGTGATAGTAGGACATGGCTGAGTTGCCACATGCTCTGGCTTGGCATGTCACAGGATGAGCCCATGTGAGAACCTTCACATAACACACACTGAAAGCTAGCAAGGAAAGGAAAAGGTGTGCTGCCATCAGCATGTAGTGAGGACTACCTAGTTTAAGAGGGATTTAAAAAATTTCAGGGTGGTTGAACTCAGACATTAGTATGCACACTTTGTGCATGCAGCAGCACCTCTCCATCACTGCCAGCATTTTTCTACTAAAACCTCGCCCTCCCTCTCCCAAATGCCGAGGACAAGGCACATGGAACTGCTGTCCCACAGGGATGGGGATTCCTACCTTCAGAGACCCCTGCAGAAAAGCAGGTAGGTTGCAGACCCCATTTGAGGATTGATTGTTCCCCCCTCCAAGATAGTGCTGTAGAGCAGGACCACGGCACAGCCCTGCTTGGGGCTGGCTTATGTTAAAGTCAATGGAGCTTTAAAGCGGATGGGGTGGGGGAGAAAGGAAAGGCATGATTTGGTCAGAAAAGAGCATCCTATGCGACAGAGCTCCAGCACTAACACTTGCTGCATTTGTGGTCCCTGTGGCAGTAAAAAAAGATGGTGGGATTTCCTCAATTTGGGGAACATCCATAGAGCAGCTGAGGCCAGGAGCTCATGATGAAAAGAGAGAAGGTGAAACCTGAGGGATGGTGGGAACTGCAGCTGAGGCTCAGGAAGCCAGACAGGGGGTAATGCAGCACCTAACAAACCCCAGGAACGGCCTGGGCCTCCCTCCAACACCCTGGTTTCATTCCCCTCCTGCAGCTGGGGGAGCAGCTATGGCTTCTCTCCTCAGTCCCCTCCTTGCTTCTCCACTCATTCCTTCTCCCCACATTCCTGAGCTGTCACAGTGAGATGTGAAGAAGCAGCTGGTTTTGAGCTGTTTCCAATGAGCTCCCTGCCCACAAATGTTAAGCTGAGCAGGCAGGTTGGGCTCCAGCTGTCTGGGGACAAAGGCAGCAGTATAGGAGGACCAGAACGGGCCCTCCACCTAAATTTTTTTTTGACTGCTGAGTATGGGAAGGTTAGACTCTGTCTTGGACTCCTAAGATGTTGCTGTATGTGCTACTGCATCCACCGTAGAGTGCCTGTAAGTCCCAACACAGCTGAACTCACAGGCAAGGTCTTTGTTTTCTAGGTACAAACCCACGGAATAAACTAGCAATTGCCACAGGTCATACTCTCCCCTGGAAATGTTTCCTCTCCAAACCAAAAACTTACCCAAGGAACAGATAAGGCTCTATGGCTCTATACCACACTTGCCAGTAACCTTTCTTTCATGACTTTGTTCAAAGGCAGTTTCTTTTTCCTGAGAAGAGCTCAGCAAAAGTATTTTTCTATCGCAGCCTCTTTGAAGCAACGCATGTTGTAACACCTCATGCTGGGGCAAGGCAGGGACCAGTCGTGGGCAGCAGCTCCTGGGGTCCCAGCCAGCTCCCCAGCCTCTGCCAGCCCAAAGCACCCACCACACCCCAAGGAATGCTCCTTCCCTCCCTTACCCTCTCCTCCCCTCCATCTCAGTTTTGCTGTCCTGTCCCACATGTGCTGGGGCTCGGCACCACTTCCAGGTCATCGTTCACCTGCAAGCTGGGGAGTGCCTGGAGGACAGGGGCAATTGCTTTGGCAGCTTCCCTGTGCCTGCCACAACATCAGGCACATGAGAGAATGGCAGCTCCTTCCGGGTTCCACTTTCAGCTGGGATGGCAATTCCCAGTGTTTCACCCTTCACAGCCTCCATCTCCTCAGCCAGGCAGGCTGCAGTTAAGCCACATGCCTGGGCTGGCTCTGGAGCAGAACTGCCCATGAAGAACTGAGACACCACAAGCCCCCATGCCGGCTTCCAGTTCCATATTCGTCCCTCACCCACACATCTGCAGAAGGGAACATGGCACCAGGAAGCAGATTGCAGTGGAGAAGGCTGATGATTAAATTCACAACTATTTTCTGTTAGGAAACTCCAACTTTTTCTTCCAACTGCAGCAAGCCTGACTGGGGCTTGCCCCCATGCATTGGGACACACAGGAGAAGCTGGCACGTCTCAGAAGGTGCAGAGCCCCAGCCCTGCTGGCAGGGAAGATCCCAGGACCTGTTCTTTGGTGGCTAGTACCCCAAAGCTGTAAAACCCCCCTCAATTCACAACATTCCATGTGAGCTTCAGCAAAGGAATCACTCCTCCAACAGTCAGTCACAGCACATGCTGGGCTGCACAGTTGGTTGTTTTCTAATACCAAGAAACCACATTAAAAAAAACAAAAGTATATGTTGCAGCCCAAACCAGAACAGTTCCTGTTTAAACCCAACCTGACCAAGTCCCACAGAGGCTGTTCATCCTGAGATAGGCTCTCCCATGAAGAAAGGGGAATCAAAAGCAGGTCAGCCCCAACCTCCCATAGGCATGTTTCCTGGCAGGGGAATGCATGGACAAAATACATTTTAAAAAGAAAAAGGAGAGAGTTAGTTTTTCTCTTCTCCTTAAGCAAAAGAGTTTTTTGCAAGTGTTTTCAACTTTTGGCAACAACCAAAGTTAGATATTTTGGCTGGATACCCTCCACTTGCCACAGCAGTGACACCAGCTCTTTGTCCTGACTTGCTGTGAGCCTGATCTGCCTCTACCAGCTGCCCTGGCCTGGCTGCCCTTGTCCCACCATGGCCCCCATCCATTGCCAGCCAGACATGGTGGCACCATGGAGCAGGCTCTGGAGCCTCCACCCCACTGCTAAGGGCAATCTCTTCCATCAAAGCCCACAGGATGCTTTTCAGAAGCTTGGAAAGCCTGACCGACAGGGTGCTCATCCTCTGCCTTGACCTGTCAGGTTTCCACTGCTCCCAGGCAGAAGGATTTTTTCTTAATTGCTGCCTGCATTTCCTCATAATTTCTTTTATTCCCCATTGCTGGGGACACAGAGCTGCTTCCATTTATCTCCAGAAACATTTGATTTCATTTTTCACTTGCTCCCTCCATCCTTGCCACTTCTGTTCATTTGCCTTTTAAGCAGAGCTCTACCCAAACCTGCACTACATTACTTCTCATGACCCAGATGTTTTACTATTATTTCAGTTCTTCTAAAGTTAACATGCTCCTAACCCTGTTAGCTTAGAGCACTTGCTACAGACTCAGGAAAACCAGGACTGGGGCAAATCCAATCCAGAAGGGAGCGAAGAAGAAAGCTTACTTTGGGCAGCAGGATCCATCTCGATCCATTGGGTATAGGCATTGGCAAGAGCTTCCTGATACAGGGCAATGCAGTGAAGATTCTATAGGAAAAGGCCTCTTCTTCTGCCTCTCACACTATAGAAGCTGTCCAAGGTCACAGACAACTGCTTTCCTACCTGGCAGCATCGTCTTGGCAGGCCAGCAGGAAAAGAATAATCACTCCACCCCCTCACTCCACACTTGCAAGAGGAAGCCAGAGCTGTCATTAATGCAAGACTCTGGAGGACAGCCTGCACACTGTTCAAATGTCCTATTGCAGTGCCAACTGAGCTGGCAATGCCCAAATGGGAAGAAATGGAGAAAACAGTCTCATGAGAGAGCCTTCTACCACCAAGCCAGCTGATCATGAGTAACGGTCCAGCTTCTGCTGATTGGTTTTGGTCACATTGGTTTGTATTTCAGAGATCCTATTGAAGAGGAGTGAATGATATCTAAGTTTTACTAGTAAATGAATGTATAGGGACAGACACACGTCTGTCTCAATATTCATTGTATTTCAGAGGGCAGAGGTAGCTTAACTATCTTTCCTCTGCTTGCAATTGCTGCCTTGTCCAGAGTTGGAACTATCTGACCATGTTAAATTGTCTAATTCAGGAGTAATTCCCATAAATTCCTGATCTTAGACAATATTCCCTAGAAAATAGTTGTGTAAACCAAATGCAAAATGTAACAAGACATTTCCTTGTGATCAGCCCAGGGACATTAATTGTGTCTTTAGTCTGCAGTAGTAGAACATGCATATCTGAAGGTCCAGCTCTGCTGTTCAGTCACACAAAAGATACTTTGCAGCTGTATAAGAGAATTTCTTTGGGTTTATTGCTCTTTTAAGTCTCATTAAGGTATTGAATTTTGTGTAATAACACTGTATATATTTCAAATAGCTTGTTTCAAACTTCTGGGGTATTTTTTTCAAGTGATTGATACAGCATTTAAAATAATAACAATAACATTTAAAAAAAAAAGGCAGAGGACTCAGAGATTAGTCCTGTGTATTCTGTAAAGGCACCTGTCTTAAAATACAGATTAAGATAATGCTCCTGAAGAAGGAAGAAAAGTAGGAGAACAAGCAGACTGGCCTGAGTGGTCACTAGACATCAGAAAAACCACCTAGGAAAAAGTGATTACAAGTTCTTTAGTCACAAAAATATATAATTCATAAAGCATCTACTTTTCTAGAGGAGGAATTATGACTGAAAACCAGAACTTCTAATGTCAAATAGCTGACCAAATTTTATTAGAGCCTTTACCAAGCTTTTTTCAGGAAAGCAAATATATATTTTTAAATTTCTGTTAACACAAGAACCCATGCATTGGCTTTCAGATTAATTCAGTTAAAAAGCCAGGGAGACAGAAGACCCAAATCAAATGAAAATCATATTTCCTTAGTTTCAATGCTCACCAAACTTGGGTTTTTTATACATTAATTTGATTTAATTCACACAATTAGAAAACACAGTTTTAGAAAAGATTTCATATTCTGCAACCTTTTTAATTATAAAAAGGTTTTTTTCAATCACCTTGAATTCAATCGTCTTGATGGCTACGGTGATCACCCCGAAGGTTTAGAGATTTACAGGGCACCTAAAAAAGACTAATTTCCAAAGGATGATAACTCTTTCTTCTTCCTTCCTTCTCTATTATTGTAAAAAGGGGTATACATCCTCAGGTCATTGTAGGAAATAGGGACAAAATAGGTATTTGGTATGAAAGGTTCCTCCCATCTGGCACAAAAACTGTGGAAGTAACCTGATTTTGTTTCTTTAAAATGAAGACTAATGATTTTCCTTTCATTTTGAGATACAGGAATTTGAAGCAGCAAACCCAGCAGCAAACAAAATAGCAAACAGATGAACCATCAGATGAAGAATATTATAGTCTGTCCTCCTTAATGTTCCAGTTCCCTCATCTCTCTCTCCTTTACAGATACTGAGTATGACAGATGATCCTTACAGGGTTGATCTGGCAAATCTGACTGGAAAATTCAGACTACTATGCCTTGGTGGAGGCTCTAAAATTAAGACTTTTGAGAGAGCTGCACACACAGTGAAATGTCTCATTAAAATTAAATGAGAAAATTATTAGAAACCTGTGCCTCATCAAACATGTTAATGCTGGTAAGTATATATATATATATATATATATGTTAGCCTTTATGTATCTGATAGATACAGAGCTTCTCAAAACAGCAATGGCATACATTGATCATAATAGACATGACCATATTCATAATGCCTGTACTTCACAGGAAGCAGCCACATGTCTAATTGCTGTCATGGATTTATAGAAAATCAAGATCATACAAGATGCTGAAAACATGTTCCTTGCAGCCTTATGCATTTTATTGCTTACATTTACTATGTAGCTATGCCTTTGCTGACAGATCTCCACGTGCAAACCACTGTCAAGCTGTTTGTATGACCTCAAGATTTTTTGCCCTGTGCGGTGGTGCACACACCACTCCCCCAGCCCTGGCCACACTACAATCCCCGAAACACTCCCTAGGCCCCCGCCTTGAGGAGGTGCACCTGGAGCTTATCAGGAACACTGCTCCCAGAAACTAGTACTGTCTAATGACCACCTGGACTGTAACAAACAGCCGTGGAAACTTGTTTTTCTTGTCTGAACAACAACCCAAGTGGGATAATACTTTCATTATCAAATTTTCAAAGAAAGTTTCTGACCTGAATTGTGGCCCAGATGGAAGATTACTATGACTAAAGCCACTTCTCTTGTGATCCTAAAAACAGCAGCCCAAAGTGAGACCCTCTGAGTTCTCCCAGACCACAGCAGCTGTGACCAGTGACCTCCCTCTGCCTGGGACAGCTCTCAGAGCCAGTGAACTCTTGAGTTTGCTCTGTGCAGAGGATCACTGAACCATGACGATGGATCCTGGGCTCATACCCCAGCTCCCCGAGGTTCAACCCTGTGCCTGTTGAGAAGATGCAAAGGCATCTGAAATTATTACTTCACTGAACTCAAGGGTAATTTTTCACAGGTACCTTGTACAGACTCTGTCTGTGCATGCAAGTGTGAATATGCTGTAGCAAATTACTAGGAATGTTGCTCACCTAGATTCTTAAGTACTTTAGATTTGAAAGTAAGTTAGGCCCGTAGGTGAGTTACTGTTGTGCTATAGCAAATTCTATATGAATCCTTCCTTAAGTTGTTGATCCTAAGTTACAGATTAAGTGCTGTTAAATTTAAGTGCTGTTAAGGTTAATGGCTGTTGAGCTTTCAGGCACTAACTGTTGGTAAAGGTCAGGCTCAGTTTAGCATGAGGGTCTACTCTAAAACTTGTGACTCAACAGGAGGGTCTTCTGTATTCTTCTTTACCCTTACCCATTCCTATCCTTTTCCTGCCCAACCTCCTCCCCTAAACTTTAAAATTTTTAAAGACTTTAAACTCTTGTTGCACATTATAACACTCACAGTGTTAATAACTTTAAAAAAGTTTTGAACACAATTATATACCTATAGTAGTGTTAAAAAAACAACTAAATGTCTCTTGAAAATTACAGAGGCTCATTTTCTTCCTGTAAGATAATATTTTAGAAAGTTGAGATTGTCACACCAGTTTTGTGAGAAAAAAAAATTAAATAAAAAGATACCTATTTGTCTGCATCCACATTTAACTCATATGCTCTCATTTAACCTCTATGTCTCAATAAAATGGTGTAATTAATTGGCTGAACACATTTAGTGCCATTGTGGATTCTTTTGTGGATTATACTGTCATTGAGGAATTGAGATACAAGTCAGTGGTGAAAAGGATTAGCCTGTCAGCTTCAAAGTTCTTAAAGGCAGTGTTTGTTCATGCATAAATGGTAGATGTAAATGACTAGTGAAGAGTTAATGCATGATTAGTAATTCTTATCAACATGCTACAGGCATGAACTGTATGCCTCATGAATAACTACGCCACAACTATATCTATACAAATTGATAAAGAATATAGCTTGACCTTGAAAAGAATCAGGAAGACAGTTATTATTGAGATGTCATTCAATAACACCTTCTATACTTTCTGCCACATAAACACTTTCTAAAGGCACTTATTGCATGCAAAGTGCTATACAAAATTAAGTACCTGTCTTTATTTCCTCCACTTACATAATAAAAAGAAGAGACAGGTGCCTTGTTGGACACATGGCAATTCCATCTGATAAGAGTTTTAAGCACGATTCAGTATTTCTCCTGGCTGACTATTTTGGAAAGGTATCTAGATGTTCCTGAGGACAAAAGCGAGGACAGCATGCAATATCACATTCAGATTTCCTTTTTGCCCACCATAGCATATGTATTCTACCTAAATCACACTGCTGATGTGCTTTACTGTAGTAGTTGCTCTTTACTTAAATTCTTCTTGATTTGCACTCAGTCTGAACAGCTGTCAGCTACCTGCTAGACATATGGTGCCAAAGGCCCGTAGGGCAAATTTCTTACAACCCACAAGATGCTCAGTTGCAGTCTTTGGAACACTTTTAGCACGCTGGCATGGTGTTATAATGAATTGCACCTATCCCAGGCTCCATTCCAAACTGGACATGAGCCCCAAAACTGCTACCTAAAGAAAACAGATTCTTTCTACCTTTAAGAGACCTATTTCAGCAGAATCTCACTCTAAGGGCTTAGTTTGATTCTTAGTCTAAAAAATTGGTATTCTCTATATTTGTGCTGACATATATGTCTGAACTTTAGAATCTGTCCCCTCATCCAGATTTAGCAATTCAGAAAAGGGACACTACCATAGTAATTGAGAGAATGTCTGGGTTTTCACACCAGTGTGAAGGATCCATGCATGTTAAAGGATCTGCCTTAGGAGATCCTAAAAGGCACTCTTAAATTTACCGTGGAATTAAAGCTCTGCTATTTTCTTTCAGAAAATGAGGAGAACTAGCAATGCCTGCCTGCTGATTGTTTGGGTAAGGAGTGAAATGAGGACTGTGAAATGTAGTAGAACCATTACCTGTACAGCAGTGGAAGTCCTGGAGAATGAATGAACTCAAAAAGAAGGACAGGTGCCTGAGACACCAACGTAGGTATGTGACACACTATTTAAGGAGATATTTTTTGAGAATAGGAATGTTGGACAAAATCAGGCGTTGGAGCAATAACTGTTATATGAACCCTCTTAGCTGAGCATACTTCTCAGAGGCTTGAATACAATTAGGCACAGAAGAAAGGCCATGTCCTTCTGGTTTGAAAAACACACTTCAGAGTAATAATAATTATATACTTGGTGCCTAGTTATTACACTTCATGGTTTCTCAGAAATTATCATAGCAACTAATAATTTCCAAAGTAGAAACTTCCAAAAATATGCTACCCAGAAATCCCTGTAGAAATATCCCATTCATCCAAAAAGGACAGTTTGTTATGGAAACAAGTATTTTACACATTATGCCTGAAATGTACAGGGTAAATTACATACCTTACATCAATATTAAAAGTCTAGCACTTCAAGAAACTTCAAGAAACTGTGCTGAACTGCTTATTTTTTTTATTTAAATGTCTAACTGTAAACAGAGATGCAAGAGGTTTTAGTATGGGTGGTCATTTGATATTAAAGAACACAGTGACCTCTTAATGCATCCTTAACATAATTTTCTCTCATCTAAGACATTATCCTTCCTGTCTTGAGGTAAGAGAGACTTATACATGCTAGTGGATCTGACATCAGTGTTGCTGAAGAGAACTATTTTTTATGCTAGAAAAAATACATTCTTATTTCCAGATTGCATCTGATTACTGTTACATTTTTGCCTTTGCATAGGTTCACTGTTATATCAACTCAGGCCAGTCAGCAGAGCCATTCCCTTTAGTGTAATTATTCACATCCTTAAGTGTGTGTTGAAATGATTTTTTTGATTAATGATCTGTATTTTATGTTAGCACTTATCTTGAACATAGCAGTTAAAATCATAGATCCTGCAGTGACTCTAAATGCCAGACTAAATGAAAATATCCAGTTCTGAGCACCTAAAAGATTAGGACTGTGGTTTGTCTGCCCAGACAGATATATTTTGTCAAAGTACCATTCAGTTTTTCTGTATGCAGAATGAATTCAGTAGTGTTCATACAAAGACCATGCAGTCATTAAATATTTGATGAAGATTATCAAATGACTTCATAAAAGCAGCCATGCTACTTCAGACCACTGGGCCCCATAAAACAACATTTTGTCTGCACTGATGGCCACAGGCAGGTGCCTAGGGAAGAGTATGGACAGGACAAGCAGATGTTACTTTTTACCCAAATATCTTTCTAAATTCCAACTGTTTTCAACTCAGGGGATTTCTTAATACCATTGTGAAAGTACATAGACCTTAGTATATTAGAACAAGGGGCACTGCTGCCCTGCCACTCCAAGATTAGGAATAGAATATGGGGAAGCTTGGGTGCAGAGAGGAACTGTCAGACTGCAGAGAAAGTCTGAGACTGGCTGTTGCAACTGTCCAGTCTAGCATTATGGCTCTGCTCCAAGAAATAAATTCCCACAGGGCAGAAAAACTGGGTAGATAATAGCCAGAAATCCCATGGGATTCCCCAATGTCTTTATGACATTGTTTTCTTCTGATTAGCAGTACATATCCAGAAGTACTTGCCCCAGTTTTTCAATTTTTTCCCTATTTTTCTTGTTTCATAACCTAAACTCAACTCAGATTCACAAATAGAAGTGATTTTCAATCCTTATTCTGATCCTACCCTCCTTCTCCTGTGGTCTGCCCAGTAAGTTTGTGAAGAAAGATCTTAGGTTAGCATGCCGACATCTGGATCCAAACATGCAGACTTCCAGTGAGACAGACCAGACAGTAACTATTCTGCTTTCCAGTGACTAGGAGAATGAAACTCTGAATCTGCCCTGAGCACATCTCAGAGAGGAGCCTCTAGAAGCTGTTTTCCATCTCATTAGAGTCCCTTGCTGCTGGATGTGCAGCTGACCAGCAAAAGGCCACAGAATCTGCTGAGACCACACTTACGAAGGACCTGGTCAATCTCTTCATGACTGGCATGTGAACCAAAAGCTGAGACCAAGTCATGGGATCATATACCAACATAATGAACCAGTAAAGATGTCAGCAAACTGGACAGTGACTTTAGGGACAGCCACTGTAGTCGCTATATATAGTTGGTAGCAGCAAGGATAGCAGAAGTGTATCTCTAATGGGTTTTACAACATTTATAACATTAATGTTCACCAGTATCCAGGGAGGCCTCTTTTCTGATGGCTCATCTCATCTAGCTCCTTACAGCCAGTGAGAATCTGGAGGGTCTTAATTACTGACATTATTTACTGGTTACTTAATGGCCTAGATACTGAGGGTGATGTTTTCTGATGGAAAGGTGATAGTATAAATAAAATACATCTGAGGCAGATAGTCTCAAAATCACACAAGGAATAAATACTATCAGTGCTGCAGTTGCACTCCTCAGCTATGAAACTCAGGAAAAATAGATTACAAGAGACATTTTGCTGCCATTCAGCCTCCTTTTGAATGTTTTGCCATGCTGCAGTGGTATGCTACAGTATGGTGTGATGCAAACACAGCATCTTGCTGTCCAGAGCAGTTTCATGCCTTTCCATCTATAGATCTCAGGCACATACCCCAAGCTGTCTGACCTCAGATTGCTTGGACCTTGTCTACCACACAAGCTGTCCTTGCTTTACTCTCTGCTTCAGTCACTATGATCTCACTATATTCCTCTCTCTATTCCTATTATGGAGTTTCCAGTCCAGCCTCTCAGCACCCGCTCTAATCTAATCTTAATGACTACTGTCAGCCTATCCAATCCCACTCTCTGAGTCTTGCTTGAGGGCCTGAACACTAATGCAGAGCATGTGGGAGATATCAGGGCTCTCTCACCCATTGCCAGCATGGGGGACTCAGTTCCAAACTGCCTGGGTGGGCTCATCAGTGAAGCCTCGACTGGAATTAAGGACCTCTAGATAAAACAGTTTTAGACAACAGGCATAAAGGAGATGAGTTACACTGCTTAAGTTAGATGTTTAGGCTGGCAGTCACAAACTAGGAAGGTTGAATGGTGATTGAACAGCACTGGGCATTAGAAACACTGCCTAGGGGAGAGGGAACAAACTGTGGTGTTATATTGAGGTAGGAGC
Organism: Corvus moneduloides; assembly: GCF_009650955.1. Lineage (NCBI taxonomy): Eukaryota > Metazoa > Chordata > Aves > Passeriformes > Corvidae > Corvus > Corvus moneduloides. Next base: position 49,553,189 of record NC_045480.1, on the reverse strand, counting down.
TGATGGTAAGGAGGTTGAATTAGCACTAATAAGGTTCGAACTAGACCACATTTCCTTGTTTGCTTATGCTGAGATAGACAACACAGCCCAACCTTACTAAAGTCGAATGATTTCACTCCTGCGTTATTCACTTACAGTGCAGGCCAGTGCGCTGTCAGCGAATGGTTGCCTCGGTGTGTTTTGACAAGCCCATATTGTATGCTTCTTAGCACCTCATCTTTTAGGTGTACACAATTTGATGAAACAAATATGGTATGCCCTTTCCCTTTCTAGAATTTCACATTCCTCTTTTGCTCTCTTGGCATGATAGTTGAATAGAATTGAACCAGCATCAGGTTCACAGTTCCAGCAGTGTCTTGTTTCCTGTCTTTAAATATGTGGCTAACTTCAGAAATACTATTAATCAGATTAATAGCAATTCTCTGAATTTTCAGATCAGTAGCTAGGTTAGTCACTCCAAAAATGAAGTGACTTCCTTTTTTTATGGTCTTATTAAAATTACTTCAAGTACTGTACCCTTTGCATAAAATGGATATAAGGGTACTTATATCCAGTAACAATAACTCTGCTGTTTATTTTATTAAATATATCAAAATTAACTGAACAGTTCCCTTTAATAAGTACCTTGGCTTGGAGCTTTGCAGAGATATAGATCACAGCAAAACATAGAAATCTTGAGATGATCACTGTGATTTGCTAAGAATGAAAAAGATGTAACTGATATTACTCTATGCAACACGTTATCATTATCTCTGAAATGCTCCAGTGAATTTTTTCAACAAACCAAACAAAAAAAGAGACCTGATGACTTGTTCAAAAGCATGGACAGCCCTTGCTCAGCCACAGTTAATAAAAAAAAATCCCTTTTAGTACATGTATTTTTGTACATGTGAACCAGGACTTCATGCTCTAGTTATGGAATATTTTTGTCAGTATAGATTAAAGGATTTTTAAATTGTTTTTCTTGTCTTTCAAAACAACTTTGTTGCCAGTCAGCTATTTACAGTGCAAGTTCAGAGCAAGAGTTTTGTTATTAAAGTGGTGGGAAATAAACAAATGCAAACATTAAAGTGTAAAGAAATGTAACCAAAACCTTTTATTAGCTTAGCCAGAAAAAAAGTCACATAAAAAAAATCTTAATTTAAAAAATGTATTTTTTCTGTAAAACTAGACACTGATGTTTACTGATGATTCAGTCCAAATACGAGTTGCATGTGCAATTTGATTGACAAAACACCTCGGCCTGCTCTGACCACAAGTCAATTGTGTGGAAGGAGATCCAGCCATCCAAAGCAGCCCCAACTCTGTCCACCCAGGCATCTCCCATCCAGATCTGCTGGGAAACAGTGCTGCTGGTCACTGATGTTTAGCAAGAGATGATTGCTAGCTCTGCTAGCACTGCTTTCTTCCTCTGTCAAAGGGGAAAGCCACACAAAGCTAAGCTGTTTGACTTTGCCTTGGGACAGAGTTGCAATCCTCATATATCCCAGCAGTGGTTTCAGCTCAGAAGTGAGGTCAGGTTTTGTCATTTCCTGAATGAACTCAAACCCTGCCTGGGATCTGATTTAGACAGTAAGGAAAAAAGAAAAAAAACCAAACCAACAAAAAATCAACTATGGGGTATAGGGGGAGGGAGAAGGGAGCACATAAAAGGAAAAAAAGGAGAAAAAAGAAAAAATGGAAACAAAGGGGAAAGGGGCAAAGGAAAAAAAATCAGTCTTCCCAGACCAGACCCTGGAATATAAATGGAGCCCCTATACATGCCCTTTTTCCCTTGACTTGATAACTGAGGCTATCCACATCGATGGGGAGAGAGTCTCCCCAGTCCTGTCTGTTTGTTTGTTTTCTGAGATGAGCTAGCAGGGAAATTCCTATTAGTATTTTCTTTACTAAATCTCCCCAGGACTTCCATGAGATTCACCTTGTTTTCACTGCCTTGGTGAGCATTAAGTCTTCAAAAGCTATTACTGTCAGTGTGTCATAAGAACAGCATCTTGCTGGAGAAAAAACTTTAAGTCTTACCTTTCCCATAATACATCTGTCCATAGATTCTTGCTCTCCTTAAGAAGCTCAGGAATTTCCTTGGTTCTGACCAAGTATAGATCTCCATTCATGGGTATGAACCAGGCTGTGATTTGGGCTTCACTCTTAGGCTGCTGCAAATTGAAGACATGCTTTAGATGTGTGGTTCCTGACTGGTGGCTGAAGTGAAAATCTTATTTTAAAGGACACTAAGGTGTTGCACTGACATTACTAAGTGGCACAGATATGTTGTATTTCTGTATGGTCTTAGGACTGTGTATGTCTTTTTCCAAAAAATTATATTTGTGCAAATGTCTGTCTGTAGGCACGCACTGCACACGCATGAAGAGGTAATGCTGCAAGTGAGGTGAGCCAAGGGCACTCTGATAAGTGGCTTCAACCTTGGTTCCACCAGGGGAAAAGCCATTTCCCAGCACGGCAGTCACACACTCTGGCACATCCTGCAAGACTCTAATTGTAAGTGCAAGGCATATTCGACCCCTCTGGTACTCTAAATAACAAATGTGCAGCTATTCTTCCCCCAGAGCAAAACAGTCATTTTGAGTTAACTTCACATTAGCCATTTAGTGTCAGTAAAAGAAAATACCAGCTCTTTATCTGTTTCCCCCAAGACTGTGGGATATAAGTAACCTATTAGCATCCAGCCAGAATGGGTTTATGAAAGGCAGGTCCTGCTTGACCAGCCTGATCTCATTCTCTGACAAAGTGACCCACTTGGTGGATGAGAGAAAGGGTCTGAATATTGCTGACCTGGAATTCAGTAAAGCCTTTGACACTGTTTCCCACAGCATTCTCCTGGAGAATCTCGCTGCTCACAGCTTGGACGGGTGCATGGTTCTCTGGGTAAAAAACTGGCTGGATTGGCTGAACCCAGAAAGTGGTGATGAATGGAGCTCCATCCAGCTGGCAGCTGGTTACCAGTGGTGTTCTCCAGGGCTCAGTATTGGGGCCAGCCCAGTTTAATATCTTTATCAATGACCTGGACGAGGGGATCGAGTGCACCCTCAGTCAGTTCACAGATGACACTAAGCTGGGTGTTAGTGTTGATCTGCTGTAAGGTGGGAAGGATATACAGAGGGATATGGACAAGCTGGCTCATGGGCCGATTTTATGAGATTCAACAAGGTCAACTTCTGGATCCTGCACCTGGGTCACAACAACCCTGTGCAGGGCTACAGAATGGGAGCAGAGTGTCTGGAAAGCTGCCCAAAAGACTCTGGGGCTGCTGGTCAACATCCAGCTGAACATGAGCCAACGAGTGCCCAGGTGGCCAAGAAGGCCAATGGCATCCTGGCTTGGATCAGCAATAGTGCAGCCAGCAGGACCAGGGCAGTGACTGTCCCCCTCTACTCAGAGCAGGTGAGGCCACACTCTAAGTCCTGTGGCCAGTTTTGGGCCCCTCACTACGGGAAGGACTTGGAGGTGCTGGAGTGTGTCTAGAGAAGGGCAATGGAGCTGGGGAAGGGTCTGAGGTACAAGTCCTATGAGAAGCAACTGAGGAAGCTGCAGATGTTTAGCTTGGAGAAAAGGAGGCTCAGAGGAGACCTTATTGCCATCTATAACCACCTGAAAGGAGGGTGTAGTCAGGTGAGGGTCAGTCTCTTCTCTCAAATAACAAGCAACAGGAAGAAGAAACAGCCTCAAGTTGTGCCAGGGGAGGTTTAGATTGGAAATTAGGAAATTTTCTTCACAGGAAGGGTTGTGAAGTTGCCCAGGGAATGGTTGACTCACCATCCTTGGAGGTATTTAAAAGACACATGGATGTTCAGTGGTGAACTTGGGAGTGCTGAGTTAATGGTTGGATTCAATAATCTCAGAGGTCCTTTCCAACCGAAATGGTTCTATGAAGTGTACCACAGCTAATGGTTTTCTCTTTAAAGTTACTGCAGCCACACTGAATTATATGTCAGGAAGATAGTCACAGTCTTTATGAATACTGTCTTCTTGATAGATAACCAAGAGACACATTAATTTCCTCCAGCACTGTTTCTCAGTGAAAAAAACCTAGCTGTGCACAGGCACTAGCTTAATTTTGAATTAATTTTCAAAAAGTTTGTTTGGAATTCATATTAAAGTTGGGAAAATATGTTCTTTTGGTCTACAAATGTTTACATTCTTTGTTTTACACAGAAACTGTCGCTATCTTGACACCAAACTAATTTTTCTTAATGGACTCAATCCACTGTCAGCAAAATCAATGAAGTGCATTTTTCATCAGTCTTAATGGGATCTGGAAAAGGGCCCATGTTTCTAAATAAAGCCAAATACTGGGCTGATTCTGTATTCTGTTATACCCATGCAAACTGGAAATCAGCCAGTTGGCAACTTCTTTTTTCTTTCCTTCTCTTTTGTGTTTTTCAACCGAAAAAAATCCCACTTTATTAGGGTGAAAAAGGTAAAAGCACAAGATGACAAGGATGAAACTGCAATTCCCCTTTCAAGTGATGTAATGCTTGATTTGTATGCCTCAGCTCAGAAGGAGATTTGTAAATTACCCAAATTTCAGCATCTTGAATAATTTGCAGCAGTGTTGGGGTTGATCTGACTTAAATGTGGCTGCCCACATACTCAAAGAGCCTTTTCTATTGCTGACTATTGGCTGAGTATAACAACACTTAAACAATATTTCTTATGTGGCACCTATATACAAGGCAGGCGAATGTAAAGTAAAGCTATCACATCTGTTCTGCTCACCCCTTGTCCGTGGAGACTTTCTTCATTTATTTGCTTTGGCAAAGTAAAGAGATTTTTGCACAGTCTCTGGCATCTCCATGTATGTAAAGATATCATAACACAATCCCAGAATTTGACAAACAGGTGGATTATGACAGTGGCTTAAACAGCATACAGCTTTAAAAGCAAGAATGACAGTCTGCTTAGTTTTCAAATAATGGCAGTTTTCTAAATAATTCCTCACACATAAAAATGGCAGAAACCCCTCTGTGGCCGAGAACATGGTTGCCAATGACCTCATTACAGTTACCTCAGAAAATAGGAAAAGACAGTGCAGTACCTGGTAAAATTCCTTTCTCCTCTATTCTCTGCCAAAATTGCTTCTCATATTTAGGAAATGTTTAGCTCTCATGTTTTAGATCTGGAAAGCTAAATAGTAACTTTCCCTGCTTTATAAACTGTATGAGATTAAATCATTCGCAGCAGACAGATAAAGTGTAGTTTCAATACCTCTCCTTCATTCTCTGAGTTTGTCTTTGAAAAGGAGGGTGATTGCCATAAAAAACCTCACAGGAAAATAATGGCACTTATGTACTCTGTTTTGTTGAGTATCTACCATATATGAAGAAAGAGAGATCCTTTTTGCCTGTGTCTTGGATAATGTGCAGCTTATACAAAGAGGAATGGTTAAGACTTTAAAGAAACCACTATCTACAGGAAGAAAAATGAATATGGTAGAAATCACAGCTAAAATGCAAACTGGTGTGGGAGATTAGCAGACAGAGAAGAGCAGGCCTCCAAGGCAGGCAGGCACTGATTAATCTTGCAATCCTTTCACTTGGCAAAGAGCACAAGCAAATACTTCCTTCCATCCTTAAGGACATATGACCACCAACAGATTCTACCTGTATTGTTCTGCATTTATCTGTTAAAGTGTTCTCAAAAAAAAATATGATAAGGTCCCATTTTTAAGCAGGAATAAATGAAATAAAATAAAAGTACAGCCCTAATTCTTCTATCACTACTACATTCCCCACTTTTGAGCCTGCAGGTTACTCCTGTTGATGTCCATAAGCATTGTATCAGTAGAGCAACCAGAAAGAGTATACACAGAGACCTGTTCTTTAACACCTTTCACAACTGCAGCCATCCTTTTGGAAGAACAGGTAGTGTTAAAGAAATCCATGCCTGCTCACAATGCCATTCACCTGCCTCCACTGTTGACACTTGGCACTGCCTATGGCCAGTGGGCAGTCCCCATCTTCTGCACAGGTTCAGTTCAAAACTTGCAGGCTCCAGTGGACACAATTGCGTCATTTCAAAGACAAACACAGACACATTTTAATAGTTTGGAAAATGTGACTGTGCAAGAGGCTCTGCTGTAATACTTGGTAGAGACTTACAGGGTCAGAGCATGTTCAATGAAGTTCCTGGAAATTTTTGTTTTAGTTGTGTTTCGAAGGCTATAATAATTAAATAAGCAGCACAAACATCAGTATGATCAATACGAAATCAGTTATGGATTATTTTTCTCTCCTTGGGTATTAATCATTAGTTGGATAAACCTTAGAAGAATAGAATACATACCTTTCCCAAGAAGCAAATGAGAAAAAGCTTTGATAGAAACACAATTTAGAAATACTTTACAGAATACCTATCTATAGGGCTGCAGGCTGAGGGAGACATTCTCAGGCAGTTGTCATTATGGTGATATGTCTTTGGCCTCCAAAATGGGAGTTTACTGGTTCAAGTTACCAAATTTTCTGACTTCTATCTTGAATGGAATTCAAGAGAAACTAGACCCCAATTAGAGATAAGTCCTACTTAGTCAGAAAGCACTATTGTTTGGGCTGTCAGGCTGGCTGATGGATTTTCTCATGTACAAGAGTTATGTTTCATCAGCTAGTTTAATTCTTACAGTGACAATTTAATACATTTAATTTAATACAGTTTTTAATAGTGTTTTTTGTTGTGGTTTTTGGGGTTTTTTTGACTCACTAACCGGATTTATAACCTATTTCTTTTGCTCAAAGTTAAAAACATTTTGCTTGCTGCTAGGCCTGAGTTTGGCTGCACATGTTTAATACACAGTACATATTTCATCAACACATGCTCCATCTCTTTGTTATTTGGAGCATTACACTTATCCTTTCCTGATAATTAACCCTCCGTACCTCTTGTTTTCCATGGTAAAAAAAAGAAAGTGATGAATGATGCAAGGCCCCACCAGTGACAGAACTTTTCTGTATGGAAGTACTAACTCATTCCAGGGCTTTCTAAGATATGAGGCAACATTTTAAAAGGCACACAAATAATTTGGCTAGATATTTTTTGATTTTTTTAAAGATTGCATTGTGATATATACCTTATGATATGGTATTTTTATTTAACATGATTTGATTATTTTCTTTATTCAAAAGCTTAAGAATTCTGAAAACGAGCTTCTATTGATACAGGAATTCAAAGTGTCTTTTAGTATATATTTTACAGATTAGTTTAGATCACACTCTCAGAAAAAAAAATAACTGTTCGATGCTTAAATTCTATTAGAATTAGTTATGTTTAAATAAAAAACCAAGGTCACTTCTCTCACACATGCACTTTAGAGATGATCCTTGGCATAATCTATGAATTTATATTCATTGAAAGTGGTAGATAAAAGTACAATCTCAGATTTTTGTAATATTAGAGTGTGGCTGACTTTGTAACCCTGATAAATAGTGTTGTTTGTAGAGCAGTCCATCTTAGTATTCATTATTGGTCTTGACCACAGTATCATAGAATACCTTGAGTTGGAAGGGACCCACAAGGATCACTGAAGTCCAACTCCTGCCCCTGCACAGGACAGCCCCAAGAATCACACCATGAGCCTGAGAGCACTGTCCGAATGCTTCTTGAACTCTGTCAGGCTGGTGCTGTGACCACTTCCCTGGGGAGCTGTTCCAGTGCTCAACCACCCTCTGGGTGAAGAACCTTTTCCTAATATCCAACCTAAACCTCCCCGGCACAATTTTAGGCCATTCCCTTGGGTCCTGTCAGTGGGCATCACAGAGAAGAGATCAGTGTCTGCCCTTCCTTTGCCCCTCCTGAGGAAGTTGCAGACTGTGATGAGGTCTCTCCTCAGTCTCCTTTTCTTCAGACTGAACAGAGCAAGTGACCTCAGACACTCTTCATACAGCTTCCCCTCAAGGACCTTCACCATCTTTGTTGCCCTCCTTTGGACACTGTCTAATAATTTAGTATCTTTCTTATACTGTAGCACCCAAAGCTGCCCCCAGCACTCGAGGTGAGATCACCCCAGTGCAGAGCAGAGTGGGACAATGCCCTCCCCTGCCCGGTTGCCGATGCTGTGCCTGATGCACCCCAGGACACGGCTGGCCCTCCTGGCTGCCAGGCCACAAAGACTCACATTCAACTTGCCAAGGACCCCCAGACCCCCAGGTCCCTTTCTGCAGAGCTGCTCTCCGGCCTCGTGTTCCCTTGGTGTCAAGCACAAGTTTTAGTCTGAACCAAAATTCAGAGAGAGTCCCTGAGGGGCTTCAGGGAAATTTTGCCTGGAGTTCTTTATGAACAAGTCCCAAAGGAACATCATGAAAGGAGGATGTGAGAAAAATGAATATTTGCCAAATTCCCATAACTACTTTCTTAAATTGCACATATTCCTGATATCCGTGCACAAGTACTCTGCATTTCCTTAGTCTTAGTATTGAGCTCCTGTATCGTGTTTACAAAAGTAATTATTATTTACTTTCCAGTCCCAAAAGAAGAAAGCATCAATCTCTCAGGCAGGTTCTTCCCTTATACAAGAAACACCAGTCACACGAAGCCTCATGAAAAGTTACCATAAAAGCTAAAAACAAACAAGGATTTCTTAAAAATGCAATTGCTCAATATACCCAGAACTGCCAGCTGCAGTTTCCTCTTTAGGCTATTGACTTCATAACCTTACCCAACCCTTCAGAAATTTCCTGGTCAACAAGATTTTTCGGAAAAAACAAACAAAACAAAACCAAACCAAAAAAACCCATTGGTTTGAATTAATTTCCTGAAGACTGAATTACTTCATAAGAAGTCAGACTAAACAATTGTAAAAGTTACTAAAAGTAAACCAGTTTATCACTGTAGAGCAATAAAGGTAAATAAGCAGACAAGAAAGCTTGTTGGAAACTACCTCTTTAGACAACTATCTTGAAAGAATATTCAGATATCCTCTGAATATTTGTTTTTCTGTATTGGAAGAAAAGGTAGTGCAATGCATTTTCTTTATTTTTTTATTTAAGTACAGGCATAAGAGTAAGTAGGAGTAAGATTTCAGACTAAAATGGTAAATTCTTGTGAAAGTTTGGGTCATGGTTATTCCTTCTCTAACTGAATAATATATTTATGATTGTGACTATTTAAACTTGTAAAAGTGATTCTCTATGTAAAAGCATGAAGTGCATTTTTAGCAAGTGTATTTAAATCAGAGAAGTAACATATTTTGTGAGAATACCTTTGCTCTGCATTTACTGCTGTTAGCATATTCCTGTCCTCAGTAGTGACCTCGGTGGGACTACTTACATGAACCAGTTCACATACACAGCCTGTATTAGGCTGTTCTATGAGTCTGTAAGAAACACAGCCCCAACTCACTCTAGTTATAGTTTTTTTATAGATTTCAAGGAAAAACAGGAATTAACAAAGAAGTGTCCATAGGATTGTTAAGCATTAAATGAGAAAGTTGGGCTCCCATCTAAATAAGGATGCTGTTATATTTTTGTTTACATAGAAACTTGAACGACTGGTCTGGCTGCAGTCTATCTTATGTGCTGTAAGGCATGTGATAAAATCTTATCCATAATTTCAGACCTAGGTCTTATGAGGTACAGTGTCTATATGAAACAAGACAGAGAAGTTACCTTTAGGTTAAAATATGTAAGTGACTTTTAGTTCTTTAAGGAACACTGGCAACTCACATGTTCTGCTTTCAAGATTTCAAAACTATAAACTCAACCAACTGAAATCTGACTTTTTTAAAAAGACGTGTATAAAATAAAATTTGCCATTAGAAATGCTTGTTACCCAAAATATCTGCAAGAGCATTATTTTCTTTCAGCAGAGGCTTACAGACTTTCAGTCATGGAAGAAGCCTCTACTGCTGCATAGCAATGGGATAGAAAATGCACCATCATACTGTGCTGAAATTCTAGTGAAGACCAAGGATCTTTTGTCTTTTTCTATTTTAGTAGGCTTTTGGAGGGATTGCAGAAGAGCCAGCCACTCTCTTGTGGGCTTCATGGAAAGCTGAGAGAGCATGATGCAGAACTTCCTTCTTCTCCAGAGGCTTGTCTGTGAGAATGCCGATGTGGAAAAGCATCAGTCCTGCTCTTGGCTCCATGCTCAAAGCCACATACGAGCAAGTGCAGAAATACTCACTTTCAACCAAGTGTTACTAACTGCTGTTAAGTTTGGGGTTTTTCCCTTTTTGTTTCACTACTCAAGTTTTCTGCCTCTTATTTTGCTTGAGAGAAAAGTTAGGATGTTTCTAAGAACAGAAAATATTAATTAAAATAAACGTAAGGCAAGACCCTACCAGCAGCTTTCAAGCCAAACCGAAGGCTAGTGTGTGCATTTCTATTTAAGTGCATGCCTTGTTCAGATTCTTGCTGGGTTTCACAGTTGCAAACTGTTTGGTATGCTTAGAAGACCTTAAAGTAGATTACTTAAGAGAGGTAAAACCTCACTCACTTTTTCTACATTTTCATTTAAACAAATATTTGACATTGTGGTTTCAGAATAAGAAGCAGTTTATTCCTGGTATTTCACAACAGACATAGCTAGTGGCTCTTTCTGACTTCTCATTTCTCTCCTGACAGCAGGGATGGCTGCAGAGTCATCAACCCTGACAGTGCTGAGCGAGCTAGAATAGGTGCTGCTCCTTAGAACACCCTTTGAAAAATTTTTGTTTTTCTTGAAACCTTAAGGTGGTTTTTTGTTTCTTCTGCTTTGACAGCCTGTTGCAACCTCTCTTCCTACTCGCCACAGGCATTTGTTTATAGCTTTTCCACCCATCCAAAGTATAAGGAAATTACTGCCCTGAAAGCTGGAAGTTGTGCTATGAAGGAAAAAAAAAGTATTATTTTCCTGACTGGAAGTGACTGTAGCCAAGAACAACACAGATTCCTCTGGTGCCGTGTCTGTCACCAGCAGTCATGCTCCTTCCTATACCATTATAAGTGCCTTGTGTGTTTATTCAGAACTGTTTTATATATGAACAGTTTATATATGAACTGACAAAGTCAGAGGGGCAGCACTGGCTGTGGGAGATCATGGAGGGATTTCCAGGTAGACCAGACTGGACTTGAATGAACAGGAGCAAGCAAATGTTACACAACCACAATTTTTCTAAAATCATTTTAGCAACACAGGAGAACTTTGGCAGTCCTAAGGCATTTAGTCAGTCAACATTTCTATAAACAAGTACATAATTTAATTTTAAATGTCATTTCATTCCAGGGGTCAGTTTCAGGTTGCTGTCACACAGGCCTCTTCCTTGGGGAGATTTGTCCAAGGGTAACCTCTGAATACACAAGAAGCAAAAGAGGACAAAAAACTCAGTCAATTCCAAAAAGAACAGTCCTGGTTTGAATAGCAAGCAATGAATGAAGGAAAGACCAGGACTTTCTTTTAACAGTGATGGACTGAATGGCAAGCCTTGTTCTACAACGAGGTAAAACATTCCCCACAGAAGTTTTAATTAGCAGGAAATTCATTTTCTGTACTTTTACTGTTTTCCGTTGCAGACTCAAGACCCTTTGAGAATTTGAATTACAAAACCTGGCAGAGTAAAATAAAACACTGCAAAAAGAATGAAATGATCTTCAAATATAGAAGAACAAATGCCAGTATGGAAGCTGAGGAGTCATAATCCTTCTCTCATAGAAAACAAACCTGTTCTGGCTTAGAGAATTTCAGCTCAGGCCTGGTATTAGAAATGCAAGGCTTCATACTGATAAACAACCCTCTCCTTTTATCCTTCAGTTCAAGGGCATGACAAAAACTGAACAGGTTCAGTTTCCTTAGCCAGGAATTCCTACAGTGTACGTTAATATCTGCTGAGTCACGGCAGATATTATTTTCCCTTTAATTTCTTTTTGGAATAGAATCTCCTTCTTGGGAAACTAAAAACAAGGCACTGGACCTGAGATCTGATACCAAACTCCTTATGGCTGGCAGGGAGTTTGTTTCTGTAGGTGGACCTGGCTGCAACTGTCCCCAGAAGCATTCATTCTGTGCGGCCTAAATTGTTCTATAATGCAAAGTGACTCTTCACCTGGTAAAGTTGGAAAATAGGAAACAGATTAAAAATGAAAATTGATTAAGAGAGAATGAAAGACATCATCAAGATCGCTTATAAATTTATGTTTAAATTAGGTAAACGATCTGAAGATTGTCATATCCCAGCCAAGTTTGTCTTTCCCAGCACAATTGGCTTGCAGGCACCATTCAGACACATCCCAAAGAGAAGAAAATGCATTTTCTAGTAATATGAACATTGTGATCCAAGAAAGGAAAAAGAAATTACTGCCACCTCTGTTTCTCTTAGTGCATTGTTTTTAAGTTTTGATACCATTTTACATTTTATATATGACCATATTCTTTCATGAAGGGGTCAGCACATAATTGTGGCCATATGTAACAGCTCCTTAGGTATAAAGAGTGTTTAATATTGCTTCATAAGCAGTTCTTTTGGCAAAATTAACAAAGATTCAGACAGGATTTAAGGACACTAAAAATCAGGTTCATGGCTGTGGGTGGAAAAAAGAAGGAAGTCTTAAGATATTTTCAACCTACCATGCTAACTTCAAGTTGTAGTAAGCACAATACTGTCAATGTAGTCATGTTTGATTTGGAGCAAAGCAGATTAAAAGTCCTTTCCCTGGATATTGGTCAATGCAAATAATACCGTCACATACAAGTTCATGTAGTATGAATTCTCAGAATATTTTTTTCTAGGCAATTCTAAGGAGGTTTGAAGTTTACATTTAATTTGAAGAAGGGGGTTTGTTTAAATCTTACTTGAATTAGTCAAAGGCCATCAAATTAATGTGGGCTAGAAACCTGTGAAAACCTTTCATTATCTATCCAGCATTTATGCCACATTTCACTGCCACAATTAAGAGTATATCTTTCCTAAGGCTTTCCTTAGGAAATATATTAAAAATATATATTTCTAATATAAGGATGGATATGAAACAAGGTATAAAAAATATATAAAAAAATAGATTGGAAACCAATATTATGCCCATTTGTAATTTCAGAGGGTATTTACAGTCATATAAAGTTGGCACTATCTGGTAGGAAGATGTATCCCCCAGTGCAATCAGAATTAAAACATACATTTACTTCTCTGTCTGCATGTTAATCTGGTTAATATAACAAACCAATTTGAGAGAGTAAATTAGATTTTCCTCTGACACCTATTACATGTATAGAATTAGTTTAAAAATATAATCATATTTACCAAGACTTTAAACTGGGAGAGATTTCTGCTTCATGCTCTAATGATGATGTCTGATCCAAAAATACCAGTCAACTTAAGTCCTTGTAGGGCCTGATGAGAGGTTGAATTGGGAAATTCCTGTATTAGCAAAGAGTTTGAATGTGAAGCCAGTGATGGAGCACTTCACTGACATATTTTGGAGTCCATTCACGTGTCCAGCTCTACAGAAATGTCAGAAATGTCAGAGCCATTCCCCTTGAGGGTATTGCCCTATAGTGGACATAGTGGAAACTTCCTGAGCTAGGAATACAAGCTCAGTCTGAAAAGATTCTTTGTTCCTTCTCAATACAGGAAGGAACCTACAGACATTCAACAGTGCATTGTTAAAAATCACCTATATGTATCAGTCAAGTGTATAGGAAATCTAAGGAAGTAATTTATTTTGTATACATAGAAAAGAATGCTTCTTCATCCTTTTATTTTTTTTTGTTGTAACAGAGCTGGTGTTTCTGTCCAAAATAAATTCCTAGTTCTTAGGAATATCTCAAGAAACCTCTGATGGAAAAAGAACAAGACAGATTTCTGCTACTTTGAAACAGCAGCAAGTTTGCTAAAAAATAACGTACCAGTATGTCAGACTGAGCAGGCTGAGTATGCTTTTGGAGGCAATATTTCTAGCTTAGAAAGATATCATGTTAAAAACAACAACAAAAAAATTTACACATTTTTAAAAGCCATTAATACTTGTTTTATTCTCAGTCTTTCTCCTTTTTATTAGTTTGTTTTTGATTTGTTGTGGGGTTTTTATTAATTTTGAATGAGCATCTACATAAATGTTGCAGGTCAATATGCAATTAAAACTAGGACTTTGCTTGTTACATCTCTAAAGACTGAGCAGCAGACTCCCTTTAAATGCATAAATGTGAGAGGGCCCTTTTCCTAGACGAGCAAAACTAGAGTCAGTTCATATAAGTAATGAATCCATTCTGGCAAAAAATTAGACCATTCATTCTGGACCTCTCTTTCTAGTTCAAGTAATAAAGACAGGTCTGGAAATCCAATTATTGTCTCCTGTCTGAGATCTTTTAAAGAACTTAGGAAAGGTCTCAATGAGAGAGAGAAATCTAGAAAACATTTTAAAAGTGTTTTATTTAAAATATATTCTTCTAGCCTTATTGTATAGGGTTCAGAGTATAAGTGATCTGATTACCAACATATGTTATGACTGTTAAATCAATTACTGATTTTTTTTTTCTGGCTGCAGCACCACAGAAACAACATATAGGATTTCTGCATTCTGTTTGCAGCTCTGGTACTAACTTGGATCTCAGTTCAAAAGGAAGTGGAAACATAGATATGTTTAATAAGAGGGGAAAAAAGGTTAAAAAAAAGCTTTTAAGAGCAGGGAGAGAGAAGCATTATTAAGCAAATTTAGTTTTGGGCATATCTATCTATCAATCTATCTATATTTTGCTTTTAGTCATTCTGAAATGAGCATGAAGGTATGTGATGAGAACAGGTGTAGAAATGCAGGTAACATCCTCAAACATTACCTCATAACATTGTCAAATAAGCTGGGCTATTTTACATTATTTATAGGTATTAAGTTACATGTTCTATGAGGTTATGAGTTGTTTTTCACATTATCCTAACAAAACCAAACCAAAACAAACCAAAACAAACCTCTTTTAGTTCAGAGAAATAAGAAACATTGAAAACATCAGAAGGTGTGTCCAGGAAAGGACGAATGGAGATTGATCTTACATGAGGCAATGCCATTTCAAGGCTGAGCTTGGTGAAAATGCACCATGTAGATGCCAATGTGAGGTCCTAACTCTCACTAAACTTTAAGCTCCAGGTCTCTCTGTAACATTTTTATTTACTGACGTTCTTGGGGGTGTGGGGTGGAAAGTTATTTTTTACTAACAATTCTTGCAAAAAAGGTTTCTTTCAAACTGTAATTAATTCTGGGATCTGCTTTTGACTCATACTGTGAGTAAAACTGGGAAATTCCAATATTTTGTAACTTTAATATCATTCCAGGGACCTGCAACCAGAAATTCCAGGAAAACTCCCTACTGGAAACTGCATTTGCAATGTTTGAGTGAACACCATGCATGGTGAGCCAGCTGCACTCCATCTTTTGTTCCCTGACTGAGCCCACATGTGAGATTGAGCTTCCAGAACGGCTGCTTACAGGCAGAGATAACAGAGTCTCTTTCTCCTAATGTGTCCACCTACCCCTCAGTTCCACACCAGGGAGAGAGGCTGAACCTTAATGCTGAGCTGCTTCTGAGCTGCTGCAGATGAAAACTGAAGGCAAACCCAAGCTGGCACTGGTTTGCAATGTAACCTACTTGCATTGGTGAGACACAGATTTCCAGATCCCTCTTTGAAGCAAAGATATTAAGAGATGTGGTCAGGTTTTTATGGCTCTGCAGCACATAAACACAGCCTGGCCAGATCTGCTTCAGATCTCTGGGCCATGAAAACCCAAACCCCTTGGGAAAACATCAGGGATAGCTGTTGCTGCTGCAAATCTGCCTGTCTGGCAAGCCCTGTAAGAACTCAATTAACTCTACCTACTTGATTAAAGTTCAGTAAAGTGTGTATAGTTTCATTATAAAGAAGTTAGGGAAATTGATTCGTTTGGGTGAGAAAATATCAACCCATCTCAGATGAAAGTTAAGTACCTAAATCCTGTTTGCGCCTCTCTCCAAAACACTGGATTAAAAAAAAAAAAAAAAAAGAAAAGGGGTCTCTCAGAACCTTTCCCTCAGCTTCTTTCAGTTTTCCCTGAAACACCTTTTCAGAAGCATAAGCAGTGAGCTGTAAAGCAGATGAGTTCATTATTGGCTTAGTTTTTTAAGAATGACTGTATCACTCAGTAGTTATGACACTAGTTTTCCAGACTTCTGTCTAACCCAGGTTTCCTTCTTATTGAAATGACGGCACTTTAGGACCAACAATTTTTTCTTCCTCTGTGTTTGGAGTTATAAGTGGGATTTTTACATAATAATAATCTGATATATGCTGTTGTGTTTGGGTTTGTTTTGTTCCCCAAACAAGAAGCATACAGCAGCACAGAGCTTCTGGAATATTAATTATATGTAGCTTATTTCAAGATTCCAAGATATGGTTGTAACCATCCTTAGATTAAATCCATCCCACAACTGGAATATAGTCTGCTGAGGGGCAAAAGGTTAAAGAGATAATTATTTATTCTACACTGTCTTAAACTAACTTTGGAGGTGCGTTTCATCTAGATTTTTAATTCATATTTCCCTTAAGCGATGTTTATTTTCTTAATGACTGTGTTAGCAAAATTTTCTGACAGTGAAGCTGGGGGGAATTATGAAGAAAGGGGAGAATAGCTTATTATACATGAGGAATGATTGTGAGGTTAGAAAAATAATAGAGAAATGGAAAATAATATGAATTTAAACTCAGAGAGAAAGATACTAATAAGCATTTCTGCTCTAGCAGAAACTATAAGAATTAGGCGTAGTAGGATTTGCAATGCAGAAAAGATTGGAACACATTAGTGGCACTGAGGACTAGCAGTTTCCAACTAGATTTAGTATTTCAAGTAGTGATGGAGAAGTATCAATGCAGGTGGAAATCTCATTTGGAATACTGTAGGCAATGTTCCAGGAAAACAATTCTAAAGCACAGCTATCAGGTAAGGGAGGTGTCAATGGTGCAGGAAGTCTCTTCTAGGTATGCATTCCTATGCCTCTTGGCAAACTTCATGGTATAAATTCATTATTTAGTATTCACTAAAAGCCTGACCAGAAAAAGCAGGAAAAAAATACATTTGGCCTTCCAATTGAGCTAGGAGCAGAGAATACTTATATTAAAATAGCTCCTTATTTTCCTTATGCATCAGCTTCCCCATTTGAGAAACAATGATGTTACTTACCTCATTCTATAAACATAATTAAACTAATTAAATACTCATCAGCCTGAATGATTAATGAAGCACTTTGCTCTGTCTCTGTCCAGTACCACAACTTATGACTCTACCTGCTACTACAACTAAAGAAAACAAAACCATGTAGCTTTAATGCAGACACTAGCAGCCCATAAACTTGCTGTTGTCTCTTTTCATGAGCCCTTGAATTTCTTCAGATGCCCAGTGCACTGTTTTTTTCAGAACCAATGTGGACTGGGAAGATTCCCGGGTTCCCAAAACAGTCAGGAGATTAAATGTCTCTTCAGCAAAACTGGAAAGGGCAGAGTACATAGAACAGTTTCCTGGAATTCCCTGTCTATACACAAAATATGAGTCCAGTACAAAACAACAGAAATATCTGAAGCCTTTCCTGTTGAATAAATGTTACCCTACAAAGGATGCAAGATTATAAGAGAGAGAAAAAAAACCAAAACAACAACCAGGAACGTGATTCTACTCTCTATTCGTTACAGCACTGGAAAGAGAAAACAGAGTTGGAAAATCCTAGTTTGGTGTTTGTAGTTTCCACTAAACTCTAAAAAGAAATATGCAAATAAGGATTCAGTATTCCCTTGCCCACACTAAGCAAGATTAGCTAGACTTAGGGAGCCAATTCTTTCTTCCTGTCATCCAGTGAAAATGGGATTTGCTACTGAACACAAACATCACTTTACCAGGTTGCTTAGAGAACATATCTTTCCTCATAGCCTCTCAGAGGAGTAGGTGTAATTAGGCCACCATCAGGTTGAAAAGATAATTAAACCTAGATTTTCTGTTTCCTAAATACTCAAACCACTAAGCCAGCAGTGGAGGCTGTTCCCTATGGGGCAGGCAAGGCAGGCACATCCTTTATGGGCGATTCACATGGTAGAAGAACACCTCCTGATGTAGCAGGGAAGGATCTAATATATGGAGACATAGAACCTGAAAGCTGAATGACGCAGTGATTTCCTTCAGTCCTCAGCTAGAATGTATGGTAAAATAATCTCATGAATGAATGGTCAATTCATGAGTCATACATAGGTCTTTATTTTGCAATTTTCCAGACATCCTTTTGGAAATTTTCCAGTCATTGGAGAATCTTTTTATCCTCAAATACCACAAAAGATTAAGGTGATTGAGAAATCCTCTCTGCAAAGGGAGAAGTTATTTTTTGGAAAAGCCTTCAGATGTCAGCTTTAATAAGTACATGATGTCTAATCTCCATGATCACATTGTGATGTAACTTAAAATGACCTGGTAATCGAAAAAATCACTATTTTTAGAAGATTCGTAACAGAATTGAGTATTGAAGCACCTTCTTTAAATGTTCTGTCCTCTGGTGGTCCTTACAACTCAGTGTCGTGGTTTAATCCCAGCCAGCCACCAAGTCCCACACAGCCCCTTGCTCACTCTCCCACCAATGGGACTGGGGAGAGAACTGGAAGGGTAAAAGCAAGACAACTCATGGTTTAAGATATAGAGACAGTTTAACAGGGAAAGCAAAAGTCGTGGACACAAACAGAGCAAAACTAGGAATTAATTCACTGCTTCCCACAAGCAGGTGTTCAGCAGTCTCCAGGAGAGCAGGGCCCCATCCCATGTGACAGTGACTTCGGAAGATGAATGTCATCACTCCAAATCTCCCCCTCCTTTCTCTTCCCCAGCTTTATATACTGAACAAGATGCCATTTGGTCTGGAATATCCTTTTGGTAAGTTTGGATCACCTGTCCTGGCTGTGTCCCCTCCCAACCTCCCATGCACACCCAACTTCCTTGCCAGCCTGGAAGTATGAAAAGCAGAAAAGGCCTTGGCTCTGTGCAAGCCCTGCTCAGCAATAACAAAAACATCTCTATGTTATCAGCCTGTGTTCAGCACAAATCCAAAACACAGCCCCTGTGAAGAAATTCAACTCTACCCTAGCCAAAACCAGCACACATGGAGCTAAGTGCAAAGGCTCCCATGCATGATACATGAGAAGAGCTGCTAATAAAATTTGGATTCTCAACAGTGCATGTTCTGGGAAATAAACTGCCATAGATAGCTAGGAGGTAAATCCACAGAGTCACAGAAGATTTCTTCTCTGCCTGTACATAGATTGTCATATAGGTGTGCTTATAGCTGAAAATAAAGTCTTCTTAGGGCCTAGAATCTCTGTGGTTAACTGCACATACATTTAAATGATAGATGGAAGAGCAGTTGCCTCTACTTTCTACTCATTACTTTAGTGATTACTGCTACCATACACTACATGGAGATCAAGGCTCACCACGCTCTCAGCCTCACTGGGTTCTGATCTATGCCTCCTGCTACATAGCTTTACACAGTAGGCAAGGTGCTTTTTTGGCAAGGGCGTGGTTTCTTTCACAAAGGTGCTTTTGAGGGTTGGGTTCAAATCTGTACACTGGACTAAAAGGCCTCTAGGTATTTTGAAAAATATGGGGGGGACACCCATATTTTGTCCGCTCACTCTTTGAGTCCAAACCAGCAAGATCCAGAGCACCACAGTCAGTCATAGGTCAAAGTCAGGTCTGAAGGACTTCACTGAGTGTGTAGGGTAACAGAAGTAGTTCATCAAAGTAAACCTTCTATTTACTGGTGAGGCAGATGGCCCTTTGGGCACTCTTTTCATGAGTAGACCTTCAGTAGGAAGCCTCACTCTCCTGAATTACATAGAGCTGATGCATTTTAATATTATCCTAATTTGGAGAAATAATGTGATTCCAATTAATTGAAATTTGCCAGCTGGTTGGATATGAGCCCACTTCACTGCATGTTTGTGTTATGTTCTGTTTGTAAATGTGCACTGGGACACATCCTGTTCTCATTTCACAGTTGTAAATAAATCAATTCTATTGTTTTAGTAGTGCTCCTCACCTAGCCTTTCAAGGGTCAGGTTTTAAATGGCATCATGTAGCATTGCTTTTCTGAGTTCTTACACATCTGCTGAATCATGAAGCTGAGAACTTATTCTAAGATAGTGTTCTTGCCTTCAGCCCCCAGGGCTCCAAACAGCTCTTTCTTCCATTTCTTCTTGATTTTACATGCCAGTCTTTTAATCAAGATGTTCTGTTGTACCACATCATACACTCAAATTTCTATGAGGCATTTTACATCAACACTATCAACACTATTACTCTTAGCAATGGTGTGCATTCTCAATTAAAAAAATAAAAAGCCATCTAATCCTTTCTGCCATAAACAGTGTTGAATGATTTCAATTAATGGATAAAAATATAATCACCCATAGTTCTCTATTAATTTATCAAAGTCAAGCTAACACATCTTTTATGACATGGATCATTCTAATGAATCCTTTTTAAGGAACTGGAGATCTACAGAAAACTTCAGAATTTTATTTACCACAGGCCATGATGTGGCAATGATTATGTTATATTCCACTCCCATCAAGGTGGAACTATAACTACTTCCTTTTTCCAGTTTTATAAATCCCCTCTATTAGTCCAGGCTTAAGCAAAATTAACACAACTACTGAAGTTCCCTTGAGACAAGTCTTGGGTTGGCCACAAGTCATTAAGACCTAGATGGTTATTTTTAGTAGCTGCTGCTTACCAGTCTCCTCAGTTAATTTGGAAATAGAAAGTATATAGTCTTCTTTGGAGATGCTGTACTAACACACTTTTCCATACCTGCAGACGCATTTATTTTTCAGCTGGTGGGAATATCAGGAGAATTTAGTAGGCTGGAATATAAGGATTCTGAAGCATAACTTAGATGATGGTAAAGTAAACTTATAATCAAAAGGACAAAATGTATGATTCTAAAATCCCGTTAACAGAGCATCATGTAGGAAAGCCTAAACTAGAGCCAAAAAAGTCAGCTACACAAATAAACAGATACATCATATGAGCACAGCACTCCCAGTACAGGAATGGTTTCCATCTCAAACAAAGTGCTAAGTTGACCCAAGTCTATTTTGCCCAGAATTTTAGATAGTAACTTAGCATAATGCTTCAAAATGCTGTGTTGGTTAAGTTGGTTGCAGATAAGCTGTCACCTGACCACGCAGTGCTGCCACGTACCAGGGGGGCCTGTGGACTGCCTCACAATGGTGCCGTCAAACTGAGGATCCAGACAAACCATGAGGAGGAAGAAGATCAGGCCGGATTTAAGTTGAGCTTGGCCAGATGAAAGAACTCTAGCTATTTGAGAGGACTGATACCTCCTGAAGGCAGAATGCAGCACTGCAAAAATACACACACTGACATTCAAAAAGTAGCATGATCATGCTAGCACAACTTCACATGCAAATCAGTTAGACCTTGCTTAATCCCCACAGTGATTCCTCTGCAGTGAAATTTTCCATTCTGCTTTCATTTTTTGTAGCTGTTTCAGCAGTGAATAAATGTCAGATGTCACTTGGTGATTCTTATACTTTATTCCCTTTGCTTTCTCTCTCTGATATACCAGAGATGAGTGATGAGTGACTACAGAAAAGGGAATGTGTTGCTGGAAGGCTTTGGGTTTTTTTTTTTCCTTTTTTCCTTCTGGATGTTGTAATCTGCTATACATTAAAATGAACAAGTTCACATCTGCAAAGTGAGGCATGAATGTTTATTTTATACACTGAATACTTGACAGATTCTTAAACTTATTAATTTCCAAAATATTATATAGTTTATTATATTGCTTATTTTCCTTGCATAGTGTCCTTACAAGTTAGAACCTGATTTAATAACCTTGAGAACCAAAATGGTATTACTTAGCAGCTGTAAACATTGTTCTATGGGCAGATTTACCTAAAATAACTCATAATATTGCCCTAAGCTATTAATGCACTTGGTCCTGCATGAAAAAAATTCACTCAGTATAAGATAAAGAACTACAAATCAAAGCTAACAACCTTGGAAAAAGAAATGGAACGGGTTTGCAAAAAGCATTTAGAGTTTTCCACTGTCTCAACATGTAGCAGCTATTCTTAATACCATAATATTCATATAGGAATTAACTGATACAACAAATCTGACTTCCATCTGATAACTGCATTAGCAGTTTTGAATTAGTCTGTGTAATGAATAACATTCTTCTCATCTATTCAATTAGCATTAATTTCTTTGAGTTACCTTAGAGCCATATATTACTCGTAACTAAAACTGTAGATGTTAAAAGTACATTTAAAATAACTTGGTATTTGTGAGTACAAGGATATTTGATGGCCAATAGTTTGTGGGGTGACAGGGCATGGTGACTGAATGATCACCTTTCAGTGGCTAGAGTAGTCCCAGTTTGATTGAATTATCCTCACAAACAGCTTTTCTGGAAATTGCTGGAAGAATAAATATGGTCCATGACTATAAATTTGGTAGAAGAGATTTACAATGCCCTTAAAATAATAACTAGACTCCACTACAAAACCAGCACTGATTTATCTTTCAATAAGCAGAATTCTGCTGCATTACAACAGAATAAAAAAGGACAGTCTATTGGCAATTATCTGCTGTCTTTGCCAAAGTAAAATTCCTTCTGCTTTCATAAGATACACAACAGGCACAAGCAAGCTATTACTATAATCACTTGTTAAAACTTACTGTACACAAAACTTTTCTGCTTGAAATATACAGCCATAACAACTAATTTTATGTGACAAAATATTTTTGTAGGTAACAATAAGTACACAAGCAATTAACAATAAAATGGGTAGAAACAAATAGAAATGCCAGAGTTTTGAAAACTGAGGAGGGGAATACAAACTGGACAACCAAAAAGATAATAACTCAGCTTCTGTAGCTTTACCCCCTCTCAGTGATCATTCTGTTTTAGTTTGACTTAGCTGTTCATGACCAGGTGTGGCACTGAAAATAGAGCTCTCATTATTTTCTGCATCAAAAAAAGATCAAAACGGATTTTGATCAGGCTGTAAACAGGACAGCTGAATTGAATGCAGGGAATCCACTATTGAACTATCTTTCTCATTAATTTCCAATTACATGAAGGACTGAGCACTCTTTCTTAGCTTTGTTTTTGATTTTTTAATGAATATAATGGAATTAACATTACTCAGTTCAGTGGTTCACAGGATTGAGCAGAAATGTGTTGAGCTACAAAGGATCAAGTCATATTTGCTTTATTCAGGCTTACTCTTTCTATGTGTGTGATAGGACTCCTTGTGCAGAAGAGTTTTTAGGCTCTCATCCAATAGTGTAGTGGGCAGGACTAGGAATCTGGTCCTACAAATCCATTTTGATCAGGAGCCCTTGTGTAAATTAAGAACTATCATCTCAAAACTGGTTTACATTTTCAAAATATGTTCTTGTACTAACATTCATATTTTGCATTGATTAAGAGCTGCTTCAGGTCCACCCCTATTCACACCATTCATTCTGGGCATTGCTGATAAGCATTTGGAGGGGAGGCATGATCCTGTGAGGTACTGAGTTCCATCCAAAAAGATGCTGACAACCTCAGCATCTTCAGTTCCTCCAACTCCTGTTAAATGTTAAATTTTGGGCTATTGACGGTAACCAGCATGCTGAAGGAGCACTAGGGAATGACAGTATCACTCTTTATGTCCACTCTAAATACCTAGCTAGACATAGATTATAGTCTAAGGAGAAAAGAGTATTTTTTTATAAATTTGAACATTAATGGAGTGCTATTCTTTTCAAAATGGATTGTGACAGGGCATAACATACAACAGTATTAGAAACATGATATGAAATAAGTAGTTCAAAGACCTACTGTCACCCTAAACATATTTTATGGGATGATCTGTGATCCACATGGCTGTGAAGCTGAAGTTCTTATTTTTTTATGATGCTGTGGGAATGAGAGACTGATGCTACTGTTTGATCAATAAAGAAAAATGTTGGCAATACTCTGGAATATTGTGCATTCTTAACTGGATGACATGAACTCCAGTGGTTAGTTGTGGGATAGCTTTGAAAAATTACTGCAAAAAGCCTTAAAATTATTTTCCTTTGTAGTGTATTTCCATTCAGTGAATTGGCAAGAAAATAACAATGAGAATTTATTGATACGAATAATGCATCATTTGTATATTCTTCTTGTCCAGCTGGCAGTCCAGTTGCTGCAGCATTACCTGAATTTCCAGATACAAAAACTAATGTATGATTTAAAATAATAATACTAAAGTAGGCTTTACTCTATGTTCTTTTCCAGTGTACCTAAGTAAAAATTTAACTGCGCTTCAGTATCTGAGATTATTCTAATATTTTATAATATGCAGAAAGTCTACCTATATTTATGTAGGAAGGGGTAGAAAAAAAACTGGTAGAATTAAGCTGCTCAGTCCTTAGCAATAACAATCTATCTTATGGGAAAAAAATCCTGTAGAATCTGTATCTGCTTTTAAAACATATTAATGAATGGAGGAGTTAAATTAGATCTTCTTTACAGTTCTGAAAATATAAGGACTGTTCTTTTTACTAAAGTGACTTGATATTTTAAAACACTTTTACTGTTTCTGACCTTGGAAAAATACATGGGATGAAAGCCTCCATGTTCCATTTTGAACTTTATTTCTGCCAAAATAACTTAGATAGTTCTGTGAATGAAGCAACTGATGAGAAACTCGGTGTTTATAATTTTGTGTGTCTCCCATGTTAAAGCTTTTAAAAAAATTTCTGATGAGTTCATGTTTTAGGAAGTGATATCAACTACTTTGAACATGTGCCTGATGCCTTTTTTTTTTTTTTTACATAAATTAATCAATTGTAAGAAACTTGGAAAATTAAACTTTGCATCTGATCTGTACATTCTTAAATATTACAGATCAGTTCCTTGGAAGCTCTTCATCTCTTCTCTGGAAAAGCTCCAGATGGCCTAAATAGAACTCTGGTGTGCTTCTGTAGATGATGCCAAAGCCTAGACTCAGGTGAATTGTTAGAACACGTTCTCTCTGGTTGACTGTGTGCAATGTGGAAAAGGAAAGCTGTTCAGAGGCAGATACTCCACCAATAAGGAGATGTATGTACTGTAAGTTAAAATAAGAGAGATCTGGGAAAAGTGTCGTAACAGTTGGGACAGACAAAATAGCATGTATGTTTACACTGGAGTTTAGTTTTGATAAGAAAGACACCTTTTGAGACTTTTACCAGTGATTATCATCTCACAGCTGTCTTGCAGAATAAGAACTTTCTTATGGAAGCATACTGAAAGATCTTCTCCAATATATGCATGGTGTGGGTGCTGGGTCTGCAGCACCAACTGATTCACTCCACTAGCCTATGTTGAACAAATCAATGCAATGAAGGCCTGAGTAATGGTGTGGAAAAGTCATTCTGTGAGATGAACATGCGGAAAAAAGGGTTTGCTGTGGTAAGCAAATCTGGCCTGGAGATTGACAAGAAATAAAACAGGGCAAACTCCAAAGAGGAAATCTCAGTGGTAGGGAGTATCAGTGGACCAGTTACAAAGGCAAGGAGGTGGATTAGGAAAGATAGTACTTAAATCAAGTGTGGAGAGGTAGGATTAGGAGGACAATACTTTAATTAAATAATGAGCACAGTAGAAGTAGTAACTAATCAATTGAGAAGGATGAAAAGGAGGAGGTGAAAGAGAAGAAGACTAGGGAAGAGACAGGAAAGGGACAAATGAGAGGAAATGTAAACTGCCGAGTCAGGGTTAGGGAGGACAGATATGTAGTAGAAATTTTGCTCCAGTGCCTCGTCATTCCTGGGTGGTTGTTCCTGCTCTTCAGTTCACTATTACTCTACTCCTGTTAGATTCCTGATGTTCTCTAACCTATGGACTTGTTTGCCATATCTTCTTAGATGGATCTCATTAACCAATTAAACTGTAATCTGAGTTTAGCCTTTAAACAATGCTGTTTGGAAGCTGATGTTGTCAATACAACTCCTGTTCTCTTCTGCTGAATTTGTACTTAAATGAAGGCTCATAGCTATGTAATTGTCTCAGCATTACTCCTGCTCTGTGTGGACTAAAACACCAGAAGACTAAAGCTGAAGTGCAACAGCTATACAAAAAAATCTGGTTCAATTAAACATGTTCAACAACCAAAATTCTTAGTATCAATACTATTCTAAGTAACATAAACATAAAATGCTTACAACATAAAGTAAATCAAGACATGGTATTTTTCTACTTCAAACTCAATAGATATAAATATTCCATTCAAATAAATGTGACAGATCTTAGTATCACTATTTGAAAGGCAATCTGCATTCAGGCTGTTATGTTCTAGATAAATTGCAAATATTGGTAGCAAAACTATGCTGCTGTGCCATAAATACTCTCAGCTGAGTTTCATTTCTCTGAAGAGCAGTTTCAAAGCCATTAAATATTTGTATATAAATAGCTTAGAATTATTTCAGTATGAAAAAAAAGCTTGTAATGTTGTAAGTGGGTTTTATCAGTGTTTGAAATAATGTTTATATCTATATGTGTTTTGGATATAGTTTACCCCTAATTTTACTGAATGTGGGTATAGAGGTTGCAACTTTGTATCTACATGATGCATATTACTTTTTCAAACAGCAGGGGTGAGTAATGCTTAGAAATACTAACCAAAATTTGTATTCTGATTGCATATTTGTATTTTGCAATGCTCAGTGAAAGGAAGACAGGCAGGAAGACCAAGTTATCCAGAATTCCATAGTTCTTTAGAGCTAACACAGAGATGTGCCATCTTCAGTTGTGATCATAACAGGATTTCATGCATGTTGATCGAACCAAAGATGTTAGTGATCAATAAGGGATGTCATCTAATTAAAAAGGAGCCAGAAAGCTTACTTCTGACATGAATAACCAAAGTCATCACACACATAGTCTTAAATAGGTAAACATTCACGAGTACCTGAGCAAGCGTCTCGTCTCGGCACTTACTCAAGTCCTTATGCACTTGCTCAAGTGTGTGCCTAGGAGCGCAAGGCATTTGCATACTGAGGTGCATCTGAACGGGGGTGTAAAATGACAGGAGATTCTACTCTGAAAGCATGCAGAAGAAAGTGAATGCTTTGAGAGAGAGACCTTTGCACCCAGAACACTCCTACATATCCCATGGGGAAACACTGACTTTCAGACTGGCAACTGCTGCCCTTCCAGGCCTGGGTGTAGTCCATGTTGAAGTCTGGCAAACACGTTACGAGGCATAAGTGATCTCAACACCCCACATTTTACATGCTGACTTTGGAAGCCCATCAAGACCCAAATGAGCTAGCAGGTGCCAGAAGTGGATAGTGTTCTTTTACACAGTTTGGGAGACCTCTAGTGGGCCTCCTTCCTTGTCTCCTGGTGTAGCTCCCACAGCCTATGTAAAGCAAAGTTGCATTGTAACTTGGACTCTGTATGTGTATGTAACTGATTAAATCATTAGAATTCTTGTATGTGACTGCTCTAAAACAATGCTTATAAGTGGAAAGAACACAAAAGTACAGAAAGGACTTTGATCTCAAATGTTTGAGTCATTTTGAAAAATGATTAAGCTATGCACCATCGAGCAGAACAACACTGATATGCTTAGAAGTCTGTTTTCAAATGCTTTTTTTAAGGTGTATTTTTAAGATCCAAGTCTCAGTTTAGGATTTGCAAAATAGAAATGGCACCTTTTATTTAGAGGTGCAATTCAAGTGACCAAAGTGTTTGGAGTTCCTTCTCCTCTGTTCGTGTCTGAGCAGTCTACATCATACAAGCATCAACATAATTGAAGCTTCTTTGGACTTCACATTTTTCTTAATTTTCAAATGTAGCATGGAAATGAGACAGCAAGTCTTCATTTCATGTACAAATTCAGTAGGAATGGACAATAAGACTGAAACACTAGAATTTATTGTTACCTTACTTACGGGAGTACTTTCTAACACAGGAATGATATTGTATTCAATTCCATACACAGCCTTTTCACCTCACATGAGTAAGCTTACAAGAGTCATGTTTATTTGTACAAATGCCTCTTTTCTAATTGCTCGGTGATCACGAGAGCAGAACATTTTATTCTTGCTCTTCTACAAGGAAATCAGTGTTGGTAATGCAATTTCCACTTTCATATTTATCACTCATCCATTAAAAAATTAATAGAATATTTAATAGCTATTTTAATAATTAAAAATAATTCCATAATGTAAACATAAGCATTTAAAGCTCAGTCCTTTTGTACCAGCAACTAATTCATGTGTAACTACATGGAAATCAGGAGCACTTTGCACAAAAGTGGACACTTGCCTGTGTGGCTAGATGAGCAGATATTTATTAGTTCTAAATTATATTCTAACTTTTGCAAAATACTGTTTTGCCTTTAGTAGCCTCGTAAAAGGATTATACAGGTACATTTGGAATATATGGGAATATAAAAGTACATATGTATTAATTCCTTTTTTCCCCCTATTCTTATCAAGAAGTGAAAAAAGCTTTGGAAAGAAAAGGGAATCAATCAATCTGCTTTTCCGAACAGTGGGTCATAGTCTTGCAAAGGTACATAAATGTCTAGCTGTAACTTTTTGAGACAGGAACCTGATAGAAGTAACTGCATTTCCAGAGGTACATGCCTCCAGAAGCATTTTCCTTTGTTTGTACATCATGCCAAAAAACGGGTTTATATCTCAGCATTTTGCTATTTTACCCCCAAACACTGTATTCTCACCCTCTTCCTTCTCAGGAGAGAAATGCTTATGTCATTGCAAACCTTTTGGAGGGGAAAAAAGTCTTTCTGAAAGAGCATATAGGAAAAGGAAATAGTACACTTCCTCACAGATATTGCTTGGGGTATTTAGAGCTCCCTGAAATCCATCCATATCTCTTGGCATCAGCTCAAACCATGAAGGGCAGTCTGTGAACATCTATGCACCTTGCCTGTTCCAGCCCACTTCCAAAAGCAATGGGGAACCTTTCTTGTCGCGAAGTGGTGAAGGGACAAGGTGTGGAGCACATGTTGCTGTCCACCTCTGTTGGCTCTGTGACCATATTATTTTGACTTTGGTGTGGGGAATTCTATTTGCTGATGTAAGTGAAGGTTTTGAAGATTGTGTGATGAATGTATATGGTACATATATATATGTAAATATACATTATCTATGTGTAATGGTAACTCTTTCAATTAATAATAATCACAGAGAAAGCCTTTTCATTTCAAGGATATTTATAGTTCAGGAGTACAAAGGCTATACAGCATCACAGTGAGTCTCTGATATCCTAACAGACTAAATTTCTGTTGCCTTCTCTTGTGTCTCAGTACAATAAATTCCTGTGGGAAAATCCCAATAGTTCAAATTTTATTCAAGCAAAAGAAATACTCCTTCAAAAATAGCTCTAAATGAGGATGATAAAAAACAGTCATAAAACAATCTGAAAATATGTCAAATCAGTGTGGCTATTCTACAGAGCAAAGTCTGCATCTCAGACTATTTGAATATCCCAATTTACAGAGAAACATCTGTTGCAATATTTAAGTTGAAAAATACTTGATATGCACTTTATAGACTACATTACAAAACCATTGGGAAAAAAACAGTCTGAAAGACTACAGAGTGTAAACTAAATAACTGTGAGATGAGTTATGGTGAGGTGACTGATAAAAAAGACAAAAACTGAAGTGTAATTCTAATAATGGAGAAAACTTAGGAACATAAAATTCTATGTAGTTAAAAATATGTATTATATATGTAGGAAAGAATGATATCCAGAGAAATTTGTACTGGGCCCTGAGTCACCAGAACTCTTAGCTGCATTGGCATCGTGGTCCCCAGTGAAATTCAGTATAGGCAGTGCACTGTGCACTGGAAGGAATTATCTGAACTACATACACATTAGTTTGTCATAATTATCTATCCATTTACTTTTGTAAGGCCAATACTTCCGTGGGTTATTACATGAGTAGATCATATAAAAGTTAAAGGCATGGACAAGAGATACTATATACAATGAAACATTCTATCTTCATTCACTGTATAATGTTAGATTAGGCCTTCACATGGAGTGTCATGTTCGGTTTGTCTCACCCCAAATAAAACTCAGTAAAAACAGATGGCACTGGAGAAGCCTTAGAAGTATAGAGGTGGTTATGTGCAAGCCATAGTAAAAATGCCTAGCTGGGAAAGGACGAGATACGGCTGGAACACAGAAGATGGACAGGGTAAAGAAGGCAAATATAAATGATTTATTTTCATAACCCAAGCACATACATACACTTGAGGAAACTGGAGAGCAGTAATATTAAAAATAAATATAGATAGCTGGTGATAAATGCTTAGCATGAATTTCAGAGGAGATTGGACATTTTTAAGGACAGAGATTACCGCACATGATATTTTGTGTGGCATTTGCAGCAAAAGCATTTTTGTAAAGAAGCAAAGCCTTAATGATCAAAATTATACCCTGATCCTTAATTACAGGAGGTTTAGAATGGAAGCTTCCTCCCTAGGCAGTGTTATTCCATATGCAGCCACTATGTGGGTTCTTGCATTTTCCTTTGGAAAGTCTGAGCCCGGACCATAGAATCTTAATCATTTAGGTTGGAAAAGAACACAATGACCAAGTACAACCACAAACCCAGCACTGCCAAGTACACCACTAAACCATGTTCTCACGTGACATACTTACATATCTTTTAAATACCTCCAGGAATCATGACCACCGCTTCCTCAGGCAGCTTGTTCCAATGCTTCACAACCCTTCCTATGAAGAGGTTTTCCCTAACATCCAATCCAAACCTCCCCTGACGTAACTTGATGCTGTTTCATCTTGTTCTGTCACTCGTTACTTGGGAGAAGAGACCAACCCCTACCTTGCTACAGCCTCCTTTCAGGCAGCTGAAGAGAGCAATAGGGTCTCTCCCCCGAGCCTCCTTTTCTCCAAGCTAAACAACCCTAGATCTCTCAGCCTCTCCTCATAAGACTTGTGCTCCAGACCCTTCACCAGCCCCCTTGCCCTTCTCTGGGCATGCTTCAGCACCTCCACATGAAACCCTGGTCTGATGCAGCCTAGATGTTTCAATGAATGGTTTATTTTTCATGTACACAGTGTAAGACATTAGGTCCAATGTTTTTCAGAGTGAACTTGCCATCAGTATTCCAAAATACAAAGAATCCCACTAAATCCTCAGGCAATGAAGGTTAAGCTACAGTGTAATACTTCATTTATTTGATTAAAAAAACACTGCTTGTAATCATCAGGGTAGGAGACCTGGAACGCTGTACATGTTATTTTTATTTCCATTTAAAAATAACAACAGTGAAGCCAAAAAAATTGTAAGGATAACAATAATAAAAGTAACTACATAGTCTGCTTTGTGCAGTACATTTCTGTCTTCATGCTCTGTAAGTGAAGGGTTGCTATTTACGGTATGCTCCAAGTCTGCTTTTCAGAAGACAGCCCAACTTGGCTGGACAGCTTTCAGTTGCTACTGGAAATATGTCACTTACTAGGAACAGAGGGGTTGTTTATCACTGTCTCAAGGGTTACTTTGGCTGAGGCGAAGAAACAGCTCAGTTATATAATGGAAAGAGCTGGGTCAAAGGATAAGAAATTTATGTAGTGTGTGCTCAAGACTCTGGCAATGCAGACTCAGTTTCTCTCTTGTGTTTCTTGCACATATCATGGCTATATAGGCCCCCCAAAATATATATGGCCGTATAGGTCCCCCATCCATCCCCAAAACCACCTTAAGAACTATGAGGGCTGAAGGAAAAAATTTAGGAAACCCTCCCAAAACCTCTCAGTCAAGACAAAGATTTGTCCTAATTGCTTCTTTTGCCCTCCTAGTATCCAGTTAGCGTTCAGTCTTCTTACCCAGATCCACCACACAGCCACAGTTAAGTCCTCTAGCAAACTAGAAATGCCATCTCTAGCAAAGATCTATAAGGGTGCTGAACATCATCAGTCCTCTTAATCCTCATCAGCATTAATAGGGGAATACTCCTTGACATAATCTCAGTTCTGCTTTCTGGTGAAACAGCAAAAAGGAACCCGATCCTGTCTGCTTTATAGATGGATACCACCTCACCAAGTACCACACGGCATTGCAACAAGCCAGGGACAGTCACAAAGAGTTGAACCTGTGTTTCCATCTGCTTATGTAACTGTTAGATGTCTCAGTTCAGGGTAACCAAAACAACTTCTAGTACAAAAAACACAAAACAAACAAACCCAAACAAACAAAGAAAAAAAAAAGAGACTATTTAAAACCTCCTCTAAGTGTTTTAGTCTCCACTTCCAAGGACATCGTTTAGATGAAGCGTTTAACCAAGCATCAAGTTTTCAAGCACAAACCCAATTACCATAATAACAACCCAGTAAATAAATACTGGTAAGTCAGCACCTCGCCCTAATTACCGAACACACAAACTGACTCCGGACCACGATGACCTCGGTTCCCCCTTGGGGGTAGGGAGACGGCGGATAGAGCCCCCTCCGAGAAGCAGACGGGGCTAGGGGGAGACCCCCCGGTTCTCTCCCCAGTACCTGTTGCGCCGCCACTTGGCCGCAAGAGAGGGGGCAGCAGCGGGGGCCGCCCCGCTCGCCTCCTTCTTCCCACCGACAACTTCCCGGGGCGTAAACGGCCGCGCCAGGTGCCGCCCTCGCCGGGATGGGACGGCAGGCGTGGGAGGGAGGGGGGAGTCGGCAGACACGGCCCGGGCTGGCAGCGCGGGCGCCGAGTTGCGGGCGAGGAAAGCGCTGGTGTGCGAGCGCGGGCTGCCCGCCCCCCGTCCGCCCCCGCGCCGCTGCTGCCGGCTGACAGGTGCGCGCTCCTCCGCGGCGGCCCCGCACCAGCCCCGGCTCCGCCGACCCCCTCCCGCCACGGCCACGGATTGTTTAGTCCTTGGGAAGCTGGTCTGGGTCCAGATTTTCCTTTGATCCTTTTTTTTTTTTTTTTTTTTTTATTAAGAGAGAGAGCGAGGGAAAAAAAAAAAAGCCAAAGGAAAACAAAACCTGGAGACACAGAAAAGGGCTCTAGGAAAAAGTTTTGGATGGGATTATGTGGAAACTACCCTGCAATTCTCCGCTGCCAGAGCAGGCTCAGTGCTGCCTTCTCCCCAGCGGCGCAGCCCGCGCCGGGCGCTGCTGAGAGACGCCCGGGCCTCGGTGCCGCGCCGCCAGTGCCTGCTGTGCCGGAGCCCCTCGCCCCGCCGGCCCAATGCTCCTCCTCGGGCTGCTCCTGCTGACATCTGCCCTGGCCGGCCGGAGGCAGGGCGCCGTCGCCGAGTCCGATCTCAGCAGCAAGTTCGCCTTGTCCGGCGCCAAGGAGCAGAACGGTAAGGAGCCGCAGCGCCCGCCGCCGCGCAGCCCGGGGCAGGGCGGGGGCGGGCGCCCAGGCGGCGCGGAGCGGAGCTCTCCTCCCGTCTCCTCTCCTCCCGTCTCCTCTCCTCCCGTCTCCTCTCCTCCCGTCTCCTCTCCTCCCGCCCGCGGGCAGCCCCGCGCCGCCGAGGGAGCGCGGCCCCGCGGGTGGAGGGCGCGGGGGCAGCGGGGCTCTGCCCGCCGGCTCCGGGTAAAAGGGCAGCGCTTCGGCGGCCGCGGGGGGAGCCCGGCGGCTCCCTCTTCTATGGTACTGGAGGTGCAAAATGTGTCCCCTTCCCCTCCACCCCGTCGCCCTGCTAAAAAAAGAAAACGCTACAAAAAACTAACAACCCAAACCCAACAACGACCCGCGCACCTTTGTATCCTAAATACTTCGCTCTCGGGGGGTGGGTTTTTGTGTCTGTGCGTGAATGAGTGGTATTTTGTACGGGCTGGAAACGAGCTAATCCTGCATAGGAAATGAGAATTACTTTCAACTTTCAAGTGTACCTGAAATGTTTAGAAAACTCTCAAAGGCGAGTTCCCCTGGGCTGGGGCTGTGCAGAGCTGGAGAAAGACTCCTTTCATACAGCAAGGGCAGCTTCGGGGTGTGTAATTTGCTTAGCCTCTGAACTCCATATGATTTACATTATTCAGATTTTTAAGCGCCTTTCCTCTTGATCTGCTATTATGAAGTCATTTTAAAGAATACTTTACAAACTGTAACGTTATATACTGCATGAAACCACACTTACTGTAGAATATCTAAAATTAAGGCTGTTAGCATACATTCATGGAAACCCTGGTGTTTCATGTACGGGGCGGGGGGGCGGAGGGGGGCACGGGGGTGTGTTTGAAAAATTTAGTACTTAGCATGTCAGCTAGAACAAGCTTTCTCCCTGGGCACAAACCAACACAAAAGGCCAAGCTGGGAGCTCTCAAAACTCTCTGAACTGTAATGAAATAAAGCAGAAACGCAGATTCGAGGCTAATTCAATTCTCTCAACTTTGAACTTGGGACTCCCCAGATAAAAGTATTCTACGACATATTTTATAAAGGAAAGCAAAGTTTCAGAGACCCCTGCAAGTGCTCCATGAACGGGTAGAATATGCAATGCACTAATAAATTTAAAAGGGGGAGATTAATACTGCTGTGGCCTGTTAATGTGATGATATATGGCACCTGCAGACTGCCAGAGCTGCTGATCAAAGAGCAGCATGGGGATCAATCTCTAATCAGAGCAACTGTGAAGGGCCAGAGGAAAGTGATCAAAAGACTCAGAGACTGGGGTATTCTGAAAGGAAACCAATCAGACTTTGTGCACAGTACAGGAAATTATCTGCTCTGTGTGAGAAATCACTCACTTTCTACCCCTTCCCATCCTAGCTGGTGTTTGGAGGCTTTAGGGCACCAGTTTTTGACAGCGTGGGCTTGGCAATTATATACTAATGTCTTGTGCTGTTATGCTGCCTTCTCTTAAATTTGCATGGTGTACATATGGAGCTTATCAACACACAGAGTATTGTCATTGCTTTGCTTTAACTTTGTCAGAACTGGAAAGAAACCTGCTATTCTGTCAGTCTCCTCTAAAAGGTTTGTTCCAGGATAACACAGCTGGGCCCTGAAAGGCCTCCAGGGTGCAACAACGGGAGCACAACAGTGTAAAAGGTAGATCATACAGCCCAGAAACAAAACTGATGTAAATAGGTGTAAGTATATGTGACATTACAAGCTGGATTCTGTTCACATATATCAGAAATGCAGCTGCCTTAGGTCAGGCTTCAACTGATTTGGAATGAAATTTGGCATGTCCTAAGATACAGTCACTACATCTTAGAAGAAATGCAAAGCCAGGAGAACTTTTATTAAAAAAAAAAAAAAAAAGGTGCCCTGAAACTCTATTATATAATAGTTTTTACTTAGAAAAATCCAGGTTCCTCTTGTAGCTTACTTTAAGTTTGCTTTATAGTTGTTCAGTTGCAAAACTTGCTTAAAAAAATTAGCACAAATTTAAGTATAGCTAAATACCAACCTCTAACTTTTCTTAACTGATTTTAATTACTTGGGGGATCAGTAACACTAGTCAAACCAGTTCTTACTTGATTTAATTAGAGTGATTTTTACACTCTGCTGCAATCTAAAGATTGTATAGCTTTTAGCTAGAGGCAGGTTAAAACTCCCTGGAGTACGAGAATGAGATATTGCTGTTCACATGCCAAATAATCTCTGGTCAGGAGAGAGGGAGATTTTTTACTCACACAGTCTACAAATAAAAATTCTGTCCTCAACTTGTAAAACTGCTAAGTGGCCAAGAAGTTTTGCAGTAGAATGGATTACAGTGTTACTCAGCTGCATGCATGGGTGCTGAAGCTATTGCTTCAAGGTGATGCTGAAGATGCCTGTAACCAGTTATTAATTCAGTGGGACTACTTGTGTTTCAAAGGGTAAGCATGTGCTTAAGGATTAACTGATATTTACTTATTTAATAACTAAATCATTATTAACTTCAAAATTACAATTTGACTCAATTTATACGCTAATTGTGGGCATAAGAAGCTCTCTTGTTTTTGCTGCATAGTGAATATTATTTTAGGTGGTAATTTCCTAGTGTAAATGTTTTTTCGCAATTTTAAATTAAATATTTTAGAACACAGTATTTTGCTGGTACCTCCTGGAAATTGAGTGTGTTGGTTGTTGTGGGGCCAATGTAGCTCCATTTGAAACCACTTAAAACTACCTCCACGTTTTTATTTGCCTGCCCTCTGTTATAGTGAGATTTTCTTTAAGAACAGGTTTTATTTGTGATTCTTCTTGACAGTAAGGGGTTTTATGTGATTTCTGTGAAAAAATCCTATTTATCTTTAATGTTTTTATTTTATTCCACTGAGTAAATAATCATCTGGAGGATCAAAGAAGTTTATGCAACAGTTTTCTGGAATGTAAAGTAGCGGTAAATGGTGCATGTTGTGATGGCTCCCATTTATCTGGATGGATTTCATTTCTACAATTCTTTGTCATGCTGAAAAACAGATTATGCTTTGAAGGGTTTTTCACACTTAGGTGGCTTTATCATTTCTCTTATGGCTCTTTGATGTATTTATTACCATTTTTCCATATTGAAGCAAAGAGTCAAGAAAAATTGAATCCTCAGTTTCTTTTAAATCAGAAAACTGAATCTCTTATATATTGAATTTGATTAATTGGATGGTTTACTTTTTTCTTCTTTCTGTTACAGTTCTTGCTTCAATTCTATCTACTTTTCACTGCTGTTTTTGACATAGTATCTTCATGCTGCTTCTGTAGCTTCAGTAGCTTCAGAAATGTCTGAGGGAGCTATTGGGAGGTTGAGTACTGTGAATAACTTAATTCTAGTGACTGCATTCTGGTAGTCTCGAGTGCACCTGCTTATGTGATGTTGTTAGATCAATCTGGATTTGATTACATGAGATGGCAGGAGAATTTAAGATCTGTTTTCTTGGCTTCATTAAAACAAGATGGAATAAATGTTTAAAGTAATTTTGCTAAGCTATCAGCTGTTACGTTTTCTATGAGAAATATGAGTGTCTCTGTAGAACATAATGTGAAAACTACTACTGGGTGCCATAAGCAATGATGTGTACAGCTTAGGTGGCCTGTACATTTCAAGTGTAGGACTGAATGACTTCAGAAGGCTGAGAACCTGAGGTCTGTTAGAAACTCACCAGGATCAACTGGAAAGACTGATTTTCCTGCGGTCAGTTTCAAATATGAATGAACTGCAGTAAGTAGAGTAAAACTTAGAAAACTGAAGCACTGACTTGATTTCTGTCAATTCTGCAGCACAGGTAATGTGTCAGTCATGATCTGTCTTTTCAAGGATGTCAAAAGGAATTAAGTCGGTTTTTTTTCTTCCTCAGCATGAATGGAAACCCCTAAAAATAAGTTTCACTAACTGAACACTTCATATCTATTTCTTAAATCTTCTGAAATGGGCAAGATTTATGGAGCTCAAAAAACCCAAACCCAAAATTGTGCCCTTGAGACAGAGTTCGAAACTTGCCTGTTTCAGACCATCCTTGGGAAAGTTGGTCGATGCAGCTGGAACTGAGTGAGTAGCTGAAATGCCAGACGAAGATTCTCTCATCACCTCAACATGTGTGTGGCCTGCCACACTTACTGTAAACCACATAGAGGATTCCCTGATTTGTGTATCTCCAAAGAGGGCTCACAGCTTATTCAGGGAGGGGGACAGCATAGCAGCAAAGAGTTTCTGGTTAAGTTCCTTTAACTTGGGCTGAACATCAGAAAAAAGCATGGATGTCCAAGTGATGCAGCACATTGAATCCTTACGGATGGGAATTTCACTGCTTTTGCTTGAAGGCAGTCATTTGACTGCAAAATTACCTCTTATAACTGAACATTATTGTGGTTTGATGCCACTTCCACTGGCTCGTGTTGAATTGAAGAGAGCCAGCACAGCCTATTGTCTACTGCTGGGTAGCAGCAATTCTTACTTTTGAGAAGATAAGGAAGTATAATAGATAAGCATGTGTCATCTAAAGGGAAACTTGATAGTGGTGCAATTTTTCTCGAGTTAAATCTATTTCTGCTTAGTCCAAGTCTTGTTTTGAAATGTTCTAAAGCTGTTTTCCTGGAAAATAATGAATTACAGCACATCCTCTTTTGACTTTAAGCAAAAGATTGTGGCAAATTAGAGAAGCTGTTCAACACTACAATAAATTGGAGGGGAAGAAAGTTTTTAAAACTGGGGGGTTTTGTGTTTGTAGTTGACTTCTGCCATATTGTTTGCCATTCAGCAGAGTGCTGCTTGGGACTTTCCCTTAGTCCTGTTGCTCCTCTCAGTTTCTTCTGTTAGGTAAAAGTAAGGGTTTTAAAAGCACAGAGCATTTACTCCTTGTCCCAAATATGTAGTCATTCCAACCTCCCCATGTATATTTTAGGGTTGGAAGGAATTTAGTGTAAAATGGAATTGTGACTGGAATTTAGTGTAAAATCTTATTTTTGCATTAACTAGTTATTAGGTTTGCAGATTGGACTTCAAAGCTTTGTCATGTTGTTTGGGGGGTTTTAGTTTGTCTGTCAGTCATAGTTTTATAATGGAGAAGAAACATGAGGCATACCTTGAGACAGGGACAGTGATATTACCAAAGAGCTTATGTTGAACTTTATCTTCACATAAACATAATGTCTTTTATATTTTATAACTTTGTCCAGACCCTTTGAGTCTTAATTATTACATAGTCAACATGTAATAGCAAAGTACTGATTTACATCTTACAGCAGTGGTTGTGCATTATAACAGTGGTTTTGGGGGTTTTGTCTCTTTTGGGTAGTTGCTGTTTTTGGTTTTTGCTGTGTCTGGCAGTTTCTGGTTACTAGAAAGAGGATGTGCTGAGCAAGCCCACTTCCCTTATCGGGAAATGAGCCTCTTCAATTGCTTTATAGATAGCTCTTGGCTTTACCAGAGAGCCATGCCTCTGCTTTTTAGTCACAAAGTGCATGCCATGGGAAATACACTTCTTGGTGTGTAAGCATCTTAAGAATTGGCCTATACAGTTGCAGCCTTTCAGCAGAAACCAGTGGGACTTACAAAAAGTTACAGAACATAAAGTGGATAGAGCTAACATAGAAACATAGTTATTTTAGTAGCACTTTAGTGTCTCCATGAATACTTTGTTGTTTCAGAGTTTCTGATAAATTAGTTGCATGTTAAAACTTACTCAGCCCTGCCATTCCCTTTTGGGCAGAACTTTTTCAGGTTGTGTTTGAATGTGAAGTGTTTTATTCAAGTATGTAAGTGAAAATTCGTAATGTGTTCTTGTGAAGCTGAAATATAAATTGGTGCTTTGAAGAGGCTTTCTTAGATGATAGGATGTTATTTTAAGGTGGCAATGCCTGGAAAATTTGTTCCTGGCTCCATCCATAGACATCCTAGCCTTGAGGTTCATCTGTCTTCTGATCACCTCTTCTTGACATCATTCTCCTGAAATTTTTTTAAACATATCTCCAGTGTTACATTGGGCTATTTGTGTTTAATTTCATGATCCTACAGCATACTAAGCAGTTTTATGTGTGAAGGTACTTCATCTTTACAAAGCATGTGTACAATAACTGTATAGATTTTTCATAACTTAATCAGTTTCCACAGCAGTTGGTTGGTCAGCTGGGTGACAAAAGGCAGGACTCTGGATGCTCTGGGAGAAAGTCTTACAGAGAGTATAAGAACTATTAAAAAAATAGGGTAAACAAAAGGAGAAAGCCCAGCTAATTCCTTGATCTCCTCCAGGCCTTCTGCATTAGGCTTTGCAAGGGCTGTCTTTTTTCTGAGCTTAATTAGTTCTATTCCAACTATTCCATCTTTGTTGAACGTGCCCTGGCTTTTGGGTTTTGGATTTTGGCGTTCACCTTGTGTAGGCATGACCTTGTGCTTGCCCTGGGTTTGGAGGCTGCTTGGCTTCTTGCCACTGTGGAACTCACAAGTCCTGTGAGTGTGTGCCACCCCCAAGCCATTGGCAATGTGCTTTCACCTTTGCTGACTAGACCCCCATGTGAGCTGGCTGCAGCTGAAGTTAAAAGAACTCCTCAGCTGTTCAGCTAAGTCTTTTTGAGCCACTGGATTATTATTTCACTGTGTGGCTATTCTCATTCATGTGCTATTTTCATATGCAGGTGTTTGGAGCTGGGGAAAGAGGAGACAAATTAACCTCCCTGCAGTGCAATCCAATCCAGGCAGAAGGAGAAATGAAATAAGAAAATATTCAAATGTTATTTCCCATGAAGTGGCATCCTTTTATACTACTGAGAATGAGAGTTGCAAGTTGCAATCAATAACACCTTTTTTGTCTGTAGCAATGTGCCTTTTAGTGAATTAATCCTCATAAATTACTCATTTATCTTGCCATTTTATGGTAAATTCATTCAAGGTATCATTATAAACATGGATGTTTTAAGGAGATTCTTCTAGGCTGAAGATCGCCTCTGTTCCTACATTCCCTGAAAGCCCAAAACACTGGAATCTCTCCTTGAACTAGTTAAAACTAGTTATTAACTGCATTAAAACAGCATACAGGCATGGCTCAGTTTGATCACTGTTGCACTGATTTCTCCATGTGAAGTGGAGGGTACCACTCATCCTGAATAAAGCTTGGTAAAGGCAGAGAGGCCCAGGCTTTCCTTTGGTCACGCACCTTCCCAGTATTGTGGCTGGAATTAAAAATCTTTGGTCTTAATTTTTTGGTGCTTGGTTTTCTAGGTGAACAGTGCTGTTGGTTGGGTACCTATCGTATTATGTTCCCTATGATACTACAGTTCTGCTAAAGGAAAAGAGGGAAGGTTTTGCTAGCTTTCAGCAAATGTCTGGCATAGCCAGCGATGATTTTGAGTGCTAGATTTAAACTTCCTTATTGCCTTTGGGTGGCTTTTCTTGAAATCTTAAGTCTGTCTGTCTCAGAAAAAGCAAAGAATGTCTTGGGAAAACGAAACAATGCTGCTTGTGTTTTCTGTACATTTAATTCCTTTTTGCATTGCTGCTGCTGTAGTATTCTTATTATGAATTGGCAATAAATCATGTAAGAAGGTGGGGAGCAGGGGGTTAGATGCTGCAGTCAATTAAGGAATTGGTTCTGTAATCAAATAAATGGGCTTCAAACTAGGTTCAGGCAGTAAAAGGTAAAGGAGTGGTGCCCTTTTTGTAGTTTCAATATTCCACATCTTTAAACCATTATTCAGTTTGGCACATATCAGCAAAGTGGTAACTTTCTGTGAACAAGAAGCTGGTGTGTAAAATACCAGGGAGTATCATGTTTGAAGAGTAGTTTACATGGGAAAAAATGGTTTTGGAAATGCTCTTAGCACATCTTCCCTGTCAATCCATAGCTCCTGATTTCTCTATGCCTCTTTTTTCAGCATTATTTGTTTAAAAGCACATGAAGTGGGAAAGTGACTTAGCTGGAAGAGGTGCTTATTTCTGAACTAATGCATAATATCATTTATTTCAATTATCTTTAGTTATAGCCTTTTCCACAAAACTCAGTTGTCCAGTCTTTTACTAAACTATTATCTAGGGAGCTTAATTGGATGAGCTATTGTATGATAGCAGTTAGAATATCTAAGTTTGGTTATTATTATTTTCTATTTTATTACTTTTTCTCCCCCAGTGTACTTCTCTGTGTAACCATCCAACTGCGTTCACCCCTGTTCCAAACAATCTGAGGCATTAGTCCTAGGGGCTCCATGTTCCTCCTTGGATTGACAGGAAACCAGCACTCATTTTATGCAATAGTTAAACATTAAAAAAGACATATGGCACAGGAAATTCTTTTGCTGTGTGTGAAGGTATGGCATATCCAAACTGAAAATGTTGTTCTGACTAGTTCACCGGTAGTGGGGAGTTATATGAGGCCACTTCCATCTGCAGAGAATCTGTTTCACTTGCTTGTGGTTCTGGGGCTCATTCAAATGCTCTAAAACAAAATAAAAGGAATGGATGTAATAACTTCTTTATGGAAAAGTCATAAAAAGCTACAGGGCCATGTAAACAAATTGGGTCATTTACAAGATGTTTAAGTGATGGATATTCAGTCCAAATTCAAAGGTGTGGATTAGGTTTTTACAGTCATCTTGACTGAATTTTGCCCTCAACAGGATTTTCTTTCTCTGCCAGGAATGCCTTTGACATTACAGATGACAAATTTTCAGAAAAACTGTTTTCAAACATTTTAGTGCGTTCAGAGTAAAGCCAAGATGCAGGAGAACAATTCAGTACTATGAAATGTTATTTTTCTAGGTGAATGAGGGGCCTTTCTTGATCTGCATGGTTACACTGTGAAGCCGTAGTGGAACTTTGTAGTATTCCCAGGGAAAATCAACTAAAAGAGTTTCCCTTC
Organism: Corvus moneduloides; assembly: GCF_009650955.1. NCBI lineage: Eukaryota > Metazoa > Chordata > Aves > Passeriformes > Corvidae > Corvus > Corvus moneduloides. Next base: position 49,510,964 of record NC_045480.1, on the reverse strand, counting down.
TGGATTCAAACATGCCTGAACTAATTACAAAGCAACCGTTTTGGCTCTCTGCTCTGTTAGCATAAATAGGTTTGCACAGAACAGCAGCGACTGTGATCCAAGCTAAGCTGTGCTAGTCACAGAAACTTGTGTCACATCTCATTGAAGCACTGAACATTATATCTGTGGTGAATCAACTCACAAGGCCCTCCTGACTCACTTCCATCACTTGTCGGAGAGGAGCGAAAGTGGAATGAAAAATATGATAACTAAGACTTCTGCATGTTAAGATGCATTCTGTGGGTCATTTACTTGCTTTGATGTAAATGTAACCTTAAGCATGGACAATTTCCCATGTCTGGGGGAGGGACATTGGAGTTAGCTACGACAGGATGCTCCCCTTCTCATGAGATGTGGTTGCTCTGTTACTACCAAAGCAACTTCAGCTACCTTTCATAACTCTTCATGCACTAAAATCTGCGTGAAGGTCCTTTCAGAACGAAAATAACTTCACTAAGCACAAGTTCGGAGTTAGTTATAATGAACTATACATGGGTGAAGCTCTCTATTTGTATGCTAATAAATGCTAATAAATGAACTGTTGATGTATCTTAGATGCTTGATAATGTCTGTGAAACTAATAGCTGTTACCTGGGAAGTGTATGTGTTACACAGCGTTTCAAAAAGCCCTTCAGAAAGGGTTTCAAATGAATGTTGCATCAGACACAAGTGTAAAAGGTTTATCTGTATATTATTTGCAATTTGTGTTTCAAAAATAAATTTTGGGGAAGTGGTCTATCTTAGTATTTCAAGGCTTCTGTGTCTTACTACTTAGTTGGTCTGCTGTTACACAGGGAGGTTCATACCTACCAACATTTCTGTTGCTCGTGAAACTACAGGGGATCTGAAAGGGAGGTAAAACTTCTTAATTGAGAGCTAACAAGTAATGGCTCCAAAACAAACATTATCTCTATAAAAGGAGATGAAACTATTGTATATGACCTTGCCTATTGTTTCAAAATATGGCTAGAGATTCTTGCTGGCCTTGCTTTCTTTTCTTTGTGTCATTCAAAAATCCCAGGCCCAAGGTGCACTGCATATTTATAGGCAGACTAGAGTCTGAAACTTTAAATACTCTAAAAATTTCTGCTAAGCACTCACTGTATTTCTCACAGTACTTGCTGTTCTAAGAGTCACAAAGTACTTGCCTGTAGTGCTAGTGCAGCCTTGTAGCTATTCCTTTTGAAATGGAGATTGAATTTGGGACAGTTGAGTCTTTCAACAATCCTTACCTATCTGCCTAAGATCCTTTATAAAGAACATTGGCATAAGATGCTGAGAACAGCCATTTTTCTGTTTTCTTCATTGGGAATCTTTATTTTATACATGTTCTGAGTACCTGCAAGAACTAGTATGTGTGTAGGGAAGTGGGTGTCCTAGGCTGAGTCCAAACAGGACTGGCATAGATTTTGAGTTCAATAATTTTCATCTGAAGAGAGACCATTGAGGTTGTCTTTGATCTTAGCTAACACCTCAGAAATGCCACACCTCAGCAGAGTATTCCAGTAAAGAGAGCTCTGTTACTTAAATACCTACCTGATTTGCAAAATTATCATATTGCTTGTGGGGAAAAAGATGGTTTTGTATAGTTGTCAAGTAGAAAGGTAAACATGTTTCTAAAGCAGGTGCTTGCCTTATCAGCAAGAATCTTACAAAACTCTGATTGTCCTCATTTGTCAAGATGCATGTGGAGGTACTGTGTAGTGGTAATATCCAATGAAGTAGCAGTGAAATGTTTCCAAATTCTTATTGCATTTAACATAGTTACATTACCAAAATTTGGACCCAGTTAGTCTCTCACATTGAGGAAAGAAACGATGATGTGCTGGTGGTATATTTAACACTGACCATTGGTTTTATGGGATTTTAGCTTCTCTTTAAGTTTGGGGTTCTATGTGTTATTAAAAATACTGTTTCCAGGTTGGATCAATGCCATTGCATGAAGCTGATTTCTCTTGCTCATTACGGAAAAAACCCCACATCTTGTTAAGGGTTCTGATTAATCTGAAACAGTTTAAAATATTTCACTGTAGAAGGGAGGCTTAGTTTTCTTACAGACAGTTTTAATAGCCCAGCTGAGCAGTTGCTCTGTAGATGGTTGTTAATTATTCAAATGTATAGTTCTGTGCACTTGTGTGTGGTTTGTTCTGACATTTTTATGTATGTGGATGCTTAACGTGTGTTTGTTCTCTTTCTGTTTCTTGAGGTTTCTTGGGCTAGATTGACCCGTTCAGATTTTTTCAGTTTTAGGAAGTGCTCGGTAACTTTACATTCAGTATTTGCATTTCAGATGAGAATGTGTTTTCTGTAGTTTTTCAGAAAATGAGAATCTCTTGTTTTAAGTTGGCTTGGGCAAGCAGTGGTGAATACTGGAGCTAAAACTATTTTGACTGAATTCAAAGTGGGTTATCAATGTATTAAACAGGTCCTAAAACATTCAATAAAATGTGTAGAGTCTAAATAGTAGTTTTTTATGTCTACGTGGAGATCAACTAATGCTAGATAACGTGACAATATTTACATTTTATCTTCATTTTCTTGATTTTGGGAACAATGGAGTCTTCCCTGCTCTTCTACATGTCAACTGTTCTTGAAATCATTTAATTCCAGGCAATAGTGGCTGTTGAACATGTGTATCATCAGCCACATCCAAGCTGCACATTGAGCTATGTGCTCCACAGAGGGATAATATCTCATCTGTGTGGCTGCAGAGGGCTCACACCATCTGGTTTTGGAATTTGCATGTGTACCCAGATGTTGCTACTGAATACAGAATATAGGAGCTGTTGGTTTCCGAGTCCTGATATCCCAGCATTACTTCAGGATCTCAAAAACCAGCTCTGGAATATGTGGGAGTTTTCTTGTTTGGCTTTTTTAATTTTCTTTTTTTTCTTTTTAAAAAACTTTTTCTCGTAATTTTTTTTAAGTGAATGAGCACTTCGTTGTCAATAACTAATTTATTAAAATAATTTTTTATTGTTACTTCTACCGCATTCCCTTGGCTGACTTAAGACTTCAGAGTCAACTAAAACATAATTATGTTCAGAGGTAGCTGGTTTTTTCAGTTACATTCTTCCTTTGTTTTGAAGAATATTCATTAGTTTGAAGCTCAAAGTCTACTCTGAAAGATACCTTGTAATATAATATTTTTGATAACGGTGTGCATTTAGTTAGCTTCTGTCCCTGCTTTAGTCAAATCCTTAACATAGAAGCAGTTCTAAACTTGTGAATCACTATAACACATGCTATTATGTCTACTAGCAATTTGTTATGTGTGCTAAGTATGTATACTTCTTTTATAAATAGTGTGTTACTAGCTGACTAGCTCTAATCCCTGAACTTCCCTCCTGACAGTACTTTGGATTGGATAGATGTAAAAGATGCAAAGATATATTGCGGAGTTGTTCCCTAAGATACACAAATAGGCTTGATCTTGTTTGAGGAATTCCATTGAAGTTGGGAAGTGATTTGATCTAGTCAGAATGAAAAAAATTACGTGATGCTCATTTACAAGATCAAGACCTTGTCATTAATTCAAAGCCTGGAAAAGGGAAGCATCTTGATGACTTTTTTCAGATTTTTGGTTATGTCCATTAAATGTGAAATAAAGTTCTGCAGTTGTGTTCATGCTTGCTGTGGCGGCTGCGGCTGTGCCTGTCTAGCTATAAAAAACATTTACTGAATCTGAATTACTTGTTATCTGAAAAAAACCCAGCTAATAGTGGTTAAAGTGTAATAAAGTTTATTTATGTAAAATAGTACTTGAAAGATAAAAGCTAATCATGCTTTCATATTTTGAGTTTTATTTTCTTTTATAGCTCTCTTATACTCACCAAGCTAGAGAATCCAAGCTGTATGCTGAACAACAGGATTTCTACCCCATTTACAGTAAAATACTGATGGACAGATATGAAAATCTGTTCTTGATAAAAATTTGATAAAAACTGTAACAAACCCTCCCATGCTTCTGCCTTTATGGGAAGGGAGAAATGCTCTTTTTTGCAGTTCATTTGAACAACGTTGAATGCATTAAAGCATAAGGAAGTGGTAAATGTTGAGAGGTAAAGACAGACGTGTCAAAGAAGTCTGTGTTGAAAGCCAACAACAGAAAAAAACAAGATGCTGGGACAACACTGCATAGAAACTGTTTTTCTCTGTATCTTTTTTTATTTCTGTAGTAGAAGAATGAGCAAAAGGGCTCCAGCACAGGAGCTCTTCTTTGATGATTACCAAATGGGATTAATTATTTTTTTCATCCTGTTGTACATGAGGAGCTTATTTTATACTGCTAGACTGATATCACCTAATTTTTCCACCATGTAAAGGTATTTAAAAGGGGAGTTTGGAAGATTTTTCACTGTAACAGGACATGAAGCTGTAAACAGCAAAGACAGTGATCAGTCCATAAACACTGGCTTGGTTTATTCTCAGTCCTCAGCATTACTGACATCTCTTTTTGAAGCACTGTTCCTCAAAACATAGGGTGTGTATGGTGGTGTTGGTGGTTTGAACAGGTGGATCTTTCTTCAGATAAACTTCTGGTAGGCAAGGTTCTAATGCTTCATTCACTGTGTCCTGAGGCTTGCTTGTAACAAGGCAGTATTGGTAAGTCATTGGCTTTGTATTTATGTTATTAGCTTGTAATGATCAAAGTGAGTAGAAGTTTACTTTTTCAGAGAATAACATGAATACTGTGCCATTTTCTCTCTCACTTCATGGTAATCAGAGTTCATCTCCAGGGAATGAAGAGAGAAACATTCTTTCAGCTGTTACAGTTTTTTCATGCTAAAACATTCTTCAGTGTCATGCAAGCATTTATATGTCTGATGAAGTACAGATAAAATAGCTGATACTTAGGCTTTTTATCAATATTGGATTTGTAACATAAGCAATCTCTTTTGTTTTTTTCTGGTGCTCCAAAATTAAAATATCAGACATGCCCTTTCAAACTGCTTCTCTTTCATGTGATCAGTAAGTGTGGCTTTAAGGGACAGCTTTGTACCAATAATTGTCATTACTTTAAACAAGAGGAAACTATAATACTTCTAAAAATCAAGACCTAAGCATTTAAAAAATGAAACCTAATGACAATTGGAAAATCATATGTCTCTCTGAAAATTATCCATATACTTACTTTTCTGGCACATGCTTATGCTGCCACTAGGAGCTTGATCCTTAAAGCCAGAAGAGAGAATGTAACAAACTGCTCAGTGGCACCTTGGTGCCAAGATAGATTCAGTGCAACTAGTTTTAATTTTTTTTCCTTATTTTTATTTTGTTTTGTTTTGTTTTTATTATTTGTTTTGTTTTCTTGGTTGTTTTGTTTTGTTATTCCTGGCACTTTTCCAAAGAATGATTTCATAATGCCTGAAATGTTTCTGAGAAGAAATAAAATTACATTCAAAGCTTCCCATCTTCCTGATTTTTTTTTTTTTGGTGTATGTATGTGTGCATTTTGGAATTTTTTTAAAAATAAGCTGAGCCCTAAGGAAAAAGTGTATGATCCAGACAGTGGTTAAAGGGTTGCTTTTTGATTTGAAAAGTCAACAGCTTGCACCTGCCAGAAAGATTTTGATCAGAAATGGTTAGATGTGTATTTATATATGGATGGGGAATGCAGGACAAAGAGGAGCTTTGGTAATTTCTTTGCCCGTGAACAGCCCTGGAGCCTTGGAATCACCTTTTGCAGAAATAACACTTATAATGGTCAGCATTAGGCTTTGAGCGCTCAGCTTGCATCTGCTTTCTGTCACAGTTAGAGAAGGGCTGGAGGGAAAGATCTTGCATCCTACTGGACTTGTCTGGGCTGCAGTTCCTGAAGACTGAATGAAACAAAAATCAGTCCTTCTGTTCAAGATGACTTGATAACAAAGAACACCCCATAAACACAATGGGATTATTTGCTCAAAGGACCAAGGTGTTTGCTACTGCTACCTTTGGTAGAGAAGCACCAAAAGAAAGATGGTTTAAAAAAAGGGCATACAATCAAATGCCATATCTGGTAAATAATTTTTCTCTAGCTCTTTTCCATGAAAAATATTGATGGTTTTTAGCCAGGTAATGTGAATAAATGCTTTCCCTCCAGCAGCAAAGAGATGCTGTCTTTTGCAGTTCCATAAATTCTGTGTTTAAAAAATAATGACAGTAGCAAGGCAAAAGTAGTAATATTATGCAGATTTTAAGAATGCTTGTAAGAAAACAAGATGTAATTCAAAGAAACAACTTTCATTCTCTGACAATTACGTTTGTGTTTTATTTTTAAGGTGGGTACCCTTGTCCTTAAAATTCTTCTTGCTCTGGAATTTCCTTCTGCTCCAGAACTGAAGCCTTCTGTATGTAATTCAGCATTTCTGAATTTTATTCCTTTATAAATAGAGTATCTGGTACATTGGTTTTAGGTACAATATTTCCCTACTTATTCAAACCTCTGTTTACAAATACTAGTTCAAATAAGTTCAATTGCATTCAAGGAGACTATGTCCAGAAAATAATTCTATAAATAGCTTCAGATAGCTACTTGTCTTTTTTAAGGTGAAATAAAAAATTCTGTGTTGTTAATTTCTGAGGTTAGGTATAATTCTGTTTTCTTTTCATAGCTTTCTCATAATGTGCTTTAAAATTTTACCATCTTGATCTATCTGCAGAGGGTTATCTAACGATGAAGATGCCACCTCCAACAATTGTATTTATATGTAATTTAGGTATACACTTTTCAAGCTGTAGCTGTATATTAGGCTTTAGGTAGTGTCAACAACTTTCTTGAAGCACCTGCAGAAATGTTCCAGGATCATGAAGACCTTTTTATTACTGCCTTGATGCAAAAATATTGCCAGGGACTTCATTTAATGACAGTCTCTGTGTAACACTTCAGTTATATTTCTTGGTATCATGCCATCATTCAGGTAGTAATAAAGCATGAGCAGTTGAAAACACAAGGTTGAGGTTCTGTTCTTGTATCTTAGTTGAAATTAGGTTTGGCTACTACTTGAGTAGGCTTTCAAAGAAATACAGAGTGTTAGATAAAGAGGGTTTGAAGACAGTGTGTTCACCTTCCATCTGTATTGGCACTGGAGGGGGCATGAAGGCTCTTCTGTAATTGTGAGGGCTTTTGTTCCTTGTTTTGTTATATTTTTGCCTCTCTCTCCCCCCATCCATGCTGGAGGGTTGAGATGGTGACTGAGATCACCTATCACTTGCTGCAGGATAACACTGTTTTGACCAAATTCAAATTGCAGAATTGCTTTTGGTCCCCATAAATTCCTTTCTAAACACTTAATTTGCTTGTTTTACAATAATGCCTGCAATTAGAGCAACCTTTTATTAACTACTTTGAGGTTCTTATCTACCATTTGCATCTCTAAGAATGTAGTTGTTCTGTTGCCCAGCTTTACACAACTTTGGATCTGTTTCAGTATTTTTTGAGATATTTACATGGAATATGTGACTGAATGTCTATTTGTTAAATTTCATTTTTAACTTGGGGAAAATGTAGGAACTAGGGCTTGAAAACAGAACTAAAATCTTTGAGAAAGAGAGGGGAAATGGAACAGAATTATGGGCAGAAAAATTTCAAAGCTCAGTCAGACATGGCTCCTGTTTACCAAGAAAAAAATTAGTTAAGAATTATCAATTTACCTTGTAAATATGGACATTTTTAAAGAAGTAAAACTTAGTGGTAGGTAGTTTATATAATTAATATTAGGCTGAGGAGAATTCAAGAAAGAATATTGTTGATTGTACTCAAAAAGAAGTGCTTTGTATTTGAGATGAAACAATTTTATTAAAGGGAGGCAAGGCAAGGTGTAATTAAAGATATGGAATAATACGTAAATTTTGAATATCATCAAATGGTAATGAGGCCAAAAGAAAGAGATAAGGTTAAGTATAATGCTGTGATCTCAAGACTAATGGATTTTGGGAGAATGAATGAATTCTGCAATCATGAACAGCCTAATGTATGCTCTGCTGGAATTTGGATGACCCTGTTAAGTCGAGGCTGTAGTGAGCCAAGCCTGGTTCTCTGTGGGCAGTGCTAAGAGCAGGGACTGGTGTCCCTGAGGACAGTGCCAGTGCCACGCTGCTCACCAGTGGCTCTTGTCTGCTGGAAACCCTTTCCAAGGGAAAAGCTGCGTGCTGTGATACTCATTTCTTGGTTGCTGCTGCATCCAGTACCGATCTCCTGAGCCTTTTCCTCAGGTCTCCTGTCTCTGCCTTAGGAGGCTGTAAAGGTATTGGGGGAGGAATGAAGAGAAATGGATGTTTGGTGCACAAACTGAAAAATGCGATTCGTATTTGGGTAATATTGTCTGGCCTTATTCACTGCAGTAATTAGACATTTATGAAAATCGAGGCTGAAGTGGTACCATGCCAGATGAAATGTAATAGAAGTCTCAGATGGAGTTGCTAGTACTTCCTTTTCTGGCTGGCTTTCAACTGTGCCTGTGAGCGCAAAGGAATGGCATGTATTTATACGTTTGTAAATAAGATCCCACACATTTTCCGCTTGAGAACATGCACTCGGACCTTTTATGGTCAGGAAGGGGTGTTTCCCTCTGTCTGTGAGCTGCCCAGAGAACTACACATTTCCAAGTATGCAGTTCAGAAACTTACAGCTAACACTTTGTAAACTTCAGTTTAAATAAAGAAGTTTGGGGGATTAAAGGCAAAAAAGTAATTTTTTCTTTTTCCAGTAGTAAAATACTTTAAGATAAACAAATAGGTTTTGAAGTTGATGGTTTTTGCTAACCTAAGTTGCGTCATTCAGGTTTACTTATAAAAATAGCACTAAGATCAAGCTCTCATGACTGTGTGTCTTCTTTTCAAATGTCTATTTATCAAGAGATTCAGTTGATAATGTCTTTTTAAAATATCTAAAATACTTTCTGGGTTCTCAGTGTCAGTTGATCATAATGAATCAATAGTATCTAGCAAAGAGATTCTTAGAAAAAAACCTCACAAACCAACAAAAATTCACCTAGATGAAATGGAAATATTTCAGAAACAGTGGTTTCTTGCAGGCCTATTTCACCTATCAAAGAAATTTTGATTCAGTTTGAGTGACCTCCAGCCCTGTAAGATGAATACAGAACACTTAAATGTCACTGTCAGAAAGTGTCATTGTCTCGAGAAGGCACAAATAAAATCATTTACTTGCGTAGCAATTTAGCTGCAGAAAGCATAATAAATATGTTCTTTCTTTTATGTGAAATGGTGAAGTGTTTAGGGAAGTTGTAATGTGCAGTACAAAACGTGCAGGTGGGATTTAATTTTCTATCAACTGTTTTGGAAACTGCAAATAGAAGCTGGACAGTTGGAAACACTTGAAATATGCTACAAGAGCTGTAGTTTTTTTACCTATTGAAACTGTTTTTTGTTGTTATGCCATAATGGACACAGTACTCTGTTCTAGCTTTTATACTAAAAAGTTTTAAATAGCTTTTCTTAAACGTGGTTACTTGCTGTCTTCAGACCAATCAGATAAAAATCCTTTAATACTTTCTGGAAAAGAAGAATGCCTACAGGAAAAAGAATCACTTGTTGAATACTAAAAGAGATAGGTTTCAAAATTTCCACTTAGTTTCCCATAGATACGTTGTACCACATTCATCTTTGTGCAGTGAGAGTTGCCATAGAAGTGTTTTTTGATTTCAGGACTGTTCAATTAGGTCAAAATAAAATGACAACTAGCTGAATGTTGTAATAACAGTATGTGTCATGTGTGATAAGAATATGTTTTCAATTATAGTGCTTTTAGGTGTTTTAAATACTCAGTTTCAAATCAAGATGAAGTCTTTGGGAAGCTTGGTTTTTTTCTACTCAGAAAAGATGAATTGCATGTAATAGCCAGTTCCCTTTCTCTTAGGCTGCCTTTAGTCATATCGTTCTGCAAAGGCAGAATTGGTACAGCTAAGTTCATAGAGGTCTAAATTTGCAGTCAATGGAGACATCCATAAAGGATTTGGCTTAAAACTTTGCAAGGGGGATGTGTTTAAGTTCTCTTAATCAGTCCATACAAGTAGGAAATCAGACAACTAAGATTACCTTGCAGATGCTTTCATAATATGGGGAGCTTTCTCTCCAAGGTCATGTTCTTGCATTAACTGGTGCTATGTAATCTTTGAAAATATGTAACCCTACCACAGATGAACCAAGAAAGTAATTCGTGTTCCAAAGAAGTAAAAATCAGTGGCATAGTAGAGTTTCTAGGGCACTTTCTCAACTTAAGTCTTCACTGCTTTGTGTAGGCCTAGAAATCCCAGTGCCACTAGTTAATTAGTGGTGTAATCCTGAACTTTGCTCAGCCAGGGGCAAGCAAAGCTATTACTTAAGTGGAAATAAGTGAGCGGGATTAAAACAGAGAAAATTGGGCCTCAAGGGGATCAAGTGTATTCTTAGAATTCAATTGTTGTCACTTAATGTGTTTAATTATCTTTCGATTCACAGGGCATGCCATGTGCAATTAGCTGGAGTTACAAATAACTAATCTGCAAATTTCTGAGTTAAAGCTGCCTTTTGATGTTAGACTAAACTATGTCTTCTATGAAGTACTACTCTAATATCCAGGACACCATTTTTTTATTTCCCTTTTTTTTTTTAGTTTTTTTTTCTCCTGCTTCCTTATATCAGTTTAATTACCTTTTGTGCTGTTTTCCCGCTTCTGGCTGCTTATGGTTGTTATTGGTATCATTATATGATACGGGTTATTTTCTCTTCTGTGCAATTTTGTAGTTGATGTTGGTTAATGATGTCACTGCTGAAGGCAGGGGAATGACCTAGGTGACTTCTCAAAGGTCTTATGGACCTCTCTTTCCTATGATTGCACATTAAACTTGTTCCTCAGTTAGCCATACAGTATCATTGAGCTGATTCATGTTTTAGGTGCGAATCACATGCATGACTTACTAGAAAGGAGCTGATTCTCTTACGTTAGATAGTAGAGAGTACTTTGATCCTGATCAGGAAACTCTTCAGAGGGACTCTGTGCTGAAAGCTCAGCTGCTGCTTTGGTGCATTGCTAGATTGGGGTCAAAGTGTGGAGTATCTTGTAGATTCAGATCTATTTCTTCTGCCCCAGGGACTAGTGATAGTTAAACTGTAAAGGTATGATAAAATAAGGTGTTTTGAGATAACAACCTGTGCATTATAACTGCATGCTCAAATAGGGCTACAAAATAGTAATTTGAACCTGACTACCTGTGTAAAATATCAGATTTCGTATTAAACTGAAGAGCCCTGTTTTGCATCTTATCTGTGCTTTCTTAATGGTCTCTCTGCATGTAACATTAGTTTTTGCTCTGAACTACACAAAAATTTGTTTGGTTACTTAAAGACTACCTCTTGGTTTGAGTGATAATGAAGCAGATGGCATCCTCTTTTACCACTGAAGCTGAAAACCTGGTATGTAGAGAATAAAGGAACAAAACTCTGCAGTTGTGGAATCATCAATGAAAAGTTCCAAAGACAAAACCATTCTGTGACTCAAAGCCTTGTTAAAAGTTCTGGTGGCTCTTTCCAAGCTAAGATGATAGGAAGGCTATATTTGTAAGCCTGGGTTATTTGTAGGAGCTATGATTGTGATGCCACCAAAAGGTTAAAGTTCAGTCTTTATTTTCGGATCTCTTCACCTTTAAAGCAGCAGGTCATTAGTTTTTATGTTCCATGGTTGTTGGGTTTATATCTGAAATTAGGAGAGGAATAATTCCTAGCTGTCAGAGCCCTGAAATTGTTTGCAGCATCAAAAAAGCTTAATACAATTTTTGTGATGGCCATGTATGCAGTGTTATTGTTCTTCCCAATAGCAACGTGATCTGCTTTTAAGTACAGCTTCAGGATAGTCTTAACAGTCTTTTTATTGTCATTGTGGTTAGCTATCAGAAGTCTTGTATTTGAGTGAGGAGAAGGTAATCCAAAACCTTCCTTAATAACAGGAAATATTTGCCATTTCACCTCCAATACAAGGGAATTCATGCTTGCTGAAAAGCTGGGTCCTTCTAAAGGTCAAAACTGTGGAGCTGTTGCCTCCTTTGCTTTCACAACTCCTTTCAGTTTTGTCTGTTTAGAGTCAACCTATTTTGCATTTCCACTGGACAGTGATTGGTTTGGGATTTGGTGGTGTGGGTGGGCTTTTTCTTACTATGTGTGGGGTTTTTAATGGGATGCAGAAAAATGGTATGAAAATAGGATTTTAAAGCTTTTGGACAGGAATATTGAAGTCCTGTTTTTAAACTGATGAGGCAGGGAATGTGACACTGAGTTTGGTATTACTAAGTTAGACTCAGCAGAAGTTGATTTTATTGCCAATTTTATATTTGTAATAGTATCCTCAGTTACTGCTCAAGCTCAGGGCTAAGGTTATTAATTTATTAAAATTGTAATGGAACAGAAGAATATTTTGGAGCTGACATAATTCAAAGTTAAAGTAATTGATGGAGACATTTTCTTTGTCTTCCGTTGTTAAAGTGCATGCAGTTCACATAATAGGCATGAAGAAAGGTGAGTTTTTGTTCTATTTTAAGGCATTTGACCTTGGCTGGAAAGTTTACTTCAATCTCAAGGTTTTCCAGGGTTTTTATCCTGCAGTTCTGGCCTAGGTAATTATTTTCATTTGTGCATATCATCTATGCCATCACAAAATGAACTGTCCTATCTTTTTTCCTGCTGAGATAGGAGAGCAGAAAAGAGCTAAGATGACTTGATACTCTTCATATTAGTAGTTGCTGACTACCCAAAAACATGGCTTGTGTGTATATCCAGAAATACTCTGCTCCTGGCAAGCTGAGGTGATGCTTTTTCATCTTATGATCTGTCTCCAAATGCAGATGACTTTTTTTTGCTGAACTTTCCAGATGGCTTTTAATTGAGTATTAGTCTGTACTTTATTCACGTTTATATACATATGCTCTTAGAAAACCACAGTGGCAGTGCCTCTTGCTTGCAGTAAAGAAATCTGCTGTTCTTTCCTCAAGCTTAGCACATGATGGGACAGACACAGGATTTTTCCTTTTTCAGAGGGATTTCAAACCTTGTGCCTGATATTGTTGGAGAAAAGCTGTAGCATGGCATTTCAGGATCCCTCCAGGAATATATAATTTCATAAATTTGGACACATCTCTGAGTAGAATGAAAATATGACTTGAATAGTCCTGATGTTTAAATACCTTAGGACCTTCAGGAGGAGATTATGACTTGCAGATCTGAGTAGATCAGCTTTGAGTGAAGCACTGATGTCTTTGAATGAAGAGGGTCTTCTTTCAAAGCAAGACTCCCAAAAAGCACATCTTCTTCCACCATGGTGTTTGGTTTTCTTGAATCTGCTTTAAGTCTTTTCATGGTACACATAAGTGATTTGAACTGGGATGAGTGTGTGGTTTGTTGTTCTTTAAACGAATTTTTTCGTTCCAGGAGCCTAATACAGGTTTTCAGATTTGTTTGGAAACCAAACCATGTGCCAAACATTTAGGTATGACAGTGCCCATGAGATTTTTTTTTTTGTAACTTTCCTTTCATTTTTTTGTACTTTGAATGTGTAATTTTTGTATGGTTCCTCTAAAAATTGACAGTAATTTCCTTTTTTTAAAAAAACCCAAGGCAACCGGCAAATAAAACCGATGAACACACCCTGCCACCCCAAAAAACAAAGCACATGCATTTGTCTGGCATTATTTTTGGTAAAAGTAAAATTTAAACTTTTGATTTAGATTGTTCTATAAATGAACTTTAATCTGTTGAAAGAACAGTCTGTAGTGAGGGAAGAAAAAGCACAGATCTGCGAAACATGGCTTTAAGATCTCAGTTTTCAAGGAGCTTAAGAAAATGCAGTCAAGTTTATGGGTTTATAGTATTTAAAATATTGGTCTTTGATAATTCATATTTCAGTATAAATAGATAGTAAGTATTGCTGTTGGTGGGATGCACTTATCATCTTACTCCATTTGCTAAATACAAACTTAAGAAAGTAGCTGTACTCTATTCAGAGATTGTCAGTCACTTCAGCTTCTAGACCTCATTTCACCATTATTCTCTTCTCCTCCAGCCTCTTTTTTTTTTCCCCTCTTGTTTGCATAAAGCCTACAGTGAAGTGTAACTTGAGGCCCATTGACTGTGAGATTTCCAGAAATCTGTTTTGCAGCTGACCCTTTGTGCTTTATTAAGAGCAAAGCTAAAATACAAAACTTAGAGAATTTTTCTTGTGCAACAGGCAATAAATATAATTACAGCTTAATGCTTGAAGTATTTTACTATCTTCAGAGACTCTGCTATTTGTTTCAAGAACTCGTCAAATTTGCAAGAGAATTTGATACAGCTTTGGTTTCTAGAAACAAGCAAGCAGAAAAAATCTATGAAATAGAGTATCACAGCTTGGATGGTACTGTGACAGTATGAAATAATAGTTCTGTACTTATTAGGATCTATTGATAACTTTTTTTTTCCAGAGGTATTATAGATTTGAATGTAAAAATGAAACCCTCTTCTTTAGAGATCTGGTGGAGATAAAGCAACAAATGTAGTCTTATTTTTCTATTGTATGAACATATTGAGTGTGAGTTTTGTAAACTCACAAATTTAAATGTGAATAAACAGTATTATACCTTATCAACTTCAATATTCATAGCAGCTAGTGGACAGACCTCTAAAAAGGATGTTTTGAAATCTGTTACTTGGTGGCTTTTCTGTTGCTCTGTTTTTCTTCTGAAAAAAAAACAAAAAAAACAAAAAAAACCCCAAAAATTTTTGGCCTTATCTAAGTGGGAGGAAAGTCATCTGAGGCAGTTCTAAATTGTGGCTTTTGAGATTAGGATTTTGTAGTTAATGTGATGTTAGAAATGCACCCAACTCAGAGTTGGGGTTGACTGTCTTATGTTACCACAACTTCAAACTGAATTTAGTTGCTAAAAATTTTGAAAGCTCAGTCGATATATAAATAAGAGTTGCAACTTCTCATAAAGGTGATGGGTAGCTCCAATTTACAGTTGTTGCTTTCATATTGTTGAGTTTCCTTTGATGTAAATATCTCTGACTTTTCAGATATTTTACATGGGCCTTTTTTTTCTCCTACTTTTTGTCAACATACAAGTTTGTACCGACACTGTTGTCTTGTTTGGTCTGTTTTTAAGTAGAAAAGTGGACTGTTACTATGATGGTCCTATTAAGAACTGGAGCATGGATAAATATGTAGATTTTCAGTGTCCACAAAGTTCTAATTGCTTGACAAGTATATGGAAAAGTCAGATTTTCACATAATCAACTTGAAGGCCATTATATCTGAATTCTCATGGAAGCCATCTATTACAGAAACCCATTGTATCCTACCATAAAAGGAGAGTTCTTTTGCTTTCAATTGAGGAGATGTTAAACCAGAGAGATAAGGAGGTGTAAAATCTAAAAGCTTTTTAATTTATCGTCAAAGACGTGCTGTCAGCATTGAAATATCATGTTGGCATGAGAGGAAGGTGAACGTTGTCCTCTGCATGTGAAGCAGTGGAGCACTGTTCCATTCAGCCTTTGTTCTTCTCTATGCTAAAAGAGGAATGAGACCCTGTTGGGCATGCATATTTTGGCAGAACCAGCTTCTGATCTTTTGAAGACAGCTTTACACAAGTTGTGGGATCATTCAGAGCCTGTGGAGTCAATTCCAATTCCAAACGTCTGGCCAAGAACTTATAGGATCAGTCTTCACATGTAATTGCTAAGCTAGTAAATTGTGATCGTGTTCTAAATATGTGAATCTAGAAGATACCTCATCTGCTGTGGTCTGTGAGGTCATGCCCACCCTTCAAGCTTGGGTGGTAAGTGAAGAAATAGTTCAGAACACCTGCATATCTTAAAAGGTGTGATGTTACCTATGAGTTTCTTTTTCTCCACAAGAAGGTGCATACAACTGAACTGTTATGTTTGGTGCTTGCTGTTAACTTGATTATTACCTTTTCCAAGTTGGTAGGCTTTGCAGTGTGACTGGAGTCCTGAAACTCTATCCCTTGCTTTGGTGACAAACCACTAAATAAGTAGAGCTGATTACAAATTACACAATGTTTTTGCATCTACAAAATAAATCTTAGGACTGTCATCTTCCCTCCTGTGTCTGTCCCATCACCACTTCATGTTTCATATTTTTCTTTCTCTCTTTTTTAATGCTACTTTTATTACTTAAGCTCACACAGGTGGTCCTGTCAGGCTATAAAAGTAGTTGCTTGACCAATATAAAGAGACTGCCTGAATAATGCTGGTTTTTACATTTAGGACTGATCTTGCTTAGAAACCCTTACACAGGATTTATGCAAGAGAGCAATAAATTATATGTAACTTGTAAAACATTCTGGGACACACATGGGATACAAGATCAGTCAGCAGCAAAAATTTTCCCATGAGTGGTATGTTTCTAAGGTGTCTGGCAAGTTGGTTCATCAATCTTTCTTGTTTACCCTTTAATAACAGTGATGGTTTACTTTACATATTATTTTTTGGGGTAAAGTTTGTTGAACAGTCCTCAGGATCATGTAACCAGTGGCTGATGGAGTTCTGTTTCCAGCCCATAGCTTTTCTGGCTTGGAAGAAAAAAAAAAAGAGAGATGTTAAGCATGTTACTAATTAAAGCAACTGCTTAAAGGGAATTAATGGGACAAATTTTTAATATGTATATTCTGTGGCCCACGGGCTTGTGTTAAAATCTGGTTTTTTGTGTTTCTACTTTTTACTGTCAGCCAAGTTTATAATTTTGAAAATGGGCGTGTTCTGAAAACTATTCTTTCTAAGTGCTGAAAGTAATGGGAAATTAAGAAACTGCTGAGGGAGTGGTCTTGCAATGTAGAATAGGGTGGATGAATGAAAAATCAAAAATAGTAGTCTGCAGATGCTCAAAGTACATGAAACTGGCAACAGTAGCAGATCTTGCTACTTTGTTTTATGCACAGTCTTGTTTTGATTGTTGGTCCATCAAGAGGCACTGTTGCAGTCGCCTGACTCTGGCAGGCCTTGAGAAATACAGATTAGTTTTGAAGCTAACACCCAAGAGAAAATAAAGTCAAACACTGAAGTGTAACTGTCCTGAAGAAAAAAAACACCTATTTTTAGTTTGTTACTATGAATAAGGCTTGGGTTCTGGGCAAAAATGTAATAAATTTATAAAATCTAAGGCCTGGATTTTTTTTTTTTCTTTGAGAGGAGGGTATGTGTGTATATACATACAAGTTTGTACATGTATTTTTAAAAAAAGCACTTATACGTATGTATGTATATAAAATACTTTTCTGTGAAATGCTGTAACAGCAAAACTTGGGGTTTAGATGATGATTTTGAAGGACCGCCTGTGGACCTGTCTGGACTCAAGCGAAGTTTTTAGAAATAAGTGTGGTGAAGTGACAGGGTATGTACAATGTGCTACAAATTTTCGGATGCATAAATTTATGCATATGGTTGAATCTTTGGTCCTATAAGTATGTAAACACACAAAACTAGCAATCCTTTTGAAATTAAAAGTCCTAAACCATTCCATTCCAGATTGGTTACAAAATACTAATCCCTATCCCTGTAAAAGCAGGAATTTGCTGAAGGAACATGGGCAAATCCTTAGCACTGGAAATCTGAGCAGTGTCCGTGTAACATTGTGCATGCTATTTAAATAATCCATGAATTAGTCACACATTTATCAGCTTAACATTGCGCTATTCAAAACTTCACACTGGACAGCCAACATTGAATCCCATAAACATTTTTCCCAAAAAGCTAATATATGAGGAGGCTTACTGCTGCCTTTTTTTAAGGGAAGAAAGGAAACAAAACCCACCAAACCCAAAAAATCTAGCAAAACAGTGAAAGGTTTGCTAAGAATATTTTGAACTGGTTTTAAATTTTTATATGTCAGTATTAATCTCAGCTTTCACTAAAGTGCTGTTGTTGCATTATGTACTCCATTACTTAGGATTTAGATCCCATACTGATTTGATGTGGAAAACATAGGGATGACTCTTTCCCAGGAAATAAAAGTGTAGGGTTTTTTTCCTGGTCCTCTGCTATGCTTGTGTAAGATTGCTGCAGTCACAAAGCAGCATTTTCAGCATTTACCAGGATGAATCCTGTAGCTCTGTGGCTGTGTCTGACCTGACACAAGTAGTCTCAGGAGCTATGGGAAGCAAAAAAGAGTTACAGGTCTGTGGCAGGTATTATATATAAAGCTAATTTTCTTGCCAATGGCTGCAGTGATCACTTCTTTCGCTCCATGTAGCGGCTGTGGTTGCATTATGTGTGGGTTCCATGAGGATCTCTTAATTGCATGAAAATCATCTTAAAGACTTCAGAATACCTGCTTCATTGTCAGATAATCATCACGATGGACTTGTTAATTTTCAGGCTTAATGAGATGCCCTGAAAAGTATTGGTCTCCTAATTAGTGTCTGTGACATAAAATCTGCAAAGCACTGCAGGTATAATAATGGGCATTTATCTTTTTTGGCCTGGTACTTTTGTAGCCTGCTCTAGCTCCTCAGCCGCCCTTTCTGAAGGCTTTCCATGACAAAGGCCAGAAGCAGTGTCTAGGACACCTGGCTTAACCTTTCTGTCTCAGTAACTTGCAGTAAACAAACAGCATCCTTGTCACCTTTGTAGAATAAAACATGGTATGAGTATCCTGCTTTAAATCTTCTTTTTTTTTCGGTCATGTTAGAGTTAAACCTGGCGACACAGTTTCAGGCTTGTTACAAGGACACAGTTGCAGTTCTTTGTTTTTCTTTTCCTTTTTGGTAATGATTTTGCTTTCTCCTGAAAGTAACAAATATGATAATTTGTGTCACTCACTGTAACAGTGCCTGTACTATATCTCCTGCTAATGAGAAAATGCTCCGAATTCTGTATACTTGACTGTTGTATTAATGACAGACTTCTGACTGTTGAGACATATACCTCTCGCTTTTAGTCTGCGTTTCACGTATTAGTTCACACGTTCTTGTGAAATTGGAGTTAATTCTCTTACTGGAAAATGTGGTAACGCATGAATGTGTCGGCCTGAAAAGCTGCATTTTGCTTCACTGGGCTGTGTCTTTTCTTTCCTACTTTACACCTATAGAAGACCCAGTCGTTTTGGTTAGTTGTGCTTTTTGTTTGGTTTGGGGTTTTTTTTAAGCTACAAATAACCTCAGACAAGTAGTTTAAAAACCAAATAAATACATAAATAAATAAAAACTCTGTCAGCTGTTTACAATGGTTGTGAACATAGAAAATACACCTTGGTGCCTGCTGAAGTCATTGGGAATCCTCCTTGACCCCAGTGACGCAGTTATCCTTGTTATACTTCTTTGGACCTCAGAACATGGCTCTGACCCAGGAGCCCTTGCTTGTGTACGCCTCAGGAAACGGAGACAAAGAATATGTTTCTTGGAAACATTTTCCCCTTAAAAATCCTAAGGGTTTTTTTCATTAAACAAAGCTGGAAGGATAACATTGGCATTTAATCTCTGCGTGTGTTGGGTAGCCTTAGATAGGTAGTGGTGCTTAGCCTCCTTGTTCAGTGTGTTGGAGGTGACTTCTTTGACCTGAGTATTGTAATCAGCTGTTTCCACAGCAGAGACCCACCACGCACATCTTAGTAACAGGCCCCCCGTGGAGAAGCAGTGGTTGAGTGCTCTGAAGTAATGGATTTAATCTCTGCATAAATCTGAAGCCCTGTAGATAAACATTTCAGCTAAAGAGTATGCTAAGCTCCAGCTCTGTGCTCTCCTCCTGCTGACAGAGGATTCTCTCACTCTGCTTCAGTGAGGTGTGTCTTTGTGGTGTTCCTCATAAGCCTGGTCACAAGTCCAGTGTTAAGCTGCAAAATAATGTGTTCTGTTTCTTCATAACACTGTATTTTCATCCATCCTTGTTCCAGCTTCTTATTACTCTTTTCCAGCAGCCAATAGCACAGGAACTGAAGGATATCTTTTTCTCTTTGCTCTGTTAGGTGAAAGTTAAAATAAAACTTAAAAAAAAAATCACCACAAAAATTATTTTTCTCAAGTAATATACTGGGAAGTTTTGGTATATAGTAGCATAGTCACTTGAAAAATTTTATGTGGTTGCTTACCAGAGATGTGGTTCTGAATCTCAAAGTGCTTAGAATGAATTAGGCTGAACTCATCATGGCAGGACAAATTTCTAGATAGAAGTGAGTTAGCAAGTGATACTGTGGTGGTTTAGTGTGGTCCCTATGCCTTCATGTACGGAAAGATATAGACAGAGAGGGAATATGTGAGAAACTGATATAGAAAGGAATGTAAGAACTAATCAGGGAGCATGAGAAAAGGGAAGATTTCAGTTCCTCTTCTGTGGAGGAATGGGAAAATGAAAGAAATAGGAGATAAAGGAGCACAGATGCAGAAGATGATAAATACACCACCTTGGGAAAGGCAAACTACTGGATAAACTGGGATGACTAAGATAAAATTGCAATTGATTGAAATAATTTGGTGTCATTCAACTTAACCTGTGGTTACTTTAAGTAAAAACATTTAATCTGGATAAAGCAGATATGTTGCTATACTGCAAAGCAGCCCATTTTCAGGGCTAATTTTGAGAAGATGAAATAGACTGCTGTACTAAAAAGGCATTTTACATATTGTTTAATACTTCAATGTCTTCCTATTACAAATACAATTAAGTCTGCTTTTTCTCTTTTGTTTAGACCCTTTTTCAGAAATGAAATACCAACCACGAACTATGACTGATTTGACATAAACTTCAGTTAGTTCGTTATTATTATTATTATTATTATTATGTTATTCAGTACTTTTAAACAATGTTATTGGCTCTGTGTTGTGGTATGTACATATAGATTTTCTGTATAACACAGATTTTTAGAATGGAATACAGTTTATAATTTCCTCAGAGTGTCAAGTACAAACCAGTTATTCTGAGCAGTAAGAAAATGTGGCTGTTTGGCACTGGAACATGTCTGTTAAAGTTTCCCCACCGCAGACCACCTGCTAATCCAATGTAGCTGTATTTTCACTGGATACACCTGGTGTGTGGGGGAAATGTGCTTGTGTAGCATTGTGTGACATTGCAAACTTTAGCTTCCTTCCTTTCATAGCTGCTGTTGGAGGCACTGTTGTTTTTTGAAAACATTTGAATTAATCTGCATTTTTTCAACATCTCCAGGAACATGGGATACTGGGAAACACACCTGAAGTAGCAGTGATATTAGTTGTGAGGTTATCTGCTCTTGTCCAGTGCTCACATTATTTTAACAACAGTATTTTTTTCTTTTGGAAACTCTGTAAATATGACTACACTGCAAGGGGGTTGTGTGATTTAGCTTTTCTCTACTATGTTGACAATTATTTTTCTTCCTGTGGGTTAGGTCCACAGTTTAGAGATTACAAAAGTGACAACTGTAGGACAGTTGATAATGAAGTAGTGCTTTACAGCAATAAAGTAAGAATGTGGAGACTTGAGCAAATTTCTGAGGTATTAAAGATTGTATCTTCCAAGTCACAATCTTGGATTATGGCAAAATGTTACCTCAGAGTTACATTCACGTTTCCTTTTACTCTTGAGAGGCTCCAATTCATAGAATGTAAACTAATCATCTGTACCGGGGAAAAACATTTTGCTGAAGCATTTATATGCAAAAGAAGGATTTGGAAGACTTAGTATATAAATATCTAAATCTAAAGTCTTCCTTAAAAAAGTTATTTTTCCATAGGATGACTTTTCTTTCAAAGTCGTAATTTCTGTTAAGGGTGTCATGTTGTTGCTTTATGTTTGTACAATATGTATAACAAGAAATTCTGTATATGTTTCTTATGTGTAAGAAGCAATTACAAAATCATATAGACTTGAGAAAACCTCTAAGATTGAGTCCCACCTTTTACTGGTCACCACTTTGTCAACTAGACCATAGCGCTAAGTGCCACATCCAGTTGTTTTAAATACAGAGTTTTAAAATGGTGAGCGTTGAGGTATAGCTCAGTCCTAATGCCATGCTGTGTTCACTTTATTTTGCAGCGGGTCTGTAATGGAAGGATAAGTCAAGCAGCCCCACAAATCCATACCCGTTAAAAGTTTCAATTCATTTTATATAGTGGACTGGGAGAGAAAATAGAGGTAGGGCAAAAGAAAACAGATACATTTTTTTTCTTGTGTGTGGTGTGGATTCTTCAGTTTTAAATGTGCGGTGTTTGCATCAGTTCTCAGAGCCTCTACCTTAAATTGAAGCTTATTTGAAACAGGGATTGTCCACGATGACTTTTAGTATGGATCCTAACTCACATCATGGTATAGAGCAGTAGAAAAAGTATTTTTAGTCAGACAGCTCCTCACTGTCTCTGACTGGATGTTCTGTGTCTCAATTTTGAATACTCTACCATTGTAAGTTCTAGTGGTTAAAAAGTAGCTTATTTTTATAGAAGTAAGGAATTTGGTGCCTCAGATTGTTCTATTTAAATTGCATAATCTTTTGGATAAATCAAACTATATTTTTAAAGGCACCAGAATTTTTTGGTTAATACGGGTTTTTTCTGGTCTCTGAAATTCCTTTAGAAGACCAGAGGGAGATGAAAAGTGTAGAGGAGGTGAGTAGGTGCATAATGAAATAGAGTAGATGTTTGCTGCTGAGTTTACTTTATGCAATATTGAATTAGGAGGCAACTCAAATTCAGGAGTGCTGACTTCAGTTCACTTAGATCTGAGAAGGGTAAGGCTGAAGCACAGTGGTAAGATTGTACTATGGTTTCCTGGTGTTGTTATCAGAAAAGGAGGTGGAAAATTTGTGGTGCACATTACGAAGACCACAAAAACAATATTTACAGTAGAATCAAAAATGAAGAATTTCTCTGAATATTTTTTTTCATAGACAGATAAAGAAAAATGAGTACCTGAAAGCCAAGAACCAAGAAATAAAGATAGAAGATGAAAACATCACTTTGATAGCTCTAGAACATGGAAACCCAAGGAAGAACTAGTGAAAACAGTGGTGTCAGAGAGGACTGTGAAGCCATGTGGTAGTAAAGAAAGACTTTTTCAACTTCTGGAGATGCTGGGCAGTTGTAACTTCCCTCATCTAAAGTATGGGACTCCAGTGTGCTTGGTTTTGGAGCTAGGTGCTGTTATGACTTGGATAAAGCTCAAAGGAAAGTTGCCGAGTTATTTATAGTGAATTTTGAGTGGAATATATGTATTTTAGCTAAGCAATACCTAAGGCAAATGTAATAAACCTTAAAACAATTGAAATTTCTTCAGTTCTAGGGGAAAAGGAAATTTATTTAGGTGAGTGTGAGAAGAAATGGTAGCTAAACAGACAGGAAGAAAGGAAAAAAAATGAGACATTATTATGAGGAATAAAGTGCAGTTTGAAAAAATACATGAAATTATGTGGTAGTTTTCTGAGTGAAATGGAAAATCTGTTTACTGGAGAAATTTGCAACTGCACATGCTTTTCTTCTCCTGCTTTTTTCTCGTTGTTTCCATTTTGCCTGAAAAGAAGTACGAGGGCAGCTGTTGTCCTGCCCTCTGAACTTGCAGAGGGACAAGTTCAGATGTCTTTATCTCAAAATGTAATGATATATTAATACTTGACACTTCACCTTCTAAGTCTGCAGAATAACCCATAGCTATTTAAAAAGGCCTAGTGAACTTGAGAGCTCTTAAACAAATGTGGTTCATGCTGTCAGTGTACAGCAGCTGGAAAAGTGACAGATTGTCCAGCTAGTGTTCTGGGAAGAACTGAGGTTCTTGGTTGATGGGTTGAAGATGCACTTTCCATTTCACTCAGAAAACTGCCAAATAATTTAATGTATTTTTTCAAATTGCAGAGCAGTAGCTCTGTGAAAGCTTTAAGCATCCCTACTTGCATGTTCGTTCCCATAACGCTGTTTTCATCGCCCACGTGTGCTGTTCAGAATTGGTCCTGAGGCAGCTAGAGGTACAACAGACAATTCTTAGTTCAGTTTTCCAAGGTAAGCTTTGGTTTAACCCCTTTGATAAGCATTGCAATGTTTGACTGTTGAAAGTTCCTGGGGAGCTGCAGTATAAGGAGAAGGAAAATTAAGGGAGTTGCAAACAACGAGAAAATCTTACACGAACATATATTTAAAAAGGGAAAATTATCCATTTTCTCAGGGTTGCCTCTTATTCTTTGGAAGTTTAGCAAGTCCTGCACTATTAAAAATTCTTTTAAAATAATTTTAAAGAATATTAATCTGATGGTGAAAATTGTGAATGCCATTGTTTTCAAGAGTGATTTAAAATGAATATTGTAACTTACTATAACTGACTTAACAGAGAGAATTTATTCCCGTTGTAAATTCCATGACTTTATATCGGCTTTCCCTTTTTATCAGTTGTTGCTTTCAGTGAAGCTGCTGATAATTATTCGAGGGTCTAATAGTGGGATGGGGTTATGTCATCTGAGAGAGTACAGGTTTTATGTGATTCCCTTGAGACTCAAGAATTTCAACTTAGCGGTTGAAATTACCTAGCTTTCTACCTTGGTGTAAATTTTTGAAATGCAGAGCATGAGATGGTCTTCATGAATGCAAGCCCATACACAATCACTCTGAGTCCTTTGAACAGCAATATTGCAAGATGTGTTCTAAGGTGGATGTTTTAAACAATACGTTCCTAGAGTGAGGAAAATCTGAAATATATCACATTTATTAAATGCAGTTCAGAATGATATTTGCATGTACAGTGTAAGCAGTACTGGAAGCTGAGCATCTGTTTAAGCATCCTTTTTAGAGTCTAGTAAAGGAATATAAGATGGCCAAATGTTAAAAAAAAGAGAAAAGAAAATCAGCAGCAACAAGTGCAATATCTGATGAACCAACAGCTTTCCTAGTAGTAAAAATCATGTCTGTTGAGGCCTTGGTCCCTAAGGCACTGTGAAGGAATTACAATTATTTTTTCACTTTAATCTTATGTTACTTTTAACATTAAAACACAGTTAGTTAGAAAATACATAATACTGTCCTGCTGCTTTTGGTGTTCATCCTTGTTTCATGATAAGTCATCAGATTTTCACAAAAGTAATGTAAGATTTACCTATTGAAGTGGTTGCTGAAATTTCAGTAGTCGCCAGCTGATAGTGCCGGGACTAGGCATGATCTGAGCAAGCCAGACATTGCCTTTTGTAGGGAAACTGGCAGCAAGGAGAATATATTGATGTACTGTATATTGTGCACTGAACCAAATGTAAGGTGCATTTGCACTGCTTATTGAATGTAATTATGCTAAAATTCACACCACAAGGAGTCTTCCCCTAGGGAAAGTGGCTACTGGCAATCTCATTTTCTAA
The DNA here is from genome assembly GCF_009650955.1 of Corvus moneduloides. Lineage (NCBI taxonomy): Eukaryota > Metazoa > Chordata > Aves > Passeriformes > Corvidae > Corvus > Corvus moneduloides. Next base: position 49,485,667 of record NC_045480.1, on the reverse strand, counting down.
CTTGTAAGATGATTTCAGTAATGTTTGAAATCTCAATATATGTTTATCTCGTGAAAGTTCATCAGTAACTGAGCTGATTTCCACAAACACGTTTTCAAAAGTCATAGGATAAATTACTGCATGTTTAAAATCTGAGTAGGATTAGCAATTTTACCTATAGCAAAAAATATAATTATAAATATTGGCGTTATTGCACGTAGAACATTATATACAGCTATTAAAAGCATAATCCTTTAAAAAGGAGTGAATTAATAATATAGCATAAAAAGCTAAGGTAGGTGGGTATGCATTAGAATGTAGAGTCCATTTTACTGTCTGCTAAGTAAACTGAAGCTTTCAGTGAAGGCACTTGTGTCAGTATTCTAGTGAAGATTCCCTTTGTAGGAAACTTCATTGCAAGGCCTGTGTCTATAATAGCAACCATCAATATTGAGATTATCTCTCTCTTTTTTTCTTTTTTTTCTTTTTCTTTTCAAGAATAGTTGAGTTTCCTGGTCATTTGGAATATATTCTGATGTGTTTATTCTTTCAGCACTCAAATATGCACAGGGAATGATTGTATTTTCCTCTTTTGAGCAATGCTGCCTTTAATTGCCTCTCCAAGAACATTAAAATAAGAGTTTCTTGGATGCTATCATGTAATATTATTAAGTAGTAAAACACATATGTTGGATTAATTCAGCTGTGTGCTTTTCAGTCTCATGAGCTGTTAACTGGTGGAGAAAAGTAATTTATTTTTTGCCTTTAAAGCTATGTTTAACTTATTGCTTATGCTACATATCCAAGCAGAAATGTGGATTCAAATCCATCTACAAATTAATGGTTCTCTGTTTCTGTAGTGTGAAGTTTTCTAAACAAGCTGTTAATAACTAGTGCCAAGATAATTGTGACTAGAACTAGGAGGGTTTGGTGACTATTTGACATAGTAGTCAGCAAAATCAGCAAAAGTATTCCAAAGGTTTGCAATCCAAAACTATTTTTATTACTTACACCAGATGTTCAGATTCTGGTAATACTAATTAATAATTATAAAGATGTTGTTGCAGGGGAAAATTTTGTGAAATAGTTACTTAAATCACATATGTAAGCCATACTGTTTAATTTTCGTTACATAATTTACTGTATTCTACCAGCTTTAAGTAGGTTTATTCACTCCAGTTTTTCCTGGTTGTATGTTGGATCTGCTTACTCTTGTTCTAAATCTCTTTGAGACTTAAGAAGCTTCTCAGGCTTATTTGAAGATAGTCTTTTCAACAGCCTTTTGGAAATACATCCACAACCTCAAAAAAGGAAGGGATTAGACATCATTAAGGGTTCAGTGGACCATTCAAATTTAATTTGAACGATTTCAGGTTATCCTACCTTTTATCAGTAAAATGCTTAAATACGCTAAGGCTGACTTCTAAGAAATATGGCTTCTAATTGCAAAGCAGGAATTATTTAAGTCAACATTGAAATGATACCTGCCTCCCTAAAACTTCAAAGAACAACCTTTGTCCTCCTCTCGAGCTTTAATAACTATAAATCAATCTGTCTTTCCAATATTTTTCTCACAACTGCTCACCATGTTTAATCATAATGCAACTCAATTTAAGAAATTTACTTTGCTTCTTACCTTTTCCATTTAGAAATGTGTTATGGTCATGTGCAGGTTGGGCAAAACCTGGGTTATTGTGAATGTCTCCTTCTATTTTAGACCATGTAGAATTTTTAAAAAATATTTTGAAAAATAAAGGTAATACTTTTAAACAAAAAAGTGTAAAGAAAATCTTTACTCTCCCTCAACATATTTGTGATTCTAATTCTTGACAATTTTTTTTTTTTAAATACAAATGAATAATACACCTTTCCCTTGGAAAATTGCATCTTTTGAGGTGCACTTCTTCAAATGTAGATGAAATGATATTGATAAGCAATGTGACTGATAAAATTATTCTGGGCTATCAGCAGATCAAGAAGACAGTGTGGAAACAAGCAGTTTAAAAGGGAGTGAATTGAGGACTTTGTGATGGTATATAGTTCAAAATGGATAATCCAACTCTAAACCTTCTGATGAGATTGTGTTTCTGTTCTTTGATTTGTCTGTAAACAGACTGAAACCATGTTTCAAGTACCCTGCCTTGCTCAAGCAGTCAGTCTTTCTCAAACACATTTGGTTTTTGTTCAGACCTAAATGTTTTGCAGATATGCTCCTTATTTCTTATTTTGGAAATTTCTGTGATATATATGTATTTTTTTTTTACATGATACTTTGTCTGATACGTGGTGAGTGATTCAGTGGCAGTTAGGGCACTGTTCTTAAGAGTTGCGTACCACAAATCGTGCTGATGGGGCATAAGCTCAGTGTTATAGCATATACCCACTAACAAAGGTTTCCGAGAGATTTTGAAACTGTCTTTCAGATAGGTTGCAAATCATCTAAAATAAGATGCAGGGATTGACACTAATTGATTTTTTTTGGTGACAATTTTTTTTAAAATTTCCATCCATTTTTGCTGTAGCTGAGGATAAAGGGCGTAGGGTTGGGGATACAATACTTGACATTCAGTGTTTTCTGAATTACACGTGTTTATGTGGTGGGTAGAACAAATCTTGAGAATTCCTTCTGCAGGGATTCTCTCAGGAATTTCCAGATTATTTGAGATGATGAGTAAAATTTCAGATAAGAGGTCTAGTGACTTGGCTTTCTGTTGCTTGTCTTAGAGCTAATGAGAAGAGTTTTTCTGCAGAATGGTGCCTTGCAGACAGAGGAGACAGAGCTTTCTAAAATTGTGTACTGACTTAACTGGAGGATGTGAGAGTTGCGGGTTCTGGCTAGAGGCAGTGGACATGACTGGAATGCCCTTGAGACCAGGGTTATGATCCCCAACTCTGGCCTTCCCTGTTAAATTTAGACAGCAGCTTAGTTTTATCCTCTAATTAGAAGTATCTGAGATGGGAGAGCTTATTGTTCGAAGGGAATGTGGTGATGTAGTCACTGCTACATTGGGAAGAAAGACTTAAGTAGTTTAGGCTAAGAATGGCTGTTTGTGGTCAGTGTGCACAGGCCTGATACATTTGAAAATGACATGGCAATCCTTACTGGATGTAAGGAAGATGTTTATGTTAAATGGCATTCGATGTGTGTAAACCAAATCTGAACTTGGTGCTTCTTATAACTGTTTAAATTAGAAAGTAAAGTAGTAGATTAACATCCAAAATAATATTTTGCTCTGGTTTCTGTGACTTCTTTGGGACATGGAGATAATGTTCTTTGAGGCAAACTCTCCTTTTAAGGAGAAAATTAAAACTGAGAAAGCACAACTCCCTGTGCATGTTGGCAGAGCTAAGTGTCGTTGGATGGCAGGAAAGTTTTGGGGGTCTTTGTTTTGTTTTAAAGGGAATCTATAGTGCACTTCAGTAGAGTTACAAGGGCTTGGTTTCTGCCCTGTACAGTGTTATCCCAGAATCTCCGAACTGGGATTTTTCTGTATGGGCTAGTTTGCCCTTCTGAGAAGTTAATACAGGGCTCTGTGTGCTTAACTACAGAGCAGACCTACTCTGTCCTTTATAAAAGGAGCCCGTGTATTCCTGAGAATACTTTGAACCCAGGCTCAAATATTGTTTGCACAGGAGACCACTACACCTATTAGTCAAACACTTGTTGAAAGAGAAGAGTTAAGATTGTTTGTTGTCCCACTTCCCCCATTTGAAGGAGAAATGAAATACTCTTATCTTCAAAGCTTGAAATAGATTTGGGGCAAACTCTCTGAAGGGCTGTATTTCTATCTGCACTCTTCTTCAACACCTGCATTACTCACACTACTATCAATGATTGGTGCTGCAGTAATAAAACTGCAGAGATTGCAAGCCTGTAGGATTTATTTTTAATAGGTTTTGAATCAAATCATTTATTTTAAACAACTCTTGGTTAAAAATACTATAAATATTGATCTGGGGACATCTGCCTAAAATTAATAGGCTATAAATAAAGTGGTTCTTTAAACAGATGTTTCTTAGCCTACAATTTCTCTAGTTGGTTTTTAGGTCCTTTTCATGCATGTCAGCTAAATGTCAGTGAAGAAAACCAGTCATGGGTGTTGCATTTTATTTGTAAATTGTATCTCAATTTCTTGTCAACACTGAATGTGTTTTTGTGGTTAAGTAATGTGGTTTTTTTCATCATAGGCAGCAGAAAAAATGTAGTTAGTTATCTTCATCGAGCTGAAAGGGAATAGGCACAATGTTTGGCCTGCCTGGGTAAAAATAAGACCAAACAATTATTTCTAACTGTTCCTGATCTCCTTTCTCACCAGAGAAAAAAACATAGTTCCTTGACCTTTCAAGAATGGTATCCTGTATCAAATTTAGCATTGTTTGGAAGCCTGCTTTGGCATGTGAGGCAGCCTTATATGCAAGGTACCTTACTTCTTCCTGAGAGGGAGAAGTCTGGAAGAAGTGGTCCCGACTGTCATATTTTAACCATGGTTGCCTACTGTTAGGAGTATTCATCCAAGTATGAAGGATGAGCCCTCCTCAGCTATTAAAACATCCAATGTTTGTGTTAGAAAGCTTATATAGAAAGATACTTTTTTCAAAATACTCTTTTGGAGTGTTGAAGAGTGTATGGTTATACAGGTTTGGTAGGATAAGCCACAGTCTGTGTCAGAGTACCACAAATTCTTGGTTTATTCTTGATAGCAACATATTTTGTTGGGCTTTAAATATTTAAATTACTTCACTGCATTTATTGTTCACTTCCCACCTGGAGTAGTGTGTCCCTCTCTGGAGTCCTCAGCACAGGAAGGACATGGATCTGTCGGAGTGAATCTGGAGGGCCACCAAGATGATCAGAGGACTGGAGCACCTCTCCTCTATGATGACAGATAGAAGAGAGCCTACGAGAAAGTTGGAGAAGGAGTTTTCACAAGGGCATGTAGTGATGGGACAAGGGGGAATGGCTTTAAACTGAAAGTAGGTTTAGATCAGATATAAGGAAGACATTCTTTATTTGAGTGTTGAGGTACTGGAACAGGTTCCTCAGAGTAGTTGTGGATGCCCCATTCCTGTCAGTGTTCATATCCAGGCTGCATGGGATTCTGAGCCACCTGCTCTTGTGGAAGGCATCTCTGCCCATGGCAGAGGGGCTGGAATTTGGTGACTTTGGAGGTCTCTTCTAAGTCAAACTAATCTATGATTCTATGGTTGTTTTAAAAAAAATAGTGCACAGATTTGGCAAGATATTTTGGTAATTCTAGACTAGACTGATTTGTATGCCTTGGAGGAGCTGCAACATGGCTAAATCACTTTGTCTAACAGTGATGCAGTTTAAAAGACATTACTTATTAACCTAGTATTTTAATTTTTCTGAATCTTCCCATGTTATAGTGCCAAATTTAACTGAATGAGGAAAAGATACTCTTTAAATACAATTTGATCTGAAATAATTAACAGTGTAAAAATCAATACATTCTTATCCATTGCATTAGTCTGTCACACAGGATAGACTTTTTTGATGATGGAACTGTAAAATATTGGAAGAAATTAAAAGAAAAATTTGCAAATACATGCATAACTTTCTTTTCTGTTAAACATGAGCATAGGCATGTTCAGAGGCCTGTATATGCCCTGAGAAGTGACTAAAGGTAAACAGATTGGTAAATATGAAAGAGAATAGGCATAAAATATCCATTAATTTTTTCCCATGCTGTAGCTCATGAACCAGAGGCAGTTTCTGTGCATAGTGGACTTCCATTCTGGTAACATGTCCATCTTCCAGTTCACTTCACTCTGTATATTTTCAGCACCCACAGAACACTGTTGTAAAGATGTTTACAGGTTAGCCATGTCTTTTTGTAAAGAATTGCTTTCTTTGTTTTTTTGAGCCTACTACCTGCAGTTGCTCAGTGATTGGACCTCTCCTCACTCACTTTTTTCTGTGAACCTCATGCTATGACCAAAGCCTGTCCATTTTCCATGCCAGTCTTATCCTAAGGAAATGGAAAACTTGAAGGACACAAACCTTGCCATTCTCTTAGCTGCCAGTTTGGTGTTCCTGTGGGTGTTCCTGTGACTGGCCCTGCTCTGCAACATTTGGGTCACTTCCAGCTTACACTGAAATGACTGACTTTCTGAGGTCCTTGAGAGGAAAAAAAAAAGCATTCTTTGCATTTGTGTTGTGTTGTTTTGGTTTTTTTCTGAGTGTGTGTGTGTTGTTTTTTTTTTTTTCCCCAGTCTTATTTATCAATCTGGTTACACATGGAGATACAACTGAGTGTTTTTTGTGGGAAGGAATGTAAGGCTAGTGAAAATATTATTGTATTAATGTAAGAAATCTGACTTGTGGAATAGCAGATTGAAATGCTGTAAAGGCTGAGTGCAGGAGTAAATGTCCTTGAAAGCTTCATGTTTACCTTGGGTGAGAATGGCCAAAGCACTAATTTTGCAAATTCCTGTGTTTGCAATACATATGCATTAAAAAGTGGAGAATGCAATTTTTTTGTAGACTGCTGTATGGATGTGTTGTCAGATCCACTTCTTCAGTCATTCATAGCATAAAATTTGGTGGAAATGACTTTTTTTTTTTCTGTTCTGATGTCAGGAGCAATGATCACAGCATCAGTTTTGGGGAAGCATGCTCAAAGAAAGAATCATTAACCTTCTTTGACCATCCCACTGAGGCCAGCTTGAAGAGCCCTATAGTTTTTAGTGCTGCAAAATTGGCATTTCCATCTCTTTTCTCAGCCCTTTCACTAATAGAGTATGAATGCACTGAGTGTCTGTGGGACAACAGATGCCTTCGTGCTATAATCCTTTAAAGTTACCTCACTTTTCCTTTTTTATGACCATTTTAATTTCAAGGAAGCAGAAATTTAACAAAAGCTTATTGAACAGAATTAAAGCCTTCATGTGTTTAATGAAGCATAATTTACTATTGCTGCCTCCCTAGGCCAGCTTGTTTTGTCTACTCTTTGGAGTGCTACCTTGTTAAGAAATCTAACACTTTGCAATTGCCTGTTACTCATTTCATTTAACTTTGGCAATAAGTTGCCTTTGGCTCTATTACAAAGCTTTCAGAAGATAATCAGAAGAAAACAAGAGTCAGGAAGAAATAATAGCAGTTTGTTTTTATTCTATAAATCTACTTTACTGACAGCTAGCTGGGCATTGTGTGGGAAAAGAGATGAGTCCAAAGAGTGATAAAATTTCTAGCTGGGATTGCACAGGATTTAATGTAGTATGGCCAGTCTCAGGGACTTCCCCAGCCACCGTCAACATCAAATCCTCTGAATTAGCAAAGAGAATCTTTGTTACTCAGTATTTTTATAGCCATTTTCATCTTTCTTCAACCCAGTTCTATGTGTTTTCAGTGCCTTTGGTAAGTCTTGTGATCACTCATTTATTATTCTTTCCTACTATTGCCTAGAGAGTCATAAAGTTTGTGGCACTGTACAATTACTTTACAATTTATCATGTTGCAACAACTGCTGGCAGTAAATGTTTGTGGTGATAGGTGTTAAATTAGGTACTGTATCAGTGATTGGAGGAAATAAGATAAATGGAATGAGACAGAGAAGGTAAGTTCAAGAAACTGATTGAACAGTTGAATTTTGTAGATGTTTCACTTAGAATCTACTAAATTGCACAGAAACTTTGGTCATTGCTAGAGGCCGTATGAAATAAGGTTTTATCTGCCCTGTAATTTCACTTTCCAATTGCTCCAGAAAAATTTGAGCATAGAATGATTACAGCTTATGCAAATTAAGGTTCCCCCTGCCTCATTTCAGCTCAAGAAGTGGCGTGCCTAATGAGGAAACAGAGAGAAATAGAGCTATTCTGTCTCATCTTATATGCTTTTGGATGCAAACAAGTGATCCCTTTTTGTACTCAGGCCCAGTTAAATGCAGAAGCCATGTATTGAGTGACTACAAAAATAAAATAGATTAAAAGTAAAGAAAAAAGAGAATTAATTCATATTATATGCTAAAAATAAAATCAGTCACATATTTGTTCTTTTGGGTGGAGTTGGACCGGTGGCAGGTAAGGCTAAGTGAGGGATATTTGTCTCTTCTGAAGTCTTACTGTATCCCCATTTGGACAACCAGTATTTAGGGAATGTTTTAGTATTGTTGTGTAGGTAGAAGTCTTTTGGCTGATGGAACTGGTACAGACTTCACACTGATACATTTCTAAAGCACGTACATTTATGAATTCCATACGATGTGGAACTTTCCCTTTTTGTCCTGGCTTTGTCCTGTAAATGTTTCACGAATGTGCCTTTTTCATTTTTAAGCAGCATGCTCTAGGACATTACTGGTGCAAGGAACACTTATTTCTTGCAACTTGCAGTAAGTCTATAATTTTCAGGCAAAGAATTGTATTCTTAAAGGATGTCTTTTTGGCACATTTTCAATGTAACTTTGACCCTGATGAGTGTGTTGGTTGGCAGAATTGGTCACAATTCTGAATCACAGAATGTTGTTTACTTAAAAAATCTGTGAGGTTTAATCATGAGGCTTCTGTTCACTTTGTAGCAAAGCCTGTGTGTGAAATTCCAGAAATGTATTCTAGAGCTTTAAAAGCAGAAATTCCATGGGAAACATTTTCTTACTCTTCTTTTACCTCTCTGTATTTAAGTTTCTTTCTACCTTGTTCAGTTTCTGAAGCAGATTTGAAAGCTGTTGCTTTTTCAATAATAATTGTTTTGTCTGTTTCTTTACTATTCCAGAGAACTTTACAGATTATCTTGAAGGACATTCCTGCATTTGCTGCATGAAATATCATCTTAAATGGGAAGGACTGTTGCAGTCTTTTTCAATATGTGGTCTTATTGTAAATCTTGTTTGTGCAAAATTAAAGACACCAACAATTAAGCAGAATGATATTAATGCAGGAAAACTCATTCCACTGTCTTTCACATATCATAAGCAGTGCCTGCTTTTCTTAGTAGGGGGACAGGTATATTTAATTATATATATATATATATTTAGCAAAAGAACATTCCTATCCTTAGTTTAGTTCCAAAACCTGAATAAAATTTATTGTTGTGTAGAGTTCTAAAATAGAGAGGGAGAGAGAATTGGGTTTGAATTTTTGAAAGAAAATGGCCCTAAATTTTTTGTTAACTCTATTTTTTTATTATTACTTTTCCACAAATAAAGTTGTGGATTTTTTTTTTCCCAAAACTGGACATGAGGTTTTAAGATAAGTACAGTTCTGTTAAAAACTTAAAATTTTCCTCATGAACACATAATAATTCTAGCAGATTGGCTTTAGTATTGGCTCAAGTTGTGATATTTTTGTAATTTTTTTTTTTAATGGAAGTAATGTTGTTGCATACATCAGGAAATGTTTTGCTATCTCTTCTGCTCAGTCTGCCTGTATAGTGAGAAGCTGGAATGCATGTTCCTGGAAAGAAACTGCATTTGATAGTTGATAGTGTACATCATTAATACATAGGCATATGTTTTCTATTTATATGCAGCAATTACAACTTAATATGGCTAATAAGGGTAGAATAATTGGTACCCATGAAGCATGGTCTTTTTGGCGCCTTGGCTTTTGGGATTCACTACTTGAATTTCCTGTTGGATTTAGAATCACCTGTTAGAAAATGTGTCTTCTTTTTGTAGTGAAGTTATTTTGCTGTTTTAGGGTAGCATAAAACTTATCAAGCAGTTCTTTTTGTAGTCTTACGTTGTGTGAAGCAATTATATAATTTGAAGTGGAAATCATTTTAAAGTTCACAGGATTAATGTCAAACTCTGTAAGCTCTATATTAATCTTAAACAGATCTTTCTTGGTAGTTCTGCACACATCCAAAAATAATATTTCTGAATGTTCTTTCTGTACTCTGGATTACCCTCAGTGTTCCAGGTAGTTAAAGGAGTACATAAGAAATATCTGGTGTGGCTTGAAGTTCACGTGACTGTCAAAAGTTGCAGTCTTTGCCCCTGTGCCTGGAGCACTGAGTTTGTTAGGAGCCAGCCTGCATCTGCATGGAGGTAAGATGTGCTGCAGACTGTAGACCAAGAACAGACTTCAGGTGTGACCATGCTTGAGGTTCTTTGTTTGGAGTATTTGGAGTTTAAAGAAATCACTATGTAATAGATTTAACAAGTTCATTTGTAGTCTTTGGTCTTGCAATTTGACTGCTTTCTCGCTTCACTGAAGTGTAATGAAGCTGCTCCATGCCAGTTATTCTGAAGTTTTAGCTGGGGCACTCTGCAGGTCACCTCGTCCAGCCTCCTCCTTGCAGCAAGGCAAAGTTAGATGAGGTAGCTCAGGGCCTTACACAACTGAATTTTCAAAATCTCTAAGGATGAAGATTCACAGCCTTCCTGAGTACCTGTCCCAATGCTTGATGGCTCTCTGTTAACCCTCATTGTTCCCATGTTCAGCCAGAGCTTGTCTTCCTGCAGCTGGCCACCACTGGCTTTTGTCCTGTTACTTGTGTCCCAAGTTACACCTATGTGACCCACATTTAGGTTGTGGAAGACTGCTATGAGATGTGTCCTTTGCCTTCTTTCCTCCAAGCTAAACAAACCTGCAGTCTTTCCTTCTGCATCATTTGCTGCAAACACAGGAGCACTTTGGGCTGCCTTCCACTGTCTTGCCTCCAGTGTGTCCCCATCTCTCGTGCCAGGCACGGATCTTTTGGGGCAGCCTTGGGAGTGAGCAGTCCCATCCTCAGGTGCCTGTGCAGCCAGCTGTGTGTTTAGCCCTTGTTGCTGCAAGGGTGCACTGCTCACTTGTCCATTTTTGCTGCCCACCACAAACCCCAGGACCTTCCTTGCAGAGCCACCACCTGCCTGCTGTGGCCTTGCAGGCCAGTGAGTTTCCCTCAACAGATTCTGTGTGTGTTCCTGAGAGGCTGCTCCTCTGGCCTGTGGAGGTCCCTCTGTGCCGCAGCCTTGCCCTACAGCCTGTTCAGTGCCCCCCTTTTTCTTCTCCCTTTCATCCATACTGACTTTGCCCTTCTTCCTTTTGCCCAAGTTACTGGTAAGAGTGTTGATGTCAGCCCCAATGCCAGCTCTTTCAAACCATTGACTGCTACCTTTTGAGCCTCATGGTCCAATCAGTTTTTTACTCACTTTTGTCTACCCCATGAGTCTGTATCTCCTCAGCGTAACTACAAGAACTGATTGGGTATTTGATACTGGGGTGTGTTGAAAACCTTGCTGAAATCAAGGTAAATTAAATGGAATTCTGTCTGCCCATCCACAGAGGCAAGGCAGCTGTTTTAGAAGATGGGTTGCTCAAGAGCAAGTAAGGTCTGGCTTCTGTATGTCACCTCCTTGCTCTTGGGGTGGTAAGGTCTGTCAGGACTTGCTCTATTTGCTGACTGGGAGATGAACTAGGACTGACTGCCATTCTCTGGGTCCACATCCTTGTCTGGAATTTCAGCATAGTGATCTTAGTTTTGTTTCTGCTCGCAGCTGGTGTTTGATCTGATGGTTTCAGAGGGTCTCTGTAGTGATACTGGTGCTTTGGTCCTGGCCCCTTGGTGCTTGTTGGGGATGTAGTTTTATCAGTTGCTATTATGAACTCTTCTCTCAGCTTCTCATGTGATTTTTTTCTTGAGAGGCCCATTCTAATTAACTTTTTTGGGGTTTCACTTTTCTGATACTTTAAAAGATTAATTAATACACCAGCAGTAGTAGTTTCAGCACTGTTTCTTGAGGGACTACATGGTTGTCTCTTAATTAAAAAACAAACAAGCAAGAAACCCCAAACAAATAACAAAATATCCCCCAAACCCCCCAAATACCCGCCCTTCATTTTTCTGTATTTTACCAGTTATAAATCTTTGGAGAAACCACTTCTGACCTAAGGCAGTCTTATAAATGTCATCTAAAATAATAAAAAATAAAGGTTTGTACATAAATTCTATCAAAACAAAAATTTCCATTAAAACCACTTTATTCATTTATGTGCCTGCTTTTTGTGAAGCTCTAAATTTACTTGCATGATTTCACTGACCCTTGTGGTACTAGCTGCAGTCTTTAACACTGAGCACATGAATAAGTGTTTTCAAAATTGAGGTTGTAAATAATAAGCTGTTTCACAGGGAGAAATGTGTCTCATTGATGTGGGTTTTTGTTTGTTTGTTTTGAAGGATTTTGTAAATTTACAGTTCACATAAATACCTCAATAAGGTTGCCATTAACATACCAAGGCATTGCAACAGTGTTTTCTTATTTCAGAGTGATCAAAATTAAGAGCACAGAATAATCTTCAAAGAACAAAAACTTGCACTACTTTTTGCTTATGCTGACTTCAGAGAAATAAGACCTGCAAATGAGGATCCCTTACTAAATACCAGACTTCCCCAGCTGCTGCATGGCTTCAATATTAATTTATTTCAATACCTTTCAAAGGCACTGTTGGATATTTCATATAAATAGGTGAAATATTTCCAGGAATATTTTGGTCAAACTTCTCTCTGTCAGTGTTTTGATCTCCTCCTCCTCATTATCTTGTAGTGGAATAGTTACACTGCTGATTTTGCTCTGAAGGGTCTGATGTTGGGCTTCTGATGGAAGTGCAATCTGCCTCGTGTTCCACTGACCCCTGTGGGAAATGGCAGTTGTGCTCACATGCAGCCTCCTGGAGACCATATGCTAGCAGATATTTTCATGTTGTTCAGCTAGCTTGCTAATTCTCATCTTTACTGTTGATCTGAGCTATTTCACAAATGGCCACTTGAGATCTGAGCAAAGAAAAGTTAGGAATGTTGAAATAAGATCAGGAGATTTTGTAGCAATGAGAATAGAATTGCTGGAAGGTCAAACTAAAATTTTCACTTGAGTTGAAGGGGGAAGAGAAAGATGAGTAGGAGGTCAACTATTTTACAGCCAGATTATTGTCATTAACCTTTCTTTTTGCATAACAGGTTCATTTAAAAACAACTGCTAATTCATGACTTTTGTAAATCAGATGCACTTGCATTCTTATTCTGTATATTTATGTAGTGATTCTCAAAGATAATGTCCAGCAGGACATCAGTCCTTGGGGTGGAGTAGTAGTAGCCAGCAGCATTATTAGCTCTTAGTCTTTAACTTTTTTTCTAAGTAATTTACCAGACCTCACAAGAAAACCACATGAAATCAAGTGCTGCAGCTCTTTTACCTGGCATTCATTTTGCCGGCCCAGTTTCAGTTCCAGCAAAGTGAATTATACTGTTATTTCATCTGGCATTGAGAAGAGAGAAGAAAAACTTTGAAAATGCCTCCTTTACATAGGATACTAACATCAGTTTGGTTATGTCCTGATCTGTTGAAAACTGAGACCTGTGCTGCTTTTAATGCCTTTTTATTTCTACAGTACTTGAATTCTGACTTTAGACTTGGACGTTGAGGATAGGACTTCTCCAGACAGTACTTCTGATAACCTTTGATAACCTTTGGAGAATCCTTTGTAGAGGTATAATAAAGTGTTCTTATATAAAACTAGAAGCTGTGCTGGCATTAACCTGAATCATCTGAGAACTTGAATTTTCTGGAGTTGGAGCTGGCAAGACAAGATTGGAATGCATAAAATCTGCAACATCTGATCTTCAACTGTGTACTTGTTTAGAATTTTAATATAGGTAGAATATTAATTTTAATGCTAACAGTGCCATTAAATGACATATTAATTTTATTTGAAGGCTAGAGACATATTAGGCAAAATACAATCTGCCTTATATCATCTCTAAGCATGTATGCTTTTTGTTGTGGAAATATTACTGTGGTCAGAAGTAGGATTTCATATGGAAAATAACAATTTTTTAATGCTCTTGAACCAGCCGGTAGGACAAGGACTGTAAGAACTTCTTAATAATGCCATTTGGAGCTCCTGAAGTCTGCCTCAAAAATATTTGGCAGTTGACTTCATCAGGTCATTATGTCATTTTCAGATCAGTAGAGTGGAAGAAAGTTGGGATTCTTCCAAAATTCTGTCTTTCGATTTAGAAACAGTATTTCTATGTGTTGCTTTTTTTTTTTTCCAAAAGTAGTAAAGTAGGATAAAACTGTCAGATGTGCCTGCCACTCTGGTAGAAGCTTGGCAAATATTAAAAGATGGATTTAAAAATTCCCCCCCCCTCCGAACATGGTGACATACACAATAAATTATGGTCTTTGAAAGTGGAACACCATCTGAACACACTGTCAAAAAAATTTTAGTGGAAATCTGTCACTGGCTTTGGTAATTTAGAAACAAGATTACAAGAAGAGATGGTGGCTGTTCCCTTCCCTTTCCCTTAAGAAACTTGCCTGGGATTTAGGAAACTGATCATCTGGGAAGAGATTTTCCCAGGATTTTCAAACATCTCCAGTTTCCCATGAGGAAGGTGGCCTTTTGATGCTGCTGAAAGTGTGTAATGCTGGCCTTCAGTTGAAGCAGAAGCGAAGAGTTGGCTGTGTAGTGATGCAATCTGTGCCTCCCTTAGCAAGCTTTGGGCAGTGCCCTCCTCGTGGGGAAGAACTCTTTCAGACGTTCTGCTTTGCTCTCCAGTCTGGTGCTCAGCATGGGTGTACTGGGGACTGTGGGCACTGCAATGCTTAAACCTACTTGAGTCAAGTGGGTAGTGCAGGAGTTCTTGTTGCAGGTTTGCACCAGTGTTTGCTCTTTTTACCCCATTTCTTAAGTGCCTGGAGTCCCTGTGGGCAGGGAGCCGCTCTGCCCAGCTCACCAGGGAGCTGAGGCACACTCAGGAATTGCAGAATGAATTGGCTGAGGCTGGATCCAGAGCAGAACAATACTACAGGGCTTGGAGCTAGAGCTTGTTTATAATCCATGGTTCAAGGAGCAAGTCTTCTTTTTTTCGTTTTTTTTTTCCTCTCTTATATATTTAGGGTACTTTTGAACTGTTGCCTTTTGTGACTTGAAAGCTCGAAAGAGATGAATTACTCCAGTATGCTTATTCTTGGAAGCTTCAGCTGCTGCAGAGTGAATGCCAGCCTGCCTGCTGATGGGCACATCTGTTATATTTTATCTGTTTTGTAATCCAAATCTTTCTGAGACCATTTCTGTCCATATACAGTCAATCCAGTTGCGCCATTAATGTTTGAGTACAGATGGCAAGTGTGCTCATAATAATGTTCCTGACTGTAACTTGGATTCTGTAAGACAAAGGTTGGCTCTTGCCATTTGTGAGCCCTGCAAACACAGAACTATTTTATTTTCTTAGACTTATGCTGCGCTTTGGGTAGATGTAGCCTGAAAAAGTAGTTATACTCTGAAGACCTTTTTTCTTTGAAGATGCTGCTAATTCAGACTGTCTGATATTCCTGAGGAGCGCACCCCACTGGACTTAATCACTATGAAGAATGTGTTAGTCTGAGAGTAGTCCCCAGGGAGATGGCAGAAGCTGACACTGTGCAGCAATGAGACCTTGGTGAAAGTTGCAAGTTGTGAGAGTGACTACAGAAATTGGAGACCTCAAAAGTAGTAGTGAGAATAAATATTTAGACTGGAAAAGCTCTCAGATATTTTAAACAGGCTTTTTTAAAAAAGTGTATTTATATAATACAGCTATCAAAAAATTATGAATTTTTACCTATAGTCTGACAGAGAAAATGAGGTAACAGCAGGATGCTGCAATCCTGCCTGATTACCCTTGTTAGAGCATAGGAACAGCACCAAAGCAGTACAGGACATGAGTATCCTATAATTAACCTTGAAATTTTAGGACCTTTTCTTCTGGGAGTTATTTAAATAACAAACAAAAAACAAAACCCAAAAAGCACAAGCAAGCTAATTATCTGATAGTAACACAGCCAAAAGAGAAATGACATTTGCTGTATAAAGTACCTACTGAGAGTAATTTGTCACTAGCAGCAGACGTTAGTTAACACTGTAAGCGCCACTATGATTCTGATTAAATAGCACTCGTTTTGTTTAAATACTATAGCAGTAATTACACTGATGTATATTACAAGCTTCAGCATAAAAGTGACTGATTATATGCCTTTTATAGAGGAGATGAGATGTGAAAACATAGCAGTTAATTATGACGTAGATTTTTCACGGCTTGCACAGCTGTATTAAGAGAATGAGACAGCTGCAAGAATAAGCTGCAAAAATAGTTTGTTTAGCTTGCCTGCTTCCTAACTACACACATGTCCTTCTGGAGGGAGGCACCTGGTGAGAAAATGTTTCATCTTTGTATTTCTTCAAAAAGCACTCCCAGCACCCTCTTGGTGGCTGCAGAAGCACCCAGATAGTGCTAATTTAAATTAAGAAATACTAAACACCTGTGCACTTGCATGTGTGTAGTAATTCTCCATCCTGATATTTCCAAGTCCCAGAAATAGTTTGGTTTCACTGCATTTTTAGACTTACCAGTAGAAGAGGTAGTTATGTAGAAGGAGGAAAGAAGGTGAACTTGTAGGAAAAATATCTAAAAACACCTTTCTGAAACAAAGACACAGAGAATAAACTTGGAGTGTTACTGTTTTATGAGCCATAATTTGAAGTTGTTTGCCTTTGAAGGCAAAGGCTTTTTGATCTATATTCTTCTGTTGACTAGATTTTTATCTTTCAAGAGAGATGAAAGTAGCTTAAATGAATCTGCTAAAACAATGGAAAGCTACTTGAGGGAGGTCTTATTTGGAAAATAGAGTTAATCTGCAAAAAGTAGGATAGTAGAACTCTTGTCTGTGTAAGTTTGGTTAAATTAAAAAAAAAAAAACCACCTTTAACCTCTGTCCTTAAATGAGAATATCTGTGATTTCCATGGTTTCTTTCCAGGTATAAAACTTAATTTGCACACGTAAGTGGAAAACAGAAAATTAGTTTTGAGCCTAAATTTTAAATCTGTGGCCTTACAAATCAGAAATGTTTCAACTTGTAAAAATTTAAATTGCTGATTAAAATATTTGTACTTATTTTCTTGTTCATTCATTGGGAAAGGAAGAATAAAAAGTGTTTGAAAATATTTTCTAAGTTATGTACTTTTTTTTTCCCCCCCAAAAGAGAAAGCAGGGACGTTTTTTTTCGAACTAGCTTTTTTTTTTCTTTCCAATTCATTTCAACATTTTTCAAAATTGAAAGGAGGGGTAAATCATAAACAATGAAATAAGGAGAAAGAGTAAAGCTTTATCTTTGTTAAGTAAGAAATTTAAACTCCTGCTTTTGGAAATGAAAGTGGAAAGCATGAGTAATGGGATATGAAAGAATATAATTCAGCAAGTAAAAAGGCCTTTTATTAAAAATGCATGTATTGAGAAGTTTCACCACTATTGTCAGTGACCAACTGCAGTTGATACTGAATATGTCTTGTAAAAATGGTATTTTGTTCTTAAAAAGCCAGGAACCAAAAAGCATAGGATAACATGGAATGAAATTGCAAGTTATTTTTTCCAGTTCAAACTGGTGAACAGTCATTAATTCAGAATTTTATGAATGTTGTGTTATGTTTTCACACTTCTCCAGTTTTTTCTGAATGCAGTAGTCAGAAACCATTACTCCACAAACTAAGCAGGTGGCCACTTTGATAATCTCACTTACATTTCAGTGTAAAATATAATAGTAATCCTGTCTATAACCAACCGTGTTGTCAGGCAGTACTGGTTAAGCAGTGCCTGGTTTTGCTGCTGCAGTGAGAAGATTGAGAACCCTCATTATCCATGAAATAGTTTTCTGATTGGAAAACCTTTGCAATCTACTGTTGTTGCAAACCCAAACAAATGCAGTAAAATTATGATTTTACAAAGGAAAAAGAGAAATCACTTGAGAAAGATGACATCTGTGTTTTCTTTTGCACAGAACTACTGCATGGCAACATGTGGAAATGGGAAAAGTGGTTGTAGGTTTTTGCTGCCCTGGCTGTTTCACTGTCAGGGTAATGCTGTTACATTGCTTTGTCAGCCTCACTTTGTGACACATATTATTTGTCTTTATTCATTGGAAGAGTTTCTTTTTTTCTTAGATCGCCAGGGTCTAAGAAAATCAGGAGATGGCGACCTATCAAAGTTCTCTTTAATGCACTGTCTGATCTTGGTCACTCATACAGGAGAAGGTTACTGCAGTACTCCATTTGCAGAAAAGGTTTCGACAGGTTCTTTCTGTAATCTTAGACCAGTTCTGAGGATTCAGAACTTCTCTGTAGCCTCGCACAGGGCAACTGGTTTACTGTTCCTTGCATTCGTGCCCCCACCTTTATTATTCAGCTGTGTCAGGCTATGATCAGCTGCATATTTATGCTAAAATTCTGCAAGACCACTCTGCACTAAAACATGGGAATTGGTAATACAGAGTTGGGCAGCTACCTGTTGTATTATGGAGAGTCCCTGCATGATACCTCGCTCAGAATTTCATCGGGGTCTAAGTGTGCAGGATGCAGGTAGGTGATCCTTCCTGAGATATCTAGACAGAGCTGTGTGTTTTTCTCATGACACAGAATACATACCCACAGGAATCCTCACAGACATGATTGTTCAGAATTGTGCATAGGGGTGTTTGTGTGTGTATGTGTACGGATAAATAAAAGTAATATATCTTACTTTGGCCAAAGTATTTTATTGGATTCTGCATAGTAAATGGCAGAATATGTTTCCTCGTTGCTGACTCTCCTTTCCTTGTTAAAGAAGCCAGTCTTGGGAAAAAGTCTGGCATGATGACTAATGATTAAAGTTTGATTGCCTACCTCCTAAGGTAGTTAAATGATGGGTTCCATTAATCAAAAGCGGATTTTACCCAGCTTTGTGTCACCTGCAAACTGACTGAGGGTGCACTCTATCCCCTTTTCCAGGTCATCAATGAAGTCATTAAACACATCTGGTCCCAGTACCGAATCCTGGGGAACCCCACTAGTGATTAGCTGGATGTGACTGTTCTCCACCACTCTCTGGGCCCAGCCCTCCAGCCAGTTTTTTGTGCAGCAAAGCGTACACATTTCCAAGCTGCGAGCAGCCAGTTTCTCCAGGAGAATTCTGTGGGAAATAGTGTCAAAGACTTTAACAGTTTCTAGGTAGACAATAGTCACAGCCTTTCCCTCATCCGCCAAGTGGGTCACTTCATCATAGAAGGCCAGGTTCGTCAGGCAGGACCTTCATTTCATAAACCCATGCTGTCTGGGTCTTATTCCCTGCTTGTCCTGTCCATGTTTGCTTGATGGCATTCTGGATGATCTGCTCCATGACTTTCTCTGGCACTGAGGTTGTGTTGGCAGGCCTTTAGTTCCTAGAATCCTCCCTTTGTCCCTTCCTGTAGATGAGCATCACATGGGTTAACCTTCCATCAGCTGGGACAACCCTGACTAGCCAGGGCTGCTGGTAAATGATGGCACGTGGCTTGATGGTGTCTTCTGCCAACTCCCTCAGTACCATTGGATGGATCCTATCTCATCCCAGAGACTTGTGCATACCTGTGGCAGAGCAGGTCGCTGACCATTCCCTCCTAGATTATGGGGGCATCATTCTGTTCTCTGTCTTCCAGCTCAGGGCCTGGGTATTGGTCTTGCTGTTGAAGTCTAAGGCAAAGAAGGCAGTTATTACCTTAGACTTTTCTTTATACTTTTTCATTATGTTTCCCATGCATCCATAAAAATGGAGATTTTCCATAGCCCTTCTTCTGTTGCTGATCTATTTGCAAGTATACAAGCACTGATATTTGATAACTTTATATTGAACTCCACAAATCTGATATTTACGTGAGACTAAAATAAAATTAATCAATGTCCACTTCTTTCTTTTTTTTTTTTTTTCTCTAAACTGTTCTTAATGTGGTGTTATTCTATGCTTGTATTAGTACTGGAGTTTTATTGGATTTTTTTTTTTTTGTTTGATTTTTCTGCTGTGATTGATCAATATTTCCTTACTTCCTCACTTAATTTACCTAAAAACTTTGTTATGAATAGAAATAATATGATTCTGTGTTAAAGCAACCAAATGGGAGAAAAATTAGAGCTTTCATTTGCCTTAATGAACTAGGACTGCAGATTTTGATAAAACTTTGCCAAACCTTGGAAGAGAACAGATAATCAGCTTTTGTATAGTGTTGTTATGTATGTGTAGATGAAAATAAAAAAAATAAAATGGAATGAATGGTGAATTTATAGGGGGAAAAAAAGGCCACAAAACTGACACACAAAATAGTATATTTTGTCAGTGAATGAATAACTTGATAAGTCAACTGGTATTCAGCTTTAAGAACTGACTTTAACTGAGGGTTCTTTTTGACT
This sequence comes from Corvus moneduloides, assembly GCF_009650955.1. Classification (NCBI taxonomy): domain Eukaryota; kingdom Metazoa; phylum Chordata; class Aves; order Passeriformes; family Corvidae; genus Corvus; species Corvus moneduloides. The sequence goes on along the minus strand of NC_045480.1, from coordinate 49,465,518 downwards.
TTAGTTAACAAGGCCTAGCAGCTGACTTAATTTTTTTTCCAGTGAACTGATCTCACAGACAGTCAGTGTATAAGCATTTTCTGTGTATGAGTAAAAGTACTGGAGGCTTAAATAGAAGCACATATTTGCAGCTGTTTTACATAACATCTGGATTTCATCCACGTTACCAGCTGTAATGTACATGGAATAAAAGAGGGAAAGAGAAGAAGAGAAGGATTCCAGTAGATTGTGTCATCAAATGACTATGACTAATTTAAACATTTAGGTATTAATAGTGGTACAGTATTTTGAATTTAAAGGAAATAAAAAAAGGAAACATCTACCTGCTTTCACTCCCCAATAATGATAGTAATAAATGACAGTGATAAAGGAGGATGAAATGAACTTCTGGTATTCTTGTGTTAAGGTCGTAGTAAAATCTAGACATTAATGGTGAACTGTTTAGTGCACTTAAAATAAAAAAGCTGTTTAATGGGTTTTCTGGTTTTCTTTAGCTTTAGAGGTCATTAAATGTTTTTAGGTTGGTTTTTGGTTTTTTTTGCTTTGACTTAAGACAAATTCCATTGTACTAAAGGTGTAAGATTTTATTACATTGGCAATATAAGACGGGTCTTCCATCCCAGACTGGTTGGTAATATGAGCTGGGTGAAAAGATAATTACATGCTCTGCTGGAAAAGGGGATGCGGTTCTCATCATCTTTCAGGATTTATCTCCATGAGTAGACAGGCACAGTAAGTATTTATCATTAGTTGCTTTTTTTCATTTATAATTTTTATTTTAACTCTTACATTTTTACATTGATACACAATTATTGATACACAATTATTTTGGCTTTTAATCAGAATTTGAATAAATATTATTAAAAATAAATTTATAACACAAATAAGGAAGTGGCTTTTGTTTTCCTCTTCATACAGTAACTGTAACACTTTAGGGGATGAATTAAACAGATCCTTGGGATATTTAATTGGGAATTGCTGATAAGTATTGATGTTGCTTAGTATTTATGTGGCACTGTTTTCTGGTAGCACTAACAAAAAAAAAGTTGTCGTGTGAAGAGAATTATTAGAATTGAAAATAAGAACAGCTATAACTAAATGCCTTCAATGAGACCCAGAGTATTGTCTTTATGAATGGCTTCGGGCTAAGCTGTGAGTAGATACCCAGATTTGCCAGCTGCTGATCCCTAGTAATCCCATCCTGCACCAGGCATTAGCACTTGAGGGGTATGTGCTGGGGAATGCTGTGTGTCTCCTTGAGTAGGAGGGTGGTTTCATTATCAGCTTGAATTTTAACAGCAGTCACAAGGAAAGCAAGTGATTTTGAAAATGGATAAACTGGGTTTACTGTCGTCTTCAGAATGTACCAGAAAATGGAATGAAAACCCAGTCATCCAGCTGTTGGGGGTTGGAGGGAGTTGTATATAAAGAATTGCAAAAATAAAGAAATACACTGTGCTTCTAGCCTCTTTATTAATCGATATTATTTTTACTTTACAAAGGTTACTTTGTTTCAATTGGGCTTTTGCCTAACATTTTCCTAGACAGTCTCTAGGAGTAGTGAGGGCAATAAGCAACACTGGACCAAGTGCAAATGCAGACCCTTGTGGAAACTTCCAGTCCTTGTGGGAAGTCTCCTAAGGGAAATCTTATCAGTACAGCAAATGTCTGAAATGCCCTAATACACCTTAATTCTTCTATCTGTTCTTTCACAGTTAAGCTACCATTCTTTTAGAATATTAGATGATTATGATGTGGAAAACTGCACCCAGAACAGCTGAAACGCTTTGAGCTTGAGAGACTGAATACCTGTATCAAGGAGGGGTTCTGTTAACTCCAGCCAGCAAACCTAAAGGAATTGCTTTCTACCAGTGTGTGAAGACGAAGATATTGACCCAAATGTTAGTGGCTCTCTGATGGTGTGCATAGATGGTGTTGCTAAGAGATGGGAACTGCTTTGAAGCCAGAATTGCCCTGGAGCGCAGCTGGTGCCAGGCTTGACTCCAGTAACGATGGCAGAGAAAGCAGCAGGAGCAGAGCTGTGCCGGGGTTGGCCTCGCCTCCACACCCCACGGACAGGCCCCGCTGTGGGGATCCTCACAGCTGCAGTAAGATGTGGTGGAGTGATGGAGCAAATGGGAAATGCAGCTTGTGGGAGGAGAAGGGGGCGCTTTCTGTTCTCCTGATGTATGGAATCACTCGGGCTGCTGGCCATGAGATTTTTTTCCCCTGTTCTTTTTGTTACTCTTAAGGTCTGTTTAACATCTCTCAAAGTCTCTGCTGAACTGGAGCATTTTTTTGACGTTTCCATACCAGGACTGGTTAGTTCTGATCCGAGGGCATCCTTGGATTGTAATTTGAAAAATCCTGGGAAATATGCTCGTCTGAATCTGGCACATTTTTAATTTCTACCCTTAATTGCTTTTTCTGCTAGTAATGATTCTAATGGTATGGACTTGTTTTAATACGGCTGTTAGCACTGTTGATTTCATGTATGCCTCTGATATTTGATATATTTCACATCCATCCCTTCTGAAGTGGGCACAAAGACTTTCATCTTTATTAGTTTTAGGCCTGCAGCTTCAAAGATAGCAGAAACAGTTTCTGCTCTCCTCTTCCAATTTGCTAGAACAAGAATCTTCCAGAGGCAAATGTGCATTCCCATGAGATGAGAATATGTGATCTCTTTAGCCTTCATCAGATTTGGCCGATTTTGAAATGAGATGATGACTTATTTTGTTGTTGCTCCTTTTAATTATTTTCTCACTTTCCCTTATGCTATGAACTCCCTGGGTCTTTCTTACAAGTAGATTTGATGTTACTTCCAGAAGTGCACTCAGCAGTAATTAGACGTACTGTAAAAAATGAAAAGATTAGGATGAGATCGCCTTCCAAGAAAACTTTTTTTTCGTAAACAGCAGCATGAAATCTGAAAAGACATCACAGAGCTACTTCTGCTGAACTGTGAAGTAAGAAATACTATTAAATTATGGAAGAATTTATATTTTTTCACCAATTCTTTAATAAATGCCTGTATATGGATGCATGTGGTTTGCAGCAATGCAACTCATAATGCCTCCTGCTCTTTATCTAAGAATGTTTAAATGGTTTAAGTGAAAGTTCTGTACATAGGTTTTTTTTTTTTTTAAAAAAAGAATTAAAGCCATCAGTTCTTTTCATCATGTGTATCCTACTCATAGTCTAAAAAGAGTCAGTCTAATTACTTTTAATAGAGTGAGCTTTAATTCTCTCTAAAATATGTAAAATAATGAATTTGAAACCAGAATAAAGTTACTACACTGTGAAGGAAAGTCTATTTGTTAGCAAGTCTGTATTTGTTATCTTTAAAAGAGAAGACATGTTTTAAAGTGGGGTTTTTATCACTTATGGTCCAGCGCTGTTCTTTGAACAGTAACACCTCAACTTAAAGGTTATTTTGAAAACTTTTCTCACTGCAGAGAATCTACCAAACTTGCAGTGAAATCAACTGTTTCAGTTACATTTAGTTTTATGCAAATAGGTGGTGCCATGAAACCTCCTCTTTCTGCTTCTTTTGAAGACCTAAACCTAAGTGACGTGAACTTAAGACATCTCTGGATTGTAAATAAAAAAATTCCTGACCCTTGCTTTTTTGAGCATCCTTAAAAAAATTTCATATGACACCCATGTTTTAAAAGAATCTGGGAGAGTAATGTTCTCAGAAATTAACTTCTTCACTCTGAGACTACAAATCCAAATTGTGTTAATTTAAATTGCAGCCAGCAAGACGAAAATCCATTACTTCCCTCAAATTCAGTCAGTGAGGAAGGAGTCCTAGAAGAGTAAAATCAACAGTCATCAAGACAGATTTACCAGTATAATAATGTAACTTATCTGCTTTTACAGAAGACCCAAAATATCTAAACCATGTTGATATGCTGTTTATAAAAACCCCAAAACAACCAGGAACTGAAACAACAAGACCACCCTCACCCCCCCCCCCCAAACCCTAAGCATATTCTCAGTTGATTTTCATTCAGCAGTCTTTGGTTCTTATTCAGGTTCATAGTGGAGGTAGTCAACATTTGGCATCTGGTGCTTCATATTTCTTTATAGCAGTGATACTTTGATGAGCAGATAATACTTTACCTGTGGCATATTATAATCTTAACTTCAAGCTTTCAATTTCAAACAGAACAGCTGCCATAGCACTTTGGACCTTTCTACTTATTATTTTTTTTAATTGTGCAAGGTTTTAATAAAATAGACTTCTGCTAAGGTTCCTGGAAATAAGAAGAAAATATTAACATGGCTAAAAATTTCAGTAAGCAATTAATTAACAAACTTCAGATTGATCTTAAGCATTCTACATGTATAGAATTTTTTTTCGTGCAATGCTATGGTGGACTGAGTAAACAAAATTATGGACCATCAAAGTTTCTAGACACTGATATTGCTAAAATTCTGCAGAGGGAAGCTGATTAGATATGAGAAGTATTTCCTTTCTTCTTCAGCCATCGTGTGTAAGATATGTATGTTTAGTTATTGCAGAGCTTTTATCACCAAGTGATTCAGCCATCCCATTAATTGCAGTGCTGGATTAGATTATGCATGTATTAATTGTTCTGTTCCTTCTCATTTACATGAAGGCATAAGCTTGAGGGCATCATACTCCTACCTTGTTTGTTTTGCAATTGAATTACTAGCTTCACCTACTAGTGTTGAAGCTGTTGATGAATTCCTTCTGTTGGGGATGCGTTGGAATTCCTAGGCATAAAATTATAAATGAAGTGTGCATCAAGATGTGAATATAAAAGCTGTTCCCTTTCCTACAGTAACTTGCTGCTATGCCCTGGAAAAAGGCAGTGCCTTAATATAAGGCACAATTTCATTTAATTGAAATTACTGTAGTTTTCTTCTATTTTAAAATATATATAACTCTTACAATTACTGCATGGGGATTAACACTTGAGAGGTTCCGTTGTGACTCCAAGTGTAACTAGGGGAAAATGCTTTCTATTTAACTTCTTTTTGGTAAACAGAGTTCTGGCATTTAATTTCCTTCTTATCTTGAGACTCATGTGATGTGATGTGAACTTTGAATTCAGCTTGTCCAAACTGCACTTAAGAAATGCAGTTCTGTGCCTGTGAAATTAATAGTTCTACCTTTCTCCCCAAGGAGTTCAAATGACAATACAAATTTAGCCAAAACTGGCATCCAAAACCCCTTCCGAAAAGGGAGTGAAGAGACTGGAAAGTGGTTTTCATCAAGTATCCTAACCTAGTTTACTGTTCACCTAGGATAAATTATCAGGAAAGCAGATCTTATTTATTGGTGGAAAGATGGGCTTCCATCACACATCGCTGTTTGTTCTACCACTGACTCTTAAGGCAAAGCCTTTTTGTCCAGACTGAAGCCAATTGGCTTGGGCAGTTTTTGAGCTTCACTGCTAAGGGTCTGCTTTCCTTTTTGTTTGCAGGTTCTCCAGGACTGCAGGGACACTGCAACCAAAATGCATTTTAGGCATTGATTTCCCCCAACCCTCCCCTATGCCTGTCTGTGTTTTCCAAAGAATTTGAAGAATACTGAAGGGTGGTATGGATGGTTTGGCAAAGGTTAAAGTTTTTAGAAAGGTAAAGTCACGGGTCTGGCTGAGTTCTGATCCTGAGTGACACTGAGGACAAGACTGTTGTGGAAAGCAGCGTACTTCTCATGCTAGATTTCAAAATGAGCAGTAGCTTTTGGTGCAGTGCTGATTGACCAAATTATGTTAAAGGAATGTAGCTCTGTACAGCATTGCCAAGACCCTTGGGAAGATCACAGTTCTAAAAGTTTCAATGTTTTAAAACTTGTATAGTTTTAAAAACGTTAAATGGATAAATGGGAAACTTATCTGAAACTAGGGATATCTGAGTGACTTAAGAGTTTCAAATGTCACTTTTCATATTATAACTGTGAAGCTTTTTTCAGATGAACCTATATAGAGCTTTTTGATATTGGATTAAACATAACTCTCTGAGAAGATTTTTATATTAAAGACAGCAGAAAAAAACACTAAATCATCTAGTGATACAAGCTTGAGCTTATTGTATGAAAAAAATCATAAATTATGTGTGAACAAATAAAATCATAAATTAAGCTGGGAAATAAGGTGAACATTGGCAGCTTTGGGGAATGAAGCCTAAATCAGTATTGCAATAGGTTTCTGAGGACCGCAGCACTGCATATAATCTTTTCAGTGGCATAAATTGTGACTGATGGTGCTTGGGCCCTGCTGTCAGTCCTCCTCGAAGACACCTGCTATACTAGATTAGCAAAAGGGTCTTTTGGAAGTGTTTTTACATAAAATACCATGTGCAATACACTAGCCTAGGGGGTACAGGTTTCTTATGGATGCTCTATTATGCCTTTATGGTCTTTGGAAAAATACAAAGGTCACAGGAAAATAAGGATAAATTATTTGCAAATGTGAGGTTATTGTTCATCTGACTTCCCTGAAGAGTAAAGGCTGGATGATCAGTTAGGCTTGTACCACCTGAAATTACCTGAAAATGGCAAGTTACTTAGAGAGAGTGGCAAGAGTTCTCTCCCTGAAGCTAGAAAATTTCTCTGTCCTAAGAAAATTCTCATCAGTTTGTCTAAATATCAGATGCTTGCCATTGTGGTCGGTCTGTAAGAACAGATCCTTGGTTTTCAAGTATATGTGAGTTCAATAGCCAGCAGCATCAGAGATGCATGATAACAGAGTTATAAAAAATATTATTTCTCCATATGGTGATTTTATACTGTACAAAACTTTCTCATTTTGTCCTTGCAGAACAACAGACTGTCTGCTGTAGCTGGACTTGTGTTTCCTTTCTAAATTTCTTCTAGACATGCAAATACTGTTATGGAAGAGTATTTTTCTAGTGTTGCATGATTTAACCTTCCATTCGAAGATATTAGAAATGAGTGTTTCAAGTTTGATTTTGTTCTGAGTTCTGTCTGTCTGAAGGTCTTCCAGTTCAGTAACAGTTGCATTGCATTTGTCTCTGCAGATCTGTATTGATAGGACATGATCACTTCACCTGCTAGAAATCAAATTTTAGTAAGCCAAAGACACCATATTATTCCAGAAGCTTTGTTTTAACAGGATAACACCAGCTAAAAGATTTCTTTGCTTAAATGGACATTAAAGATGTACATTTTTTGTCTCTGAATTTGGAAGTATGGTGTAGTCCAGTTCAGAAAATATGTAAGGAGATGCTAAATTATTTATTTATAATATTTTCTTTGTTTCTCTTGCCTTTTTAACACGAGGATATACTGGAGGTACATATTGTGTACATGTGAGGTAAGCCTGGGACAATTTTCAGCTGGCTTTTGGAGGTTTCCAGTAACAATGTCACTTCTGTAATAAGAGTTTTGCTTAGGACCTTCTGAACTGAATGGCACATGGGCTTCATTCTTATAGTAACTCTTGTTCTGTAGGTAGAACTAGCCCTACATGTGCTGCATTCATGCCTGCAATTGTAGCACACAAACTCTTAAATCTCTGGTTTTCTTTTACATCCTCTCTTACATGACCTCATCACTGTAATTTTCTGACTAAAAGTGTTTGCAGTAATGCTTTTCAAAATGGTCTTGGATAGCACTTTCTTTTCAGAACTTAGAATAGGACTGATGACCTTTATAAATGTTTGCATTGCTATATTTACAACATACTCCACTGTGTGAGGAATTAAAAAAATAAAATCTATGCAAATACCAGAACAATGCAAACAGCAAACTAAAACATTTCAGGGCTGGTATTTCTAAGGATTAGGGTAGTAGTTTTATCTTTTTTTTTTTCTTCTTTCCACCTCTTGAAACATGATCAGGCTGGGGTTATTTTTTTCATTCTGAATAATACCTAAAATGAGAGAGAGCTGTTTAACACATACCGTATCCATAGAGTCTATTTATCCAGACTGAATTCCACATGGACCATGGATAATCTTTTTCCCAAATGTTTACTAGTATCTTCTCTTAACAAGTGCTGCACAATATAAACTGAAGGCACCATAAAGAAAAGGGACACAATAAAATTAAGCCTTGCTTTTCAGCAAGGTCTGACTTAAGAAGTGAAAGTTTCAAACGGTTTGGGTTTTAAAGAATTTTGTCTATAAAGGACATGAATCACATGCATTTAAAAGCATATAAAGAGCCATAGCTAGTATTAGAAAATGAGCTACAAGTAGCTTTTAATAAATGGCATTGAAACTAATGCTTTTAATGGAGATGAAAGGAAATCCAGGTTCATTTTACTGTTTTGTTGAAGTTATCTTCTTGCACTTGTAACCACTCTGTGCCATGCACAGTCTGGAAAATCAGGGTAATACTCAGGATAATGCTCTGTTTCTCTGTCCCTTCCTATCTCTGCTGGTATGTACAGCTTTTCAAGACAGACTGACTGATACTGTGTGGGCATGTGTGTGGTCTCCAGTACTAACAAAGCTAATTTTGGATGTAGCTTGTAAGTGCTGTTGTAATAAAATTGAAAACAAATTGGAAGTGCTGGGCTTGAACATTTATATGTGATGATTTTTACATTCACTTGAGTTTCTGTTGTTGCTGTAGATACTATTTATAGTTATACTTCCTGTTGATGTTTGTTTACATTTCAGAATTATGTTTTTCAAAACTTTCCTAAATCAGTTCCCATAGGAAAAAAGAAACACTTATTTTTAGTAGCAGAATGGGAAAGATTACAGATTTGAAAATACTAATATTTCTTCACACAAACCTCCCAAACACATAAGACATTAAAAATACTTTTTTTTTTCTTCTTTATAAAGTAAATAAATGACCTTGTTATCTCTTAGTAGATATAAATATCTCCAGCTGGGCAAACCTTTTCCTGGTTTCCTGGTTAACTGTTCGTGCTTACTTCCTGGTCCCTCTCAGCATTAAATGTTCCTGCGTGACCTTTATACTGAGATTTTTTTTCACGTATAGCAAGTTGTACTTTCCCAAGGAGACTTGCAATTCCTTCTATCCCACACCATTTAATCATGTGTGTGTTAAAACCTGGGTGAGTAGCTTTCAAAAACTTTTCCCTTCCTGAGTTTTGTTATCGTTCAGGACTGCCCATTTTACCTGGTCATTATTAAAGAAGACTGAATCTGATGTTCTAGCCTTCTACAAGATGAACCAGGAAAATGGATCCATCACTGTATGCAGTTAGGCTTTGCTTCAGCTTCAACAATTTTCAGTATCTATTGAAATAATTTTGCATAGAGGGACTTGTGAGTGGAGATTATGTAAAACGCTTCCCCCTTCCACAGGGGAAGAGAAAATAGGAAACAGAAAACATAAAAAATGTTACATAGCATACTGATGCTCTGGAAGATAGCAGAAAAGAAAAATATTAAGAGTGGTCTCGTAGGAAGATGAGGAAGTCACAAAGAGCTCGTGCTGATGAGTGAAGGCCAGGTATTTAGGCTGATTACATTTGTTGTCTGCCCTGGATACTATTGATCATGCAGCTGTTTGCTATCTGCCAATCCTTGTAATGGTAGGGGGAGTGATCTACTCAGAATGACGGTTTTCACTATGTTTTCATTTTCCTTTCTCCTTTCCACTCTTTCTCCCTCTATTTTGTTATGGTTTTGTTTTTGTCATCACACTTCAGGTACTTCTTTGACATTCAGAGACCATACTGCAAATATAAATCAATTGTAAATCATTCAAAGTGAAGAAAAATGGGAATGGAATTAACTATAATATAGTGCCTTTAAAACTTCTAAAACACTTTCTGATGGACATTTGATATCTTTTCCTGCTTATATCTTTGCACCTCCAGAAACAAAATCATAATCCTGGATTAATTTGATAAATATGTTAATAATATTGGTTGTGGAAAGAGGCCAGAATTTTCTTTACTTAAGTGATGCCTTTTCTGTTCGAGATGACGCTGGTCACTCAAGCTAGAGGGCAGAGAGAGGGAGAAATCCTTGACTAGAGACTGTATATTATATGATAGTTACTTACTGAATAATAATTTTTCTAGGAAAAAACCACTGAGACAAGGAAAAATGCGCAATAAATATCAAAAGGACAAGCTTGGTATTTATTTTATCCATAAGAGAAAAGAAGGATGTTGCTGTAATAACTTTAACTGCTAATTGCTGTATCGCAGAGTTCTTTGTTAATTTTTGAATGACCAGAATATGTATTTGTCTTATGAATATGCAATGTAGTAATAATGCTGTTTATTTCAGGATGAATAAAGCAGAGCATATTATTATCAGTCTATTATACCATAATTCTAGCAGGTTTATGTATTTAGTATAGTTGAAATTCCTTTCATAGTCAAGTCAGCAGGGGCTTTAATATCAGTTCCAGTGTAGCCAAGGCTTTACCTGTGGACATTGGAATAAAAGCTTATTGAAACACTCTACAATAATTAGATCTTTAAGCATGTGATAACAGCAAAAAGTTACCTCATCTAACATTTAGCAAAAGGAATTCTTTATCTTGGCTAAAATGTAGTATTTATCTAGTTTTAAAAGATATTGAGAAGTTCAGGACCAAGACTGCGTTCCAAAAGAATTTGGTCTGAAAACAGATCTCAGTAGAGGTTACTTTTAATGGAAGAAGATCTACTATGCAGGAAAAAAAACCAACAGCAGTCAGCCAACCAACCTACCAACCAACCAACCAAAAAAAAACCACCAAAAAGCCACCCCTGTTTAATTGCCATTCTCTTCTTTGAGCAGAAGCCAGAGTACTAGGCAAAGTGCTGGCAGAATACTTTAAGGTTATATAGTATAAGCTTGTAAAGTAAAAGTAGAAATTCGTTTCTGTTTCTTGATGTGATTTTGAATCAAAAAAGGTTTGTTACTTTCTGATTAGTCATTATTATCTTTTGCAGGACATTAAGTCACATAGCTCTTTTGAAACTTTATTAAATCTGTTACTACAGTTCCGTGCTCTGTTGCCCATTTATGTCTTTTCCCCCTCCACCCCTCTGTCCTCGCTTTCTTCCTTTTGTCCTTCCCTGTTGGGCCAGCTGCCAAAACTGAGGGTTCCTGAAGATCAATTAGAAAGCTTTTTCTTCTCTGCTCACTTCATCTGTGTTCAGTTCTTAACAAAATGTGAAAGGCAGAAAGACCTTTAGCCAGCAGTCAAATAGTGTATGATATTCAGTGCCTAAGGTAACAGTACAAATTTGATCTCAAAATAGTAACTGAAGAAAAAAGGAATAGGTTAAATTGTAGGATTAAAAAAAAAAAAAATACAGTTCTTCCATACAGTCATCTTGAGTTGTGTGAACTAGAATTTTTTTACATGCCTTTCCAAGTGTGTGAGTTAAGTACGTGTCAGAGGGAGGAGTAATGTAAACAAAATGTAATCTTTCTCTTACACATTTCTAATTTGTTACTTTATATCCATGCAATACTTTATAAATTGTACTTGTTACATTTTCAATTTTAGTAAATGTGCAAATTGTCATCTTTCTAGTTAGAGGTTGCATTTATGATGCTGTGATAGTTGACAGATCACATGTATATTGTGTGTGTGTGTACTACGGGTAGTGCTGATCTCTAATTTCTTACCTGAAGAATCATGTCAAGACTTAAAATAGGTAGCTGTATCATAGAAGCAAGTGAAAATGGAGAAATCCACGGAAGATCTGTCTCAAGAAGTGTATCCCAGAAAAGCCACAGACTGTACTGCTTAGGGAAGCTCTCTTATGAGATACAGCAAGTCGGTATTAAGTTTTCTTTTTCTTAGTACTGGAAAAGTTGATGATGAAAGCAAACAATGTGTGCTTCAAAAACATTTCTTGTGCTGCTTGAGGCACAATGTTTGGAAGAATAGAGTGCTTGCTTGGATAGGTTGAAAACTGGCTGGATGGCCAGGCTTGAAGGCTCAGCTAGCTGGTGGCAGGTGGTGAGTGGACAGTGAGGAGTCTGGGCTTGTTTTGTCGGAGGAAGGGAAGGCTGTGAGGCAGGCATAGCAGGCCCCCAATTGCCTGAAGAGCAGTTGCAAGGGGTGGACAAGTTAAACTCTTCCTGGGAGAAGGTACAGAGTGTAACACCAGAACAAATCCTGAAAAAAAGCCCATCAAAAAAGCCAAAGAACAAACCCAACACAAACCAAACCCCACCCCCCATCCCCCAGAAAAACCAGAAAAACCCACACAAAAACCTCCTCAAAACCAACAGAAAAATCCTGGCTAAAAATTGCTGCTTGAGAGGATCAAATTGGACATTAGGAAAAATATCTAACCTAGAGAGGTAGTGCAGCAATGGAACAAGTTATCCCAAGGTGGTGTGGAGTTTCCATCTGTGAGGGGCTTTGAGCATTGTCTAGAAAATGCCAACCCTCCAATGAATGTGCTGCTCTGGTGTGAGTGGGAACTGTAACCTAAGCAGGAGCTGGAACTGGAGGTCTCGGAGGTCTCAGAGGTCTCTGCACAGCAGCATTTGTATGACTTTGAGTGACTTTGCTCTGATAGCCATTTTATATGCAAACAATATAGAACAGAGGTATTTGTCTTCAATTTTCTGCCAATAACAGATGATTTCCCAGTTTTTCTTTTGTGCCTGGCAAAAGAGTTAAATTTCTTTTGGCTGTTGTATTCAGATAATAGCTAAGAAGTGCCTGGAGGCAACTGAATCAGAGACAGGACAGAAGGTCCTGTATACCTTGAGTTACTACTTTTCAAAGCAGGTGTACTGCTTCTTGAAAGTCTGGTGAAAGAGGAAGAAATAGCATGTTATGTTACATTTCAAAGAATTCCTTCTACAAAGTCTCAGTTTTTGTACAGATGGGTGTGTTGTAAAAATTACACGGGATTGCTGTCCGGAAATCCTTTCAATTAATTCAAAAACCCTTCTTCCCTCTGAAGTTCTATGGTAATGACCAATGAGTTACTGGCAACTTTTGTTTCTCAGTTTTAAAACAGAAAATTCACAAACTGCAACACTGCTGTATACCTGAAAAATTTCTAATGTTTATTGGTAAATATTTGGAGTTAAGACTTTTTTTATGTTTGAATTTGGCTTTATTGTTTTTAAGCAGTGATAGCCACGCATGAGCTAATGTTCTTGCTGAAGGCCTAAAAGGTTTTTTTCATAATTTAGGTCTATCAGATTAAATCAACCAAATAATATATATTAAGACTGTGTGATTAGCAGTACTGTTGTCCTGTTGTGAAATAAGTGTAGTTGTAGCAAAAGGATTTAGAAATTAATTTTACCAGTACTCTGTTACCTTTTAAGTGAATCAGTGCTGAGGTCATTATTCCACCCATGGTGCTCCACTCTTCTTCTAGAGTTCCTCTTCTCCTGAACTGCATGCAATTTGTCTGAGTTTTAACCATGACCCTTGCTAAAATGTAGAGATTACAATGTACAAAGAAGGAGGTATTTGCTATATTTAAAAAGTGTCAGCGCTGATCTTTGTGAAATGTGTTGTGCCCATGGGGGAAGAGACTTACTTTGAAGTAGACAGGAATGAGCTTGTCTAGTGGGTGGGTTTAATTTCAGTTTACAGTGGCATCTGCTGATCTGTTTGGTGATACTCTGGTTTTTCATCTGCATAACTACATTGGTGGAAGGGTTAGGCACTGCCGTGCTTTCAGAATGCCTGGAATCTTGTAATTTTCAGGGGCAGACTTTCTGCATTGATAGATGTATAAATCTGGTGATAGCATCTTGTACCACATCAAAGACGACTGTGGTGACTCATTCTTCAACTTCAGGCTATGTTAAGTGTGTGCTGTCCTTTCCTAATAAGTGTAACCGTGTCATATCTCTGGGTCAACTCAGGGATTTTTCCTGTCTAGTTTGACTCATTTCCAGGACTTTCTCCTGAAGATGATCTTAGTTGCTCATCGTCTGCTGAAGCTTTTTACTGAAGATGCAAATATGTTGTTTTGGCCCTCCCCATTTTCCCAGTGTGGTATTGTTGTCTCCTGGCTGAGATGGTGCCTTGTCTACCTCAATCCTCACCTAAACTGATGCTTCAGATTTATACAATGCTGTTTGTACAGTAATTTTTTTTCTATTTTTTTCCTTTTTTTTATTTTTTTGACAGTGGAGGGAGATCAGGGTGAGGGTGGGGTGGATGGTTGTTCTTAGAAAGGCAGACAGACCACAGCAGCTATAAATATAGCTTTGGAGTTCTACAGCTGACTGCTGTAAATCTGAGTGAGCTTGTTACTGCCTTTTTAGTGTAACTTGGACTGACTTACACCTAAACTAAAGCCAGGAATTGCAAAGTCGTTCCACAAAGAACAGAAACTATAGTTTCCTCTTAGCCATGCACAGGTAGCTGTGCTTTTCATGCAGTCTACTCAAAGAAATTTTCAGACCATCCATGAACTCAGTAGAAAAAGGCTAGCGTTTTTGAGGTACACTGGTACAATTTATGTAGACCAGATAAAAAAGGATATTGCAGCTTATCTAAAGAGAAATAACAACCTTCATTCTCCAGTGACAGCAATTACTTGCCTTTGTAGTCATACAAAGTAATTCTTTTGTAAGAGAAGAAATTCCACTGTGCAAAAGCAAATATTTGAAATGGAGCAAGTGGTGTGTGTGGGAATTGGATATGTTCATGTAACGCTGTTGTGTGTAAAGTAAATAGATATTTTTCCATTGCAAATGGAGGAGCTTGAAGGTACTGGAGATGCAGTTCACTAAATTAGTAGATATCTCTTCATTCCTTTTCCCCTTTTTATTGACTTCTCATTTGGTATGCCTAGACTATTTACAGTCCTTACTTGCAGTGCTGTTGTTATCAGTGCCCTGATGATGCAAAAGAAAACACCTTTTAATATGTTGGGAAATATATCATGGTTTGTAATCCTGTTTGTGCTTTTAAAGACAAAATGTACCACTAAGCGTAGTGTCATCAGATACCACACTTTGACATGTTTATCTGAAATGGTGGTCCTTTGAATACTTTGGAAATAACACTCTGGTGCACTAATCTCTGGGAAAGTAATTTTTATTATTGTTAGCTCCTGTGTTTAGCATGCAGCTCTCAGCTGACAGACTGTACATTATAGAAAAATGTTTGTGATTCAGCTAACAAAAACCCAATGAAGTATCTAAATTAGGAATTCTGGTTTTGTGCCTATTTTTATTATTACTGCGTGCTGTCCTCTCTTACTGCAGTCAGTCCTTTGCAAGTGTGTGTGGGTACTGGCAGGACCACACTCCATTAGTTTTTTATAGGAAGACATTCTACTCAAAAGAAAATTTACCATTTTCATACCACAAGTAGAAGGCACAAGCCCAGAAGAATAGAAAGCTAAAGTTTGTCAGACTTTAAATTATATTTAAGTATAGATTAATTCTTTTAAAATAGCAACGCAGTCTCTGTGGCCTTCTTTTCTTGCACTGCATTCATTTAGCTATCCAGATTTATATGTGGCTATAATAAGGCAGAATTGCACTATGTATTTTCATAGTAGACAGAAGTATGTATGTCTTTTATAACTTCAAATGAATGTTTATCATAATGCTGGTTATAAAAAAAAAGTCAGAAAAATAAGGTAAAACATATAACTGGAAAAAAACCAATGAATAGCTGGAAAGAAAGTAAAGTTAACTCTCCAGTACAAAAGTACAACCTTATTTTGTTACAAAAGTTATTAATAGGTTCCATTGAGAATTCCTATAATTTACTGAGTGAAATATCAATCTGACCATATACAGGTTTTAGAAGAAGATGAAAATGATAAAAGTCATGTGCTATAGCAAAAAAGAGATGGTTTTCATTTGATATGCTTATGGAAATAAATTTTCATTGTTTAGCAATCTCATCGTCATATGTCACAATGTTAAAATGTATTAAGATTAGGTCAATACCTTTTTTTTTTTTTACTGCCAAATACCCAATATGAGCTGATCCCAGCAGCTGAATATGCATTCTTGTGAATATTGGATGCTTTAGAGAATGAGGTTTCTTGAGTTACTGTGAAGATAATTCTTGGGACTCTGAAAGGCGTGGCTGCTGCTCACCAGAGTCCTTTTCTTTTGGTTAACTCCGCACAGTTACAAATCCATAACCTGTAGAGGTTTTTTCAGTAGTTTCATTGTTACTGTGGGCTTTAAAAATCAAACATAGTTGCCTTATTTCTTTTGACTTAATTTCCTGACATGTTGTGAAACATTCATTTAATTTTACATGTATTTAATCTAACAATGTTTTGAACAATTTTGAGGAGTGCCCTTGATTGAGGCTTGTCTGTAAATGGCCTATTTCTTATGCTTGGTGACTTGCCCAAATTTCCTCAAGCATGTCCCACTTTCAGTCCTCTGTAGGGACAACTTTGCTCTGATACAGTCCTCAGGAAGGGGGCAGTCATCAAACTGGACCAAATAAATATGAAACAGTCTCCACTAGCAAAAGACAAATTCGAATCATCCCTTTTGTTGTAGATCTGAGCAGACCTCTCCCTGTAGCCTTGTGAGATCTCTGCAATCTCCAGTAATAAAGAACTGAAGCTGTCAGCAGGCTGCATGATGTAGCCCTTGGGCTGGTGGACTTGAGAAGTCCAGTCTTGTAGTCGGGACTTTGCAGTCACATTTCTCTTATTTCCACTTGAACTTCGGTTCTGCTTTCTAAAGAACAGTTGAAAGTTGGGTTTGAATAACTTTTTGCCAGCAAAGTAATACTTGCGACTCTTGTGTTGTTACTGTATGGATTTTTCAAGGAGAAATTCTTGCAAGATGAAGAAAACAAAACAAAAGTGTCTCTATCTGTGCATACTTATACAAACACTTCAGGAAAAGCAGAAGGAATGAGTATTGATACCTCTGTTTTCTGTCCTTGCTGTAGGTGTGCAGGATCCTCACCATGAGAAGATAATAACTGTGACTACTAATGGAAGTATTCACAGCCCCAAGTTTCCACACACGTACCCACGCAACACTGTGCTAGTGTGGAGATTAGTAGCACTTGATGAAAACGTATGGATACAGCTTACTTTTGATGAAAGATTTGGGCTTGAGGACCCAGAAGATGACATTTGCAAGTAAGTTACTTTCCCTTTCACTTAGGAGATTCTGAAAGGAGGTGTTGGGGTATGAAAAAAAAATATATTGCTTGAGTTTTGCAAAAATTGACACTTGCACATTAATTTATTTATAAAATGCATCTTTTAAAGTGTTGGTTTATGGGGTTTTTTTATAGTGCCAGAGGAGGTTTTCATGCTTGAAAGCTCTGGGGTGCTCCCATTTTTACTTCTGCATTCAGTATCTAGGCCATAGACATACTACAACACAAAAATATGGTATATTTAATCTCCCTCTCAAGTAAAAGTTTTGACATCTGGGAAAATATTCTTGACACAATGTTAGAATTATGAATGTCTAATTTTTACAGAGAAAATTTTGGTAAGTTACCTGAAGCAGAATTCAGGTCATGACATGAGGTACTATATCCCTGTTCAAGACAAACCCACATGCTACTCTACAATATTTCAGTGGCCTTAAATTGTCAAGTTGTCTATGAAAAACAGCACTTAAAGTACTGTGCTAATTGACATTCTTTATTGGTACTGGTTTTTCCCTGACTTAAGTAAGTATCTGCTTGCTCAGTCACTGGCAAAGGTTTCTGTAGGACTGGTGGAATCTCTGTTTTCTTCCCTGATTCTCTGCTGAAGGCTTTGTAATTTGGGACAGAAACAATCGTGACATGAGAGGCATCAGCATGAATGTAGTTCTGAACCAAGCCATGTGGTTGATAATGTTTTGGGTGTTTTGCGAGGCAGTAGGACTGACATGTATATTTCCTGTGGGAGGGTGAAAGAGGAGAGATCCTAAACTCTTGTATCCTGTATCTGTCTGTCATTGCAGCAACACATCATAAAAAATCCTGATGTGTGAATAGTGGTACATTGTCTGGACTCTTTGGTAAATTAAGTAGCAGATAAAATATGTCATTTAAATGGCATATTCTTCTCTAATGCTTTCGCAGAGAGGTACTTCACACAAGATTTTTGTTTCAAAGTAATTTTTTGTTTGTTTTTCTGGTTTGAGCTTTATTTTTTTGTACCTCATATACACATTTGACTTGATTCTTGCTTTCAGTTTTTCTAATTAACTGATATTCCATTGGTTTTACATCTTGTATCAACTTTTTATGACAAATTTGAACTTTTAGAGGTTATTTTTACACTTGTCCTTAATTTGGGAGAAGGTGTTTATAACAGATGGATAAACATCTTCCTTTCATAATTCTAAAGGGAGTAATTACCAAGGCCATGTCAGTATTAGACTAACTACTATAAATATATGTTTGCTTGAATGGGTGTACTCCCTTTGTGCAATAATTCTTTAAGTGAAAACTTAGCTTCCTTTTTCTTTTCTGTGCATATGGCAGAGTGATGTGGCAAGTGATAGAAAATCCAGGTAGGGTGACTCATGCGTCCACTTGCAAAAAGAGAAGTAAGATAAGTTAAAATATTTTATAATATTATAACTAGAATTTTATTTTAATTGGAGTACATTTATTTTAAGTAAACGATGTGCAAAATACAAAAGTATTGACAAAAAATAGTAATAAATCACTCAATCTTCACTCAGTTGTAATCTTATCGTGCTCGTTTTTGTGCAGGGATACCAGGAAGTTGTATGAATGCAATTCCTGATATGTGTCCTACCGAGAAAATACTGGGCTTTTCAGCTGGGAAGAATAAAAAGAGAGTTACAGTTCTCTCTGAAAAAGATTTATATTTTTGATTTTAACCAAAATAAAAAGCATAGCTAGGATTCCTCTGAACTTTAATCTCAGTAACAAGTTCAGCGAAGGAAGAGAAATTGCACCTTGTTTGATGTGAAGGGAGTATAAATAAATAACAAGTTGAGGAGATAAGTAAAACATAGAGAGATTAAATATGTAAAATAATTCTACACAGGTCAAGTAGGTTACCAGTTACCAGAGTGATATCTCTTTATGAGTTATGTCTTGCATTTCTTACCTCCTAGAGTTACTAATAAAATTATGTATACTTCTTCCAATACTCTCTGTAGAAAAATTAAGGGGTTTTTTATTGACTAGATCCGACAGTATTTATTACTTCACTGTGTTTCTGCCATCTTGAAACACACAAATCAGTATTGTTGCTGTAGACTGTTCAACAATTTCTCCAAAAGCAAGTTTATATGACAAAAGAGAGAATGAACTATCACATGAAGTTTAATCTATTATAATTCTATACCTTTAGTTCTGACATATGACTGAAACTAGGTAAAAACTGCATCCAGGGAACATTAGACTTTCTATGCAACAGTGCACAGTATCAGGAAATCATTGTCTCCCTTCTGTAGTGTATGAGACAACTTCACAGGTTATCTTCCATGGTCATTGTCAGAGTTTTCAGTTCCTCCACCTGCTTCTTAAGCTGCTCATTCTGGGTAATGCCAGAGCTTTCTCCATCATCACTGTAGACTGTGGTGCCCCGCAGTGTCAGCTCATAGGGCCAATGAGAGAATATGCTGGAGTACATCAGCTTAAGATAATTAGCCATTTTTAAATCTTGTAGTAATTCAAATATTGCTCATACTTTGGAGTAAAATAAAACTTGAACATACCCAGTTGTACAATGGTAGTGGTGACTAAAAAATGTCATGGATGTATCCTGAAGCTATGGCAAGTTTTTTCCTGTATCTCGCTGACCTCCACATTCGGATATCTTCAAAGTCGGCCCTGAAATTTCAAGCTGTTCAGTGAAGTATTTTCATCTAGAGCAAATATCACATTTTACAGATATATTGCAGGTACCAGTCTAGCCTCTACTTCAAATATTTTCCCAAATGCAAATCAAAGTGATCCTGCATGGCTTTCTTTTATTCTTACTTGCCGTTCAACTTACAGTATTTACTAATATAGCAAATTTGCATCACAACAAATTCTGTGTTTAAGGCTGGCCCTCCTGACTCAGCCTCACCTGTAATAGCATTAACGTGCGTGTTGTGCTAATTCGCAACAGTCTGAAGCATGATTGCTGGGTCAGTTTAAATTATAGGTTTTTCAGAATAAAATTCTGGTATTTTGCCTGTATTTCACCAGGTGATTTTAATCTTTGTTTTACAATGGTGATGTACTTGAAATTCATGCAGATCATGTTTGCATTCCTTTAAAGACAGTAATTTTTTTTTTTTTTTTTAACAATAGTTCAACTTCATTTGCGCTTGATCCTTCCTATGGACAAATTTTAAGAATCCCACTGTGTCCTTTCCGAAATGAACACAAACTCGACTTTATTTGACAAATAGATCCATGCACATTTCTAGAAGAGATTTAGGTTATTTGGTTGGCAGTAGGGATATATAAATCTCTGCAATATTGCAGTAGTTTCGGTTTCATACGCTTTGTTTGATTTCAGTTGTGACTTGAAAAAGAAAAATGTTGCAACAAAAAAAATCCCCCCGCAAACCAACCAAACAAAAAGGAGAATTATGTAGCTCCTGGGTGCTTTGTGCAGCACTGTTTACATGCTAGAAGTGGCAGTGAATTTCTAGCAAACAGAGGCATTGAGGATTTGGATTGTGTACGCCTGCCCTTTCTGATGAAATAAAAATGGAGTTTTTCTGCTGTTGATATGGTAGCTGATATGACGGGTCATTATTTTCATGATGCTAGCCCCTAAATCCTGTTTCAATCATAAAACCATTAGACTTCTGTGCCAGACAGCTCCTATTGCCAGGGAGCTGCCATAACTCTTCTTGACCAAAAACTGATTTTTGCTCAGCTGTTGCTTGTTGTTTGAATTTGTTGCTTTCTGTCGATAAGAACATGAAGTGATAACAGCTTTATGATGAACTCCTCTGTGACAGGAAGACACACATTTAGCTTTCTTCCAGGAAGAACATGGATGCTACAGTTGCCCTTAAAGACAAGTCTGATGATGTGAGTTGGTTGTACATTGGAGCATTACAATGGAAGGCTGCAATAGGAAAGGAAAAGAAAAGAATCTTTCTTCTGTTGGTAGCATGTGTCAAACTTGCTCTCTCCCTGTGCATAGAGTGGCTCTAGCTGTTCATCTTAGTAGTGGTTGCAGCTGTTCTTTCTAATCATCAGATGATTACGGTCTGACTTTTATTATACGTAATAAAACACAGAAATGTGTCACAAATCCAAAGTGCAATTACTGTAGATAAGGTGATAAGGATAAAATACATGAGTAAAAGGCTGTGGAACTAACTGATAGTAGAATAACAAATACCATTTTACCAACATCTTCATATTAGGATGGTTACATGGATTTCCAACTCTCATTGGTCCTCTAATAATTTAAATTATCATTTATAATTTGTTTGTTTGTTTTGGGGGGAGGGAGGTTTTCAGCAGGTGCAGATGTGAATCTGTTCATTTACATGTATAAATAAAGCATTAATCTATAATGTCTTGAAAGAAATTTAAAAGCTTGTCTACTTGATATTTGTAATATGTAGAACTTTTATCTGCAGAAAATTAGTTAAGCTGAAGGCAGCTGTCAGTATTAAATTAGACTAAAATCTGTGCAACTTGTTTTTCCTCTTTATTTCAAATTCAATACTTAATTTTTAATCCTGGGAATGTTCTTCCTCTGAGGATTCTTAGGATGATGCTTTATTATGCAGTGCCACGTGTATTAAATTCATTCACTGCCTCCCCTCCCTGTGTTTCCTTAGGCTACTTGCCTTCACTTCAGATATGTTGTGACTGAGCTATTGCCCTCCATTCATGGAACATTGAGATTCGGTGGTAGAAGCTGTAATCCAGACTGCTTCAAACAGTCATACGTGTTCCTAATGAACGTGCTGTAAGGAAATTGTTGATAAGAATTAAAAAATTAGAAGATTTAGCTTAGTCTGATAACAATGGAAAAAGTGTATTAAAGAGGAAACATACTGTCTTTCGTCTGTGGCTATGAAGAAGGAAAATATTTACTTAGCAGTCTTTTTTTCTTTTTCATAATTTGTTTCAAATGGGTTCTAGACAGTGATAATTTATAGTAAACACAATAAAAAGACTAAACATTTTGTTGTGTAACTTTTCCAAAGAGACCTTTCTGTGTAATATAAGACACAATGAGTTACTTGCACCATGTGGAGCTTCCTTTCTTGTTATTATTACAAATCTGAACATCTAGTAAGTGGAGTGAAATATGGATGCATAACTGTGACTCTAATGCCTCAGTAAAAAAGAACAGAAATTTTGCTTCTGTTTTGCTCCTTTTTATGGAAGCACCTTGCAACATCAAGAGAGTGCATGCATGAAAGGATAATGTCAGCATCATTTTCTTCTAGACAGAAGAAATTCCATTCTACACCCTCCCCCCTAGGGAAGAAAAAAAAGTTTATTTTTCCTGTTTTTCCTTGGGTGCATTATAGAGTCAATGTTGGTACGTATGTGAAGACCACACTAATATCAAGCATAGATTTGTGAAAGAAATACACCCCTTCATATAAAGTATTAATTCTGGGGCTTTTGAGGGCAACAATTCTTTATCAATGTCTAGTTCCCAAGAAAATTGTTTTCTGGACACAACTGATGGGCTGTCTTTACTATCAGACAGTGTTAAATGCTTCTCATTGGCTGTGGTTACAGAGGGTGAAGTTATCTCCTGAGTAAGTACAAAGTTCAAGTTGGCTTTGAATAACTGGATAAAGACCTTTAAGTGAACTCTGTATTTAAAGTGGAATTGGTGCAGACAATGTTCACTGTGACTCATGTTGCTAAGTAGCTGGGCTGCTGGGATTTTTACTGCTTCTCCACATACTTCTGAAGAGGAAGGGGTTGCTGCTGCCACCTTTATTTGAGAATTCAGAAAAGAGTCCCCAAAAGTTTTAAGGCTTCAAACTGGAAAACTCCCAAAATATTGAGTACCAAAACCTGCAGAGGCTTAAAAGCAGAGATGAAAGTTACAGTGAGGACTAATACTTAAAACTCTTTTCTTACAGCTGTTGCCTTGGAATATCAGCGTGTTCAGTTTTAACCACCCGTTTTTTTATGAGATAATCACCAACATGATATGATGTTCATATTGATATGAATATGTACCATATTGATATGATGTTCAACAAGAGCAAGGGCTGGATTCTGCATCTGAGATGGGGCAACCCTGGATGTACATACAGACTGGGGAATGAGAGGCTGGAGAGCAGCGCTGCAGAAAGGCCCTGGGGGTCCTGGTCCATGGCAAGCTGAACATGAGCCAGCAGTGCCCTGGCAGCCAGGAGGGCCAAGCGTGCCCTGGGGGGCATCAGGCACAGCATCGCCAGCCGGGCAGGGGAGGGGATTGTCCCACTCTGCTCTGCTCTGCTCTGGGGCAGCTCCCCTCCAGTGCTGGGGGCAGGTCTGGGTGCCACAGTATAAAAATACATTAAGTTGTTAGAGAGTGTCCAAAGGAGAGACACAAGGACGGTCAAGGCTCTGGAGGGGAAACCATATAGGGAGCAGCTGAGGTCACTTGGTCTGTTCAGCCTGGAGAGGAGGAAACTGAGGGGAGACCTCATTGCAGTCTACAACTTCATCGTGAGAAGAGGAGAGGCAGACACTGATCTCTTCTCTTACAGTGACAGGACTGAGGGAATGGCCTGAAGTTGTGTCAGGAGAGGTTTAGGTTGGATATCAGGAAAAGGTTCTTCACCCCAAGGGTCGTTGGGCACTGGAACAGCTCCCCAGAGAAGTGGTCATGGCACGAAGCCTGACAGAGCTCAAGAAGCATTTGGACAGTGCTCTCAGGAACATGGTGTGACTCTTGGGGTGTCCTGTGCAGGGGCAGGAGTTGGACTCAATGATCTTTGTGGGTCCCTTCCAACTCAGAATATTCTGTGAGATCCAATACCTGGGTGGGCAGGGCTCTGTTTAGGTGACTCTACACATCAGCAATACTGAGGTATCTCATAATTGGCTGTAACTTCTGCAAAAAATGAAACCATAACTGAGTTAAAATTTATTATAGCTCTGTTCTGTGACTCAGATCCATTTGGAAAGGAATGATTCATTAATATACAGGGTTATAAAAAGCATATAAACTCTCATTCCTCAATACAAAATATTTAATTTTTTCCCAACACATAAATTACTTGTTAATAATTTCTATTCAAAGTCTGAAAGGGGGATATATAATTTAAATGGTTGGGATGAGTTCTAGCGTTCAAGTGCCTTGGTTTAATTGAAATACTGATGGCAGAGAATTAGTATGAAGTACCTAATTTAATCTGAAGTCCTTTGTAGCAGCATTGATATTTTATCAGTGGGAGAAAGGTGGCATTTTAGGAACAGTGTGTAGAAAATAGCATAAAACTTGTGTTAATACAGGCTGATGGAGTAATTTCTTCTGATGCTTGTGGAGTGGCTTTTTATGGTTTTGATTTTTAATTGTTGGATCCATTTGCAAGACAACTAAAAACTAGTGCCAGTACAACAGAGGTTTGAATGTTAAATGGATATAAATGGAGGATGAGAGTGGGGAATGGGGATCAAAATTCGTAAGAAGTTATATTGATTTAGGCCTAGTGTCCTCTGATTATCTAAAAATTTTCCTTTTATATATAAAGAAAAAAGTTTTATACTACAAAGGTTATTTCTCTCATGTGAGTTGAAATGTAACAATATTATTTCAATTTAATGAATGGAATTCTAAGGCAGAATCCAATAGATTTATGCTTCCTGCTTTCTTAGTGTTCTGAAGAAAAAGTGAGTGGGTTTTTTTCATTAAAAGAAATTTCTGGATATGTTTCTTCTTTTGAAAAAACTGCAGTGGAATTTTTTTTGTTTTCTTGTTGGGTTTTGGTGGTTTGATTTATTTGGGTTTTTTAGAAATATTTTTCTTTTGGATATTGCATGATTCCAGAAAAAAAACATTATTCTTTGATCGCCACATAATTCAAACATTAACTCATCTTTCAGCTGGTCCCATCCTATTGGTTGAGCTGCTGTCCACTGTTCACGCTGTGGCAGAGGTGTGTACTGTATCCAGAAGTATATCCTTTCTTTTGGGTTCTCTACTGGTTATTAAAAGTTGCTTTATACCATTCTCATGATAGGAGATTTATAAGTGTGACAAAGCAGATATCACAGGCAATAAAAGAAGATAAAAACAACTCAGAAAATAAAAGCTCAGTATGATTATAACTGAGGCTACTCTGTAACATGCATTTCCTAAGGTTCAAGAAGAGTAAACTCTTCTATTGTACAGGAAGGGATGATAGCTGCAAAACTGCATTCTCTAAGCAAATCAGAATGAAACATAAAAAGGAAGAGTGAAGGAGATGCTTCTCTGAGCAGAATGGGAAGACAGCAGAGCACAGGTGATATGATCAGAAGGACACACTGCACAAACTTAGGGACTGCATTCTTGCCCACCCACTTTTCCCTCAGCTTCAGTAAATGCAGCATTCATTTTTAGCATCCACTGTTGCCAGAGGACACTATAATAGATATTATTTTGGAAGTAATTTGAAACCTCTTTTCAGAGCCCAGATGAATGTGTAGGAGAGTGATTGCTGATGACTGGGCAGTTGACATAATCCCTTACTCCTTTTTCACACCAGAGACTACTGTCATTGACAAAAAAAATAATTCAGGCTCCTTAAAATTTCTTTCTGGTCCTCTCAATCTCAAGCAAGCTGTTTGAATAAAGTAAACTGTGTCTCCACTATCAAAATATTTTTTGTAAACTGTCCTAATCCTAATTTATTGCTTCTAAAATTGTTTTATGTTACCGTACTTGGCAGTGTTTCTAATGGTGGAGACCAAAGTTATTTTCTTTGAATGGGAATATGGAACTGCTGGGTCTTGCTTCTTTCTAGGGTGCTCTGGGAACAATTGTTATTGATGGAGTTCCCCTGCTCCCACCCCACCACTTACTAAAATAGAGAAGTAAATCTCTACTTTCAGGGGCAGAAAAACATACTGTAAGCCATCACCACCTGAGCTCAGGGACACAGACCCTGTAGCCACCTCTAGTTTCTGGCGTGGCTCAATTTAGGTCCTGATGTCAAGACAAATGCGAGCTGCAGAGTCAGGCCCAGCAAGATAATCTACATTTACCCCGTGTAGTATGCCAGTAAATATGCCAGTTCAAATATAGCATAGGCTCCCTTCCTGGTGTTTTCTAATTACTGAAAGTGTAAGTACCATTACGATGTTAGGCTCACCATCAGGTGTATAAACAGGAATAGCAGATGTTCCAACTGTCCTGTTCCTGGATGGACAGTGTGTTTCTTCGCCTGTTATGCAGATTTTCTTTTTGATAGTTCCCCACTTGTCCTCTTCCTTTCTTCTTTCCCTCTCACTAAAAGCTGGGGATGCTTCTTTAAGTGTGTCGTCAACATTTTATCAAAGTATGTTTCTCACATGCAATTGTAGTTAGACAGCATTGCCAGTAAGTATTGTCAGTCAGACAAGTTAGTTACAATCCAGTCTTGCACTTGATGCTGCTCCATTAGGATAAAGTAGAAGTAAAATATAATGCAATTTACATTAATCTGTTCTCAGCTGATCATCGGGACATCTGAGAAGATGCATGTGCATCAGAAACTACAGTAAGAAAGATGCATTATTATAAAAATATTAGATGGTCATGTGGGAGTGTCATAGAGCTTTTATAAGGTAAAATTAATAGACGATCTCATTTTCTGAAAGTAGCATGTGAAGAGGGAGACCAGCACTGTAGCACGAATTATTAAGACATATCTCTATTAAGACTAGCCTTTGACTCACATACTGAGGCTGGACTAAAACCAGATTTGCTTAATTTAATGACCATCAATTTATAACTAGTAAAACTGAAGTGACAGGAAACTTCTTACACTCCTTAGGTGAAAAGTGATCTCCTGCTAGGATTGGGAATACATATTTTTTCTGGCTCATGCAGGCTGTTCAGTTACATTATAGAGTTTTTTCGCTTTCTGTTTGAGTAGCAATTACTAGCCTGTGGTGATGCAGAATATCAGACTTCGTGACAACTGGTCTGTCGTGCATTGGTAAATCCTGTGTGGTGCAGGTGTAGCTGCCAAGAAGCCACATACTATTGTATTGCTGAGCTAAAAAAAAAAAAAAAAAGGTATTTTCATTAAAATAACATAGATAGAGCTCCAGCCTCCATTGAAGTAGGCAGGAGGGAGGGAAGGGAAAATGAGAAACTTATCCAGGTAGTAACAGTGTTTGAACATCAGAGGCTGCTTTGGGGGAAGGGAAGCTGCCTGCACTGCCCTGGAAGAATCTTGGGGTTGCTAAAAATGCCCCTTATGCTCCTTATGGGTTTTTTTCACCCAAAACTATACTTTTGAATATTGTTAGGAAATTGCTTAGCCAATAGTTTGCACATCATTGGCTGGAGCCACTGCTGCATTCTAGGATTTATATCCTGGAATATCTTGGAGCGCATAAAGAAGAAATTACTCTTTGGGATACTAAAATAAGTATTTCTGTAAAAATGTGATTGTGTGTTCACAGAAGCTGGAGCAGATACATTGACCACTGTGAACAGTGTGAGTAGAGGAAGAAATTTTATAGTGGGTTAGAAAGAGTGCTTTACAGCCTCAGCTGTAAATGTGAACTCTAAGGTCCATTAGAGGTTTTGGTTTTCTACAAAATGTTGATCTGTACAGTAGGAACATGTGATTTATTATGAGCACTGTAATTCCCAAGATAAAATATACCCGACTTTACGGAGGAGTCCTGGGAAAAAGTTGGTGAGGCATCTAGTTCTCCAAAATCTGGAATGTGTGGTACTGTACAGTGCAGAATACTTACTGAGTGGATTCACTGTCTGAGGAGAGACAGCAGCTGCATCTGTATGAAGGCAAAAGCGCTTTGGAGAGTGCAGTGTCCAGTGCAGCAGGACCCTGAACTTTGGTGGTCATTTCCACATGATGTTTTATTGTAAGGTGGTAATAATAATTATAATGATAATGATAATAATAATACAGTAATAGTTTGCATGGCAGAAGACAAGGACAAGTAATAGAAGTGCTACTGCACAAAACAATAAGAATACTTTGTCCTATTGCCATTTTTTGTTACGTGTGTTATTATTTCATTCATAACTTGTGCAGAGTACTAAGGAGATCTGTGGTCCACATATGCAGTGAATAGCACAAAGTAGACAATTGAAGATAAACAGTACAAGAAAGGGTTTCATGTAAATGTTACCCATTTTTTAGTCCTTGAAAAATAACCTTTCCAAGTAACTTCTAATTTGGGGGAAAATCTTTTTTATTTAATGCATTTTAGATAACTACCGGAGAATCTGTAGTTAAATAGGAGAAAGGTAATTGTATCATATTAACTGTGAGCGTCAGAAATCTTTGGAGCCTTCATTTTCCCAGAACTTCATTTTTTTTGTATTTGAAGATAAAGGCCAAAGTAAGAACATGGACTGGGACATCATTTGCAGGCTGATTTGTATGTGTACATTTTTTTCCCAAGCACACCAATTTTCCCAAATTCCTCTTTGATACATAGTAATAGTAGTGCCATGTACTTTTTTGGTTTATATCTGTGTTCTACTCATAACATGCCATTTTTGGACCAAATTTAGTCCATATTTTAAAAAATTTAAAAATATTTCTTATTCTGACTGGCATTGCGAATACTGTCATTCTGTAATACAAGGAAGACAAGTAGAGGTAGCTTCTAAGAAATTTGACAATCGGTCATTTGAAAGGGAGAGTTTGGGAAACCATCTTCTTTCCTTACCTCAAATTCTGATCTGCAGGATTATACTGTCTCTTTCTATAAGATTCTTATTCAAGTGTTTGAAATGCTGTATCAATAGAAGTTGTACAGGTATAAATTAGTTTGTAGAAGAGGCTGAATTCTGTGGTTCTGCATTCCTGAAAATACTTGTTTATGTTCTTAATCCATATCAGTAGTTTAATACATGCTTAAATAGTTGCAAGCTTGCTGTCTCAACATAGAATTGTTTCTGTTTCAGAGCCTGAAGTATATTTACCAATGTATCTAGTTGGCAATTTGTCATTCTTGTGGAAAAGTTAATGTCTCTTTGTCCCCACAAGGCAGATGTCACTTTCAGAGGCTGTGGGATATTCATGTGCTTATGGTGGAGATAGATAAGTGTTTATCAGCACGCCTAGATACCAGTCATGAGAGTTTATGTCCTAGAGTTGCTTGTGTGCCAACTTCCTAGTCATCAGGGAAATGAGACGTATTCAGCAATACACAGTTTATTAACTGGCACTGAAGTAAACTTCTTATACAAATGGGAGTTTTGGGGAAAAGAGACACATTTCTTTGGGTTTTTTATTTTTGCATGCAGTGCCAAAATGCATTCACCAAGGGACAAAAGCTGCTTTGCAAAATGTATATTTCTCAGCTTCACATGATACAGATCCACAGAAAACGGAAATGTATTTTCTGGTCGACCAGAGCGCAGTAATGCAGCTGTTAATTTCTCCAAATCAAACCACCAGTGCATCCTTTTCACGAAGTCGGTTTGAAAGTTTGAAGAGTAGAATTTGGGGATTTGAACTCTTGTCTTGTTTTTCCTTCCCACTTGTAGTGTGGTAAGTGTATATTTATGATCAAAATGGCTTACAGTGAATGAAAGGGAAGAGAATTTAAATCCAAGGGTTAAACTTTTTTTTTCCTCCATGTATCCTAAATAACAAGGTAAGAATACAGAGAGAGTTGTGCAGTTGTGGTAGAAGCCTCAGGCTGTTGCTAATCAGTATGAGAAAAGATTAAACAGGGAGAACCATGGCAACCATGTAACATTTGTGAATGAATCTGTGTTTCCATAAGGCAGTTCCTAATATACAGTACTGCAGATTCTAAAATAGATTTATTCAAAGTAGGTTGGCACAGAAACCACAATCCATATTTGGGGAATGGCAGTTAGAAATGTTCTCTGTTTATACCTTGAGTATCTTTATTTCATGGAAAATGTAGACACGGTAGGATACTTGGGGGTTTTAAGCTCATTTGTTGGCTGGAAGTGATGTCTACTGCTAGAAGTGATGTTTGTATATAATTAAACATAATTTTCTGAGTACAAAAACTGACCTCATCAGTTATTTATTTAGATTATATCTGGGTTTGCTGTTTCTTTCCAGTGACTGTTATGACACAGTGTGCATAAAATCAGCAAATACAGAAACTACTATGGGAATTTATTTATTTATTTATTTATCAAATCACTGCTGTTCCATCATCTTTTCTCTGTTTATATGTTAAAACATCAAGCATGATGATTTCATTACAGAAATCATAGAACGTAACTCTTTTCTCAATTGTTGGATAATCTGTAATGATATCCAGAGGAGTTTCCTCTTACAGGGGAAGGCACTCCAAATCCTGCTAAAGAGGTTGAGTCCTAGGGGTAAATTACCCATGTTGTGAGCCTCAGGAACTGCACTTGAATGACTCTGGGTAACTTTGTTGAGAAATTCATATTGGAAAGACAAAATCCAGAGGGACTATTTTAAATAGTTAAGATTTTATATTGTCTAGTTTTTAAAAAATGTTTTCTTCCAGTATCCTGACTTTACTATCTCTCAAAGTAGCCCCAGTTAAATATTTCTGATGATGTTGAGCAGAATCATTTTTATTGAACTTTTACCCCGTATGGAGTATTTGCTGGTGCTGTCACAGAGCCACCATTTCAGTCAAGGTGCCATGTCCCTTTTGTACCTCTAGCAAATCTTCTTTCTGAGTTCTTTTATCTGCTGCCCATGTGGCAAGTGATGTTATTAATAGGTAACTTTTATTGGTGTGCACCGCTAGAAGTTTGCAGTTTCAGGAACCTTGTATCGGCTGGGCTGAATGGGGACTGGGCTGACTTTCCCAGTCTGACATTCATATACATGTTTCTGTCTGGCAACAAATACAAAACAGTGTGGTGTAAATTAATTCATTTGAAAGGCAATGGAATTAATTAAACAGCTCTTTGAAGCTTGTAGACTTGGGCTGTAGGTGATTGTACTGCCTGTCCTGGTCACATTGTAAAGAAAAAATAACACCAGAAGTAAAATTTCCTCTTATGTAAGCTGAAAAGTAGTGCACAAGTACCTGCAGTTTCATTATTACTGATCACTTAAATTTTGTGTCATTTCGATTTTCATCTCACGTGATGTATCTTTTGCGTCTGTGCCTTTGTCTTTGAGGAAACCTTAAATTTGTCTCAGTGAGAGGGCCAGTATTGGTAATAGAAAAGAAAGTTCTCCACCTGCTGAAAGAATGATGGAGTATGCTTTTCTTTTTACAACTGCTAAGTCTGTAGGCTTGTTGCTTGCCTGAAATACTTTTTCTCCAGTCCAGCATGCCACTCTGTACTTTTCTTTCTTCTTGGGGTCGTCCCATTTTCCCCCTGCCCTTTGTCATAAACCCAGCATTCCTCTTGTCCTATCACATATTTTTGCTGTGTATTGGCCTGCAGGGAATAACAAAGCTGCTATTAGATACCATGGATTTGAGTGCCTCTGTCATGCTCCAGTGTTCCCTTTTCCACTCAGATAAATGTTAATCTGCCAAGTTTTGAAAAAAATGTCTTCAAGCTAAATGTTTGGCCTTACTTCCCTCCATAAGCAAATATGTTTATTTTACAAAGACCAATATTAGTACTTACAGATGTGATTTAAATGTGAGCTAAGAAGTGAATAATATGTGAGGTATCACCAGTATGTCACACTTTTGTCTATACAAATGCACAGTTATGTCAAATGATGGAAACCAAGAATTTTGTTCCATAGGAAATGTAAATATTTCAATAGCAGAAATAAAAATTATTTCAAATAGAGGTGGAAGAGGGAACTAAAGTTTCCTTTAGAATGATGGGGTTAAAATTCTGATGAGTAAAATACCAAAATTATATTTTCATGATGACAGTTTTTAGTAATGTTCGGTGTTTCCAAAATTGAAACCATCCAAACTGTCCAAACTATCTCAGTATTGTTTTGCAACAGTTTGTCTCATGAACTGCCAGAGAACCTTGGATGTTTTGAGTTTGCAGGTGGGTGTGCTATGCCAACACCAGGAAAACTTTGGAATTCTATGTGCTTTAAAACAAGTTGGAACAGAAATATTACATCACCCCACAAAATGCTGGAAAACGTTTGATAGGGATTGTTAACAACTTCGTATTTCTTAATTAAAAAAAAGAAACATGTTTTTATCAAAAGGGGAAGAGAATAAATTTCACCTGTCACAAACTGTTTTAATGGGCTTCCTAGATTTTTGTCTAGCATGCATCTGTATACAGATGGAAAGATTCAACACCACTGATATGATGAAGGGTTTTACCTGGTGGATTTTTGCATCTTACATTTTTTGATACATTTGTGGAATTCTGGAGGCAGAGGGAAGCCATAGAAAGGTCACAAAACTGCAAGCCAAGATAAACAGCCTGTCAGAGTATGTTTAGGAAATGACAGTGTAAACCACAGAAAAACATATAGAAAGGAGAGGAAAACATATACCCTTGGAAAATACATTTCCTGGTTGGAAAGCTGTTGAAGTTTTGAGCTGCTTATGTTGCTTCCTTGCTCCTTTCCAGTAAATTGTCTTTGTTCAGGCTGTTAATTCAATCCATGTTCCCAGGCACCTGGGCCTTAGGAGAGGGGAGTACATGTTCTGCAACAGGTATAACAGAAGGCATTGTGGGCATCAGGCCTAAAAGCAAGAGCATCTTTCACCTAGGAAAGGAGACTGGACTGCCTTTTTGGCATAAATTTTACTTAGGTATATATAAAAAATATTACAGATACAGCACCAGAGCATTTCTTTAGTCATTGTCAAAGAGGATTATGTTTGCTCATTTGCACACTGCAAAGAAAAGAAGGCTTCTGTGTTGTTAATTTTAACATGCATTTTAACATTTTTTTGCTCCCTTGCAGTTGTAAAATGGCTTCTCAGTTCTTGGTTATCTATCCTAGTTCTCTTGTGTTTCAAGTACAAGCTTCTCTTGATGGGGAAATTATTTTCCATGGGTGTACTATTGTCCTTGCCACTCCTTAGCCACGTGACATCAGCTGCAAAATTACGTAGCACAATAATGTAAATGCTAAAGCATCTGAACCACTTTGTTTTGTTTCTTTTACAGAAAGTTCAGACATCAGTCCAGATGTGTGATGAGAGGAATTTTAGTTGCAGAGGAGGCTCTTTTGGCAGCCTCTTGTAGCACATTTAGCCTAGATAACGGTCATTATCCGAGCTGAATTTTATTCAGTTTTTCAGAATACTTATTTCCCTCAAGTTTACCTCTCTACTAATGGAATTAATTAGCTTTTATTTGAAGGGTCTAGGATTTAAACTGTGGAATTTGAGTTTCTCTTTTACTTCAGGTGTACCAGAAGACCAAAGGGTGCAATAAAAAAAATACTGCAAGTTAGGTAGAAGCACTAAGCCCCCTGACTCCCCTTAGCATCTTAAACCTAAGTCAATAAATGTAAATATTAGCTTATTTCACTCTTTAAAAATCAGAAAGGTAGGTAATTATTTCATATTCTTAACTAAAAAAATAAAAAAGGTTATCTTTATAAACTTCATAAGCTGATCTTGAAAAGAGAAAAAGCTCAGTGCTCCAAATAAATTTGATAAATGTGTTGAGCCCTGAGGCCTTTGCACCATTAATGTACACATTGCCTTTGTAATAAGTTGTATACCTGATCATAAAGTAAAAACACTGGTGGATCTGTTAAAGGAATTAGTTCGTGTTTGGGGGAAAAAAGATAATGATAAAGTAATTAGTATCATAAGTTCAACAAAGATTTAAAACTGTGGTACATGGCAGTAATGGATTTTGAACACAGTTAATGAGCATATTCATTACATTCATTTTTAATTAAGTGGAAAAAATAGTGGTCCTTTAAATGGAGATAATAAATGTGCAAGTCAGTCTTGCACAAACATGCAACACAAGAATTTATTGCCTGCTGTCTAACTAGGGAACTGGGAATCATTATAAAGATTAGATTTACTGAAAAAAAAAAATCCAGAAAAAGCTTTAGTAGAAAATGTTTATGAGGTAATAATTTTCACTTTAAATATAGTTTGGCATATTTGGTAGAGAGTGTGTGTGTGTACATGTTTTTTAAAATATGAGCCTTTGCTATCATCAGAGGTAGGACTGTTTGTACCCTTGAAAAGGGCTCTGCTATTCACGAATTTAGATTTATGTGAGATGTATTTAATATATGACTGCACATGCAAGAGAACATAAAAATATCAGAAACCTCAAAACTTTCTCAGAGGTTTGTTATGCTCATGCTTAGGCTACAAATTGTGGTTTAAAAGTAAAAACTTGGCTCAGGAAGCTGCAGCTGAAAACAGCCAAGAGCTTGCCCTGCTTTATCCAGCACACACTCACCTTCTCAAACCACTGGGCTGTGCTGCCACTGGGGCTCTGGGGGTTTCAAGCTGAAGCAGGGAAAATGCAGCTGAAATGCTTAGTGTTTATTCTGTCAGAGGGCAGCTGGGGAGCTGACATGAAGCAGGTTAAAGCACTGAAACCAGACGTACCTTCTAGAGCAGTGGCTTTCCATGTTTTTATGACTTGGGAACCCACTAAACATTTCCAGTGAGAATGAGGGCCTTTGCCTACCATACTGAAGCTTATTGATGATTGACTGGCATGTCTTAGTTACCTTTCATGGATGCAATTGAAGTTGTTCACAGATCCCTAGAGGTACCCAGACCACATGTTAAAAACAATAAAATCAAACTTAATATGTTTCATTCTCTCAAAGTTCCCAGCCCATATGTGTCTTGTCCATATTTCTAAAATATCGGGTTCTTTCTGACATGCGGTGAGATCTAGGTCTTTGCTCAACAAAGCTTTGTTGGGATATGCATAAACTCCTTCCAAGTTTCCCTAAGCCACCTTAACCTTTGGGAAGTTATTCACCACTGGCATTACAAGAAAGTGAGTTTTCCATACCAAAAAGCACCTGAACTTTCACTGGTGGCATGCAGTGTACTGCTGGTGACACTGCAGTACGAATTACTGTGCCACTCAGGCTATTACAGCCTTTTTTTTCTCTGACTTTATTCTGCCCTGTCACACATGTGGTAATTGCTTTCTGCACAAGAAGCAAAACCATACACTTGGGTCTCTTCAAAATGCTAGCTCTGCTTTTATTTTTTTAACCTCACTGCATGATTTTATTATGTATGTAAGTCAGTAGCAACTTGGGAGCTAAGTTTCAAATAGCTGGCTTTGGCAGCATACTTTTAGCATTTAAAAAAATTAAAAATTGCAGCGTCAGTTTATTGGTTAAATTAGCAAGTTTATAGAATTTTTGTCAGTAAATAAACACTTTCTTTTCTTTTCTGTTCAGGTATGACTTTGTAGAAGTTGAAGAGCCTAGTGATGGCACTGTTTTAGGGCGCTGGTGTGGTTCCAGTACTGTGCCAAGCAGACAAATCTCCAAAGGAAACCAGATCAGAATAAGATTTGTGTCTGATGAATATTTTCCTTCTGAACCTGGATTCTGCATCCATTATACACTTCTTATGCCAGTAAGTAACATGTTTCAGATCAAAACATTTCAGGATACAAAATCTTTGAAGTGGTAGCTCAAAAGAGTCTTTTAATAGTTTAAGATTAATTACTGTTTATTTCTTAATAATAATAGCAGTGTGCAATCTGTCTTCCTGAATTGTACATTTTGTTTCTGTTTTTTAACTGAGTGTTCCTGTGGTTCCTTTTGGATGGCTTTGGACTAGGAAGTTGTGGGCTCGGTTGTTTGTGTGGAAACATCAGTAAAATGTTTGCATTCCTAATACTGTACTGTGGAAAAAAAAGAATTCCAGCCTTGAGACAAAGACAAGTCAGTTTATGAATCAGCAGTGGGATGTTGAAAGAGGATTGGGAAGTTACAAGAACGAAATTGAAGAAATTAATGGTTTTTTAGTCAGCTGCTCTTAGGCATAATCAACCAGATGATTACACCTAGTTCCCAAACAGAAGAGTTCTTATGATTCTGGATAGTTTTATTATAGAGACAAAGCAGACAATCCATAATACTCATTTTCCACTGCATTTTCCCTGTAAACTGTACTTTAGGCTTCTCTTGAATATTGCTTAAAGGTTGTAAGTCACAGGTATTAAACTAGTCTTGTCTAAAATGTGACTAATTTCACTGTCAACTATTTTTTGTTACTTTTTTCATGAAATGAAAGATCTGTGATATCAAAAAACGGTTTATAGAATTTTAAGGATGAGATAATGTCCAGAAACATTAGAATGGAGGAAAAAAGGAGTTGACTTGTTTTAGGATAGGTATTCCATTTTAAAGAGAGTAAGGAGTATTTTTTGTTAGAGTAGTCTCATGGTCTGTGGTATTTGGCTGGTGGAAAATATCTCCAAGCCCAATAAAAAATTGATGAAAAGAATCCATGTTGTAACCCCACTGACATGTGCTTCACTCAGAATGCATTTGGCTGGCTTCATTTTCTTGCCATTTTTGCTCCTTCTCCCCACTGGCAAAATTTCAGTTATTGAGAAGAATATATTTAGCATGCTGATGATGGTGCCAGTGTAGTGTAGTGAGGGTGGGATGTTCGTATATATGTGTGTGTTGTTTTCCTAGAAATATTTTTAAATACTTATGCCTAAGGAAGAACTACTCCTAAAGTGACTAAAGGTTTGATCTGCATAATTGACTCTTTTATGAGTTATTCTAACTTTTGTTTAGAAGAACATTATGACCTGATAATGGTCAGTTTTAAAATTAAATAAAATGTCAGTCTCCAAACTTGAAATAAAGCCAGGTTTAAACTTTGGTACACCCGAGGGCAGAATGTAATAAGTATGTTTACTTTTAGAAAATGGTGAAAGAAAATCACTAAATACATGTATTTGTGGGGCTGGTGCCAAACTTCCATTGTCGCAGCTCTGGTATTACACCCTACCTGCTACGTGTCTATGTAACTTATGTATGATCCCATTTCTGTGGAGCTGATTGAACAAAGGCACCTGAAAATAGGAGTATATGTGTAATTATTTTTATGTCATGCTGTAAAAATGGACTGAATTTATTCCTTAATGTTTGATGGGGAAAACCGGCTATAAAATTTAAATTACCAGTACCCTCAAACCAGTGACTTCATGTTCAAAATACTTACCCCTAACATATGCACGGGACAAGAGCAGCCCACTTGCTGTCACAAGAATTTGGAATGAGTCCCAAAATGTTCAGTATAGAAACTGCTTATCAGTTAATTTTTAAATCTCCCTTTAAAAGGGCTGTGATCTTTTTCAACAAAAAGTATGTCCTAATAAGCCATGCAGAATACAATTACACATTTCAGACCACAGATTGTAAATTAAATATATATTGTTTAGTTCCAGGATTAAACCTGCTTCTTGTACCTAAAGCAATTGAAAACTGATGCCAAACAAAGTCATTTTCTTTACAACGATAAAGTTATCTTATCCACCTTTTCAGGAGAAAATAAAATTTACAGCCCCTCTCCCACATGCCCCATGCCCACAAAAAAAAAAAATGTCAGCTGTAGGAATGAGCTTAAATTTTAAATAATGCTCGCAAAATCATAACTGATTCACTAAGAGATTC
This sequence comes from Corvus moneduloides, assembly GCF_009650955.1. NCBI lineage: Eukaryota > Metazoa > Chordata > Aves > Passeriformes > Corvidae > Corvus > Corvus moneduloides. The sequence continues at coordinate 49,428,021 of NC_045480.1, read as the reverse complement.
AGTTCAATGAATTGGTCCTAAACAGTTAATTTTTTTCCTCTTTTTTTTTTTTTTTTTTTGACAAGTAGTGGGGAGGGGGAGATGCCTGGTAGACTAGCAGGGAGAGATTGTTTGGGGAGAAATGAAGCAAAACTGAAATAAAACAGTGCAAGCTTGTTTCTGTATTTGGAGGCCACACACAGAGAGGGGCACTGGACACATTTTCAGGTCTTTTAAAGAGCAAGAGAAATAGCTTTGTTTAGATCTGCTGTAATTTATCGTATATATACAGATATACATATATATATATTATTTTTTAGGGTTTTTTTTAGATTTTTTTCTTTTTTTACTTTGTATATTTTATTTCAAACCAACTTTTCACATGATAAGGAGGCTATTGATCTGATTACTTTACTTCTAGGATTTAGTCACCCTAAAGAAAGGACTCACTGCCATTCCAATATCAGTGGATGCAACATCATTCTATGGAAAGGTTTGCTGTGGGATTGGAAGGCACTGCATAAAAGCAGTGCACATACTGTATACAAGCAGAATGCTCCCCAAGAAAAACATTATGCTTGTCTTCAGATTCTAACTAATTAGAGCTTAATAATTTGAATTTCTTCCATTTTAAATTGAGTACCCTGGCTGCATCTGGAACTTTCTGGAATTCTGGTCTTACTCCCACTTTCTTTCCTCTGTTTTATAGCTGCAAGTTCATTTTGTCTGCAATACCATAAAGTGGAAGCAAGTGTTGAAAAAGCTTATTCCTATTAAGCAAATGTAGTTTGTGTTATTCCAAAACTATTATGCTCCTTTCAGCACAGCTGTTAAGTCTCAGTCACTCTTTCATGCTCTGCCCTGTCACTTACTCTGTGCTTACCTGTGGGCTGCTTTATTCAGTAAGGGCTGCCTAGTGATGGTTCTCATTTTTGACCAGCTATCCATTTATTAAAACTCGAGATTTTGGCAGCGCTGTGCCACCTAAACCCTCCTAGAACGTTACTGCAAAAAAAATCCATATTTGATTTCTTTTCCCCTTCTTCTCACTTGCCCCCTATAATAACCACATGATATTGAGGGAAATCTTATAAACTCTTGTAATATACATTTGGGCCTCAGTCTTCCTAGTGACTTGTTTATTTTAAACTATGTCAGTTACAAGTTTGGCAGAGAAAACGATGTAATGAAGTCCATTGTTAGTTGGGGAGCGGTTGAATGGGATACTTGATGCCTGAGGTGCCATTAAGGAATGCATGACTGATTGCCAAAGTAGTTATTAATTATTCAGGGCACTCAGAACAAAGCAGCTCCAGTTAAAGTTGAAGCTGGGGGTGACTGTATTCCACTTCATTTTTGGCATATGGTAGCATGTCATTTGTCATCAAAGATCATGCCAAAGATCTTTGAAAAGAACAGACTTAACCCTCTTTTATGCAAGCAAAGATGGAACTCCAAGAAGCTGCTTAAAGACTGACCTGCTTCAAAAGTGACTTAGCAGGTGGTTTGGGATTTTGGTGCAATACCTGTTTGACTTCCTGGGTTTCAATCCAAGAGAGTGGTTTGGTTTGGCTTGTTTTTTCTTTTTTCCCCTTTCAGTGCAGAGATTTTGTTAGTATCACTCTTGCTTTTGACAGTAATGAAAGTTAAATAGATATTTAGGACTATCTAATAATTCTTCCTTTATTTCATCCAAATTGGCTAAGTTTTGCTCTTTGAGGATTGAGCATGTTACTTTTATGGGTTTTTTTGTGGAACATTATTAATAGAGCTTGTTGATTGAAACAGACAAATAAAATGTAAATACTAATAGAAAAAGTGCATAAAACTAGAACAGAGAGAGGAAAGCTCATACCCTGCTTTCCCTTCCTTTCACAAGTCTACAGATTTCACAGCTATCAGGTGTGTTTCTCACATGTTTGTACTGAAACCCAAGAGATGCTTAACTATGTCTGCAATAACTGGAAATCCATCCAGAAACATCCTAAAGGACATTAGGGATCTCCTAAACAAGGGTTTTTCTACACTCTCTTTAGAAGTGGTCAAAAGGTTTTAGAAATAAAACTATTTCAGGGTTGTTTAAGCCAAGGTGCTGTGAAGAATCAGGAGAGTGGATGAGTGTTATGCAGCACTTTGCAATACTACATAAAGTGAAAAAGAACTGTGAAAATCCTTCAGGTGGTGGGAAGGACTCTAAAACAAACTCTGTGTTCAGAGTGTCCACTGATTAGGTACAGTGAAACCTTAGTCTGGATAATTAAACAGGCTACTAAAGATGCTCCTGTGTACAAATTCCATCTATTAGTTTTCTTTTGTGTGGTAAAAATTCATTGTAAATCAAAGATGTTTTTGAACTAATTCTTTCTTTGGAGATTCAATTTTATATTAAATTTCTGCTTAACATCTTAGATGAGATAATTTCTTAGATGAGACAGTAAATATTACCTCAAAATACATAGATAGGAGTGAAATGCTTCAGTTAACAAAAAAAAATGCAGAGTACAAACTGAGAATGGCTATTATCCATGGGACTAAAATGAATGGTGGGGAAAAAAAACCTTTGAGGCAAAAGAACCTCTAAAGTATACTTTCTAATGAAATCTTGTCTTTGTTTCCTGTGACCATATGTCATTCCGTCTCATGGACGTCATAAAAAGTTTAAAGATCTGTGTGTGTGAAGCAGGCTCACAGAGAGACAGTTAGACAGGAATCTAGCAAAATTATGGTCCTGCACAGAAGTCTATGGAAGTGTATCTTTGATCTCCACAACCTCAGATGTCAGTGAGGATTTTCTTAGACTCTAAAAGGAAGAGTGAGATTTTGAACCATTTTGGTGTTGTCATTTAGTTCTTAAAAGGAACGAGCATACTTACCTGATAGCAAGTTTTGTACTATGAAAGACAAGGTTCCTTTCCCTTTGGCCAAAATCTGAATGCAGTTTCTCATGTGGTACATGTAGTATAAACCCTTTCTTTTGTGTTTTTCTGTGATCTTAGTCTTCCAGTGGTGAAGGCTGAAAAGAATCACAAATTGTTTCAATGACTGTGGAAAAAATTAATTTTGTTTCCTTGGATGAAATTTTTTTACAAATTTGTTATGTATTTGACTAAGATTTAAATTCATTGATTTGAGAAGTATTTTAAATATCACATCCTGATTCACTGAGGCAAGACATAAAAACCAGCTAATTTTCTTATTTTTATGTAAGTAGCAGTAATTTCAAAATTAAATGCAATTGCATTTAAATGTCATGCTTTGGTATTTTTTCTATTCAAAAAGTTCTGTACAACTTTTCTTCCTGAAAAATTCAGGAGTGTTCAACAAGTATCAAAGTGGGTTTTCCTATGGAACATTTACATAAGTCTTAAAACTCTTTTACTTTTGGATGTGAGGGGGGTTTTTTTGGAAGTACTGAGGGGCAACAACAAATGACATGGACAAGAGCTCATGACATCTACTCTCCTTTTAGTTGTCCAGAGCATTATATCCAAGTTAGATCAGTCTGTATCAACTTGTTTCAAGCAGAAATTATTGCCATAAACAATAGATGGGGTACTGCAACTGTCACAAAAAAGCAGGCAACCTTATTGCTCCTTGTCCCAAATTGTCTTTGATCACACATTAGCCCTCTCCTCCCACATGAGTGCAGACCATAGAACGATACAGTGGAAACAATGTCGGAACACTTAAAAAGCCCTAAAAAGGGAAAAAGTTTAGAAAGCATATTGGAAAAGCATTTCAAATACAGGAGATGATCTCTTTTCTTCATTTTTTTGTAAATTGCCCAAAGGCTTTTATTAGATTTCTATTAGTAATGAATATTTATATTATCAGGGACTCTTTTTTAGTATTTAAAAAATTTATTAGTGTGTCTCATAGCATTTCAGCATGGAAGTTTATGTATGCATATTTAACTTGGAAATGAGTTTTACGTGCTCTATCATTTACTTGATTGTAGTGTTCTAATGTAAATTTTAATGTTGTGTGCTCTGCTGTTTTCAAAAATTTAAAGGTTTTCTATGAGGCTCCTCAAAGAAAAAAAACCCTTTAACCAGGGCTGTGACTTAAGAGCAATCTGTATTCATATAAAAACACCATTCTTCAGCTGTAAACCCAATGATGTCATGTAATTGGAGCTTTGGATGCTACTTCAACAGAAGTATTTCAGAATGATGTTCAAATGTTCCTTTAGTCTTTCAAAATTATTCTATAGTCATGGTTCAAGTTTATTTATTCAATCTAATTGTTCATAGCTATCCTAAAGAATGAAGTGTCTCAATTACTTGTGTGCAATTTTTTATTTAATCCTTTACTACATATTTTATAAGCTACTTTTCACTTCATGTGTTTGGTTTAAAAAACCCAAACCACCCTCCCCCAAAAAAACCGAACCAAACAAAAAAAGGCAACAAAACGTCCACACACAAAAATCCCAGAAAAAAACCCAAACAACAACCCCAAAGAACCCCCAACATCACCTTCCTCTTCTCCAAAGTTTTTTTAGCAACCCCTATTTTTTATGCTTTAAGTACTACAGTCATCTAGTTGACTATCCCTTTTCCGAATTTCAGGATCAACATTTTTGAGAAAGCATGCTGATGGCTTCTCTACAAGTTCCAAAGCAAAGTGATTCTCTCCCATTCTCAAAGTAATCCCCTGTGTAACTGGCGCTGTCCTACTTTTTTTTTTCTTTCAAATACTGAGATGTTGTGTCTGACATGGTTGCTAACCAAAAACAAAAGGTAAGCAAATGCACATTACATATACTAGGTTTCAGGCACCACCACTGTTTTCAGTTTTGCCATTTAGGTGCATTCGTGTTCTGTCCCTATCCATCATTAGTGTCTTAGTCATGCCACAATCCTATCCATTGGCTCACCCCAGCAAAACTAGTAAGAGTGGTGTGTAACTAATAAGAGTGGTGTGTAACTAGGGCAGTAACTAATTAGAGTGGTGTGTACTGTGCTAAATTTTCTTACTGTGATTCTGGTAGGAAAAGGCAAAAGCAGAAATGAAATGAATGAAGTTGGGATAGAAAGGTGCAACTTCTCAATTTTTTTTAAGTTTCTTTTTCACACACTACTGCTCTGATGGGGGTAACTCTAGACATTTGAGATGAACTCAGCTGTGGAGCAGCTTCTGTAGATGAGTTACAGCACAGTCTAGCTCCACAGGTTGGTAGAAGCACCTCTTTAAATTCAGGAGAAAAATTCTTGACAGAGTAATAACACTGTATAGTAGCTTCAGGGTAAGCGTTTGCTCATGGGAAGATTAATGTGGGATATTGGTAGTGGTGTTAAGACAAATCCTTTTGTTTCTAAAAAGGGATAGATAATAAGCACTATGGGAATACCAAAATTTGCACCTGTCTTGTCTTTGCAGTACCTGGCCTCTGGTGTTACAGATGGGGATTATGAGCTGTCATTTGTTAGTTTCTGTAAATGCTCAAAACCTTTTTAATGAGGATGATGAAAGGTTTGGCTGAAAAAGCCAGGATTGTTGTTGAAAAGCTTTCAGTTTTGTTTTCATGGGAAAGTCTAGAAAATCACAAAGCTGTCACATCTGTTCTTGCAATTATCTCAGGCTAGGATAGTAGACAAGGAATTCAGGAAAGCTGCTTCCATGTTTGTTCCTAGCTATTGTTGTTGAAGAACTGTAATTGTTTAAAACCAAAATGAAATTAAAAAAGCCCTTGCATGTGGAAATGGAAGGCAGTTTGCTTGGCAAAAGACGTTTCTAGAGTCTTGACTATTCATTTCACTCTTCTTTTGAGCTGAGCAATAAATCACAGGAAGAAAAATAGTATAAGATCATTTACGAGGAGAAGTAGAATGCTGGCTTCTTATTGAAGGGTATGTTTTAATACATGAAAGACCAGGTTTAAAGGCACTTGAAAGGTGGAGGTGTAAATGTAGATGACACAGCCTTTCCAAGAAATTTTGCATATAATCCTACAGGCACTGTGGAGGTTGGTGGATCCTAGTAGCCTTTCCCTTTCAGCTGCAAAAGGGTTTCTTAGGGGAACTCTATCATAACTCCACCCTGACATCACTTACAGCAGTTCTTGGTCCCATCTGGGTGATTGTGTTAGGAGGATAAGGGATTTTCAGTGTAGTGGTGTAGATAATTAAATCAATATGGTGATTTATTGTTCAATATCTAGCTCTGGTGTCTTTTGGTAGCACTTAGCTTCAGAGTTTCTCAGTAGACATCCCTTATTCTAAATATTTGCCTGAGAGTGTGACAAGCACCATCTTTAAAAAGACAGATGCTGTTCTGAGGTAATTTTGTTAGAAATCAGTATCTTCATAGTTTTGTGAATGGTTGGCATAGTAAATGCAATTCCTGAATTTGCATTTTCAGGTGTTTTATTTTCACTGTTTTTCTTACTGTGCCTGCACGTGAGTGTTAAAAAGGCCACTGTTTTTGAAGCTTGCTAAACCCTAAAATTTAAAATTTAGTTGAAAACAAATTTTTGTTAACTCCATGCAACCAACCCTGAACTTCCCTGCTGACTGACCCATCCTAAATGACTAGTAGCCAAGGAGAGTAAGATAACTGAGTTGAGCCAAATTATCAAACCCTCTGAGTCATCATCTATATTTCTTGATGGGAAAGGACCAAATGCCAAATAATTTTTAACTTTCTAACTGGAAGGACAGTTAGCCACATATATGTAAGCTTTTAATATGTAAGTTGTTAATAGGGTTGTCCTTGCTTATCTTCTGAAAATCATTCTGATTCGCTGAACTCTTCTGATTTGTGTGTACGTATTTGTCTTTGGGCTTTTCAATGTGAGGTGTTCTGGGTAATCAAAAGTTAATAATAAAATACTTCCTGTTCTTAAGTCATCTGTGTAATGCCTTTTTGGCTTGGAATTCTTGTCTTTTAGTTTAAGTAAATTCTGTCATTGGTCTTCTCTTGTTTGCACTCTGTCAATATATATAACTTTAAATACTGTATTTACTTTATTTAATTGCCTTTCTGCTTAAGAAACTCATAGGCACCTTTCATCTAGGAAAAAAAGCCTTTGTGACTAGGTGCCTAAAACAGCAGTATATCTTTGATGCAAAATTAGTGTAGAATTATGGTTCATAAGAGTTTTTTGAAACTGTTTTCTAGTATAGAAACTTCAGAGTATAGCTCAGCTTTTCACCAAAAATCAAAGATAATTGGTCAAATCAACTGTAAAAAGACAACTAAAAATTTTTCAGGAAGGTTTTCAATTCTTTAAATTGGAAAAGATACTCGCTGTTAAAGAGGAAAAAAATCTTTACCATTTCCGTTATAAAGCTTGATATTGCATTACCTGAAATTACCTGTTTACAAATGACAAGGGAATTCGGAAAATCAATACGTTAAAAGCTATCAATGGGAACAGAACCAACTTTTCTCTGCAGGCCATTTCAGAAAAGTTTATGATAATTTTAAAACACTTATGCCCATCTAAGGAGTATCATTAAACAAGTCATACAAAGCCACAATTTACAAAACCGGTGCTATACAAAAATGCCAATGGATACTTTATAGATGGAACTGGCCTAAATTTTGTAGTTCATATTTGAAAGAGTGGCAAACTATTAAGGTGTAGTCATCATGAAAATCGGAAACCAGAGAAAAGTGATTTTAATAACACCATTACTTTAATTTTTCTCTTAATCTGATTCCATAATAAATTATGAGAGTACAATTACTTTTGAAAGACTTCTCCATTGTCCTCTCCTTAGATAAATACTTACAAAAGGTAATCTCCTAATCGAGCAATTAGAGAATTAGTAATCCCCAAGGAGAATTAGGAAGCAACACATCTTGCATGGGGCACAGCATGTGAACTTTTTGGTTTAGATCTTTTATACCCTGCTCTGGCTTTGTCATGTGCAGTGTTGTGTCCCCACTTACAGTCTGCCATAGGCCATGGCTTCTTGCAGTGTGGCAGCTTCCACTATTTTTCTTTCTGCAGGACAAGGATGACAGCTCTTTTCTGCCAAGTATTGAGGTTCAGAGGAGAAAGAGAAAATAATAGTCAAGTTACCCAAGGCGTGATAACTGGCAAGTGCTATAGTGCCAAATTGTCACAGTTAGATCATTTTGTTTACAAATGGTGTTCCTGTGGGCTTTGTTGGGTGAATAATTGTATTTTAAAGTTACTTTAACAAGGCACCAAGTTGAATTTTATATTTCCTGCAATTTTAATGTTATTTCTATTCATATACCACACCACTGAAATTGCAATAATAATAATATACTTTCCAATTTATAGGCTTGAAATCCTTGGAAGATTTGATTCTAGTTCTTTTGTCATGTACAGTGTGACTGATGACAGATTTTTAAACAAGCAGTTCCCATTGCCTTCAACATGAAATATTAGGTGTTGTGAGTCTGAAAAACAATAACCATATCATCAAAATAATGGTCACATTATTCAAACTTCAACAGATTTTGGTGGGTGGATATTTTTAAAAAAATATATTAATAAATTAATTGACAAATATTTGTTTCCCTTTATGTATTTATTACAATGAGATTAATCTTCTGCCCAGCTGCTACCTATTCCTCTGATCTCCTAATTAAGTGAATTATACATTATTGACCAGATTCAGTAATGAAGTAAAGATTGCTTGGAAGAATTAAACTTTGATGCAAATCAGGTTAAAAACAGTATTGATGCTCTCATTCTGAGATTACAATCAGTGGTTATCCCAAAAACTTGGTTTAATTTTCTGTGGAAGTTGAATGGTAGGAGAAAAAAAAGAAAAGAGTTGTCAATGTTTTAGTTGCTTACTAAAGCATCCTTTTTTCTCAGAATTCTCTTTGGGAACACAATAGTTGCTAAGGTAACCCATATCTGATACTGGTATATTGTTTGAGAAGAGAATATAACCTGAATTGTTAAATAGCAGAATGTCCTCTTCTGACTTCTTAACTGAAATATAACTTACAAAGGGAATTTATACTCATCTAAATTCTGGCAATTTACATTAAATTTATGGTGATGTAGCTGAAATGACGATTTGTCTTCCCTCGTGTTCCCCAAGTGGTTAGTGCTCACGCATCCTAATTTGTTCATTCAAATCCTTGTTTGTCCACTGGAACTGCACAGATAATCTGAAAGATGCAAAGTAGCTTCAAATTAAATAGTAAATAGTGAAAAAAGGCTAAGAGCATGGTAATACTATCTTCTTGGCAATTAGGTATCTCAAATGTACAAACGCAGAGAATATTTTCTCCAAATATAAGACTGAGTCTTCCTTCAGCAAAGCGTGGTAGTCACCACGGTCACTTTACTCAACTTGTTTAACATTGCTTCATAAGTGTATTTCATGCAGAACATCTCAATTATGTTTCATTTTTGGTATTGAGAACCTTCAGAATGGGTTTCTATTCTTATTTAAACAAACAGATCATTTCATGGGGCTTCACTGTGTAGGGCAGGTGGTAAAAATCTCACCACAATTAGCCCTGCAGATTTCGTCAATGAGGGTTCTTGACCAGTGTTTCCTTGCAAAATCCCTTCCCTCCCCCCTGCTACTCCCTCTTTTTTTTGCTCTCTTCTTGCAGTGTCTGTCCATCATGTCCTGGAAAAAACATACCACGATATATATTCGGTCATCAATGCTTGTAAAAAAATGTGTTCTTAATATCATCTTAATTTATCTTCTTATTTGGCTTATTTCTGAGATAGTGCTTTGTTGGGGATGCAAATGGGCGTTTTCAATGACATGGCTGTGAAGAACACTTTCTGACTTGGTAAAAGGATAAATTTGTGGTTAGACAGTATCTTTCAGTCCAGTAAGATAAGGCAAAAAATTGCTTTGTTTTCTCTCAGTTGAACCCCATGTTACACGATATCTGCAGTTCGCAGAAAGTCATATTTCTTACGGGCTGGAAAAATCGGGTGCAACCAGTGCCTCACAGTTTGGCTTTTTACTTAAACTGATAATAAGCCTCACATCTAACCACTTCCTAGATTGCAGTGAATAGCAGCCTGTGAAACCACAATTAATTAAAGTTTAGAAAACCACACTTTTTGATGTCTTGTGTTCTGTAATTAGCTCCATATATTCTACATTAAATCATCAGAAACTGACAGTATTGCTGAACCAGTGAACAGGAAAAATAAGAGACAGAGGGATATTTTAAGTATATATACAAGCAGAAAGGTGTATTTCAGAGTGTAAATATTAATTTTTCAAAAGGGTGCTAATAAAGGGTACATGAGGGGAGTAGAGTTTGCAACTCTTTTAAAATTAGGATTTTGAAACACAACATTAAAGAAAACCCTCAGCTCTTTTAAAAGTAACAGTAAGGTAGAGCAGATAGCAGCAGTTTGTAAATGAGTCATGATTAGTTCAGTGTTAGTGTGCAGCACTTCCTTTCTTGTGCAGGTGTTTTGAATTTGTAGCTTTCCAGCAGAGTGAACTTGCAAAACCAGAGTAGTGTGAAAGGAGATGAAGGTCTGTGCACATGGGGACATCCCTTTAAGTCAGTGTGACTGCTGACAGTTCTGGTGGCAGGGTTGGGGCCATAACTGATGCCTGAATAGATTTGTTTAAAATGTTACAAGGAAGATTAATGGCATGGTTGAGAACATAAGGCAGCATAATTTTCTGTCATTGCTGTTAAAAAGAATACCCATATCCATACTATGCTAGCAAGCCCAAATGAATATAATAATCTATCTATATCAATATCTATCTATCTATCTCTCTATCTCAAGATACTTGAGCTAGTTGACCATCAGACTAATTAGAGATAATTTGTTCACATCTGTGGACAGTGACATTGTTATAACTGAAGATATCAGGTTTAATGGAAGACAACTGATTAACCAGCAGTCTTCAGGAGAATTTTATTTTCTTTATATAAAATTGGATTTGTTAATACTACAGGTTCATTACTTGGCAGATGCCATCTTTCCTTCTTTTCTTCTTTTTTTTTTAATGCGTGTCAAGGAAGGGGCTGAGAAGGAATTGGATGTACAAAGGAAAATCTATATTTATTCATTATAGTGAAAGTAATCAGGCTGCTTCAAAGATTTATTTCATTTTTAATAATACCAAGCATCAGGCTGAGGCAGTTGTTTATAGTGGTGCCTTAAAATTCAACCTATTCTATTTTAATAGATTTGTTCATGCTGTAAGCAGCACCAAATTTAATGGGAGACTATTAGAAATAGAAAAGAGCAGTCTGCTTTCAAACCCTCTTTGAAGGATCAATTTTAAATAGCTTTGAAAAAGTAGAGCATGGCAGAAATGCATCTACTTTTATTTTACAGCTGATACTAAAGCCATCTTCTCAAGTGTGTTATATTACATACTGTTTTGAGGTTTCAAAGAAATTGTAAATGATACTGTCAAAGGAACTTCTGCTACTCCCAAGGAATCAGCTTTTAATAAAAAACCTGTGACTCCCTAAATTTCTTCAAGAGAAAGTAGCTAAATTAAAATCCAAAATTGGAGTAGTTTCATTCATTTTCCTATTCACATTTTAGGTAAGTTTAGTTAAGGTTGACATGCAACTGAAAAACCAAACGTTTTTTCCACCAGCTGTTCTATATTTAGGTATACTGGCATGCAGTTATTTATTTTTATTACACCATTAGTTTACCAAATCCAAAGGGTTAAAATGTGCAAATGGACAAATAGTTACTGAGGAAAAAAAATGGTTACATATCCAGAAGACCTTCTGTCATAGTTAGTCAACACAGTTTTTAAAATTATTTAGAATTAATTTGTGTCTAAAATTCAGCATGTCCCTCAGCATAATTTAACAGGTCTTCTAGAAACATCGAGTTTACCAGGTAGATGCTTTGTAATGCAATCACAGAGATGCAAGGCTCGAAAGGAACTCAGTGGGACCTTTTCTGAGCCATTGTCCTATTCTAAGCAGGGAGTAGATACACTAAGCTAATTCTTGCTAGATTCTAGTGCTGTTCCTGAACTCCAGGAATGAAGATTTCAGAGATTTCCCCAGTCATCTGTTGCACTCTTTCACATTGTATGAAATTTTTTTCTAACACTTAACATAAATAATTCCTGTCACTGATGGACTAGGGAACAGCTGATCATCTGATGCTCTTTTATGTGTTTGTTGTCTCCTGTCAGCCTGGTCTTGCCGAGATGAAAGTAAATTGTATCACTCAATCTTTTATCATGGTTCATTTTGTTTTCATCTTGCTCTTTCATGTGAATATCCTGTTTCTCTCTGCCTGTATCTAACAAGTGCTGGAGATAAATCTGAACGCTGTATTTCAGCTGAGACCTCTCTAGCAGCTCAATATCTATTTTTATGAGGTTGTTCTGAAAATATCTGAATGAGATTTGTTTTTTTCGAACAGGATCCCATCATCTCTTATTCAGGTTTTGGTCCACTGTGACACTTCATTCTGCTTCAGACTCTACTTATGATTTTGTATTTATGCTTTTAATATTTTACTCCTAAATGCAAGGGATTTCAAAATATTTTTCTTAAACTTCTCTTATTAAGCATACTTTCCCAATTAATTTTGCCTTTTACTTGTTGTGTAATCACATTACTCTACTTGTGTGGATAGTATATATCAAAGTATAATGAAGTAACATGAAATGAGATTTAAGAAATACAGATAGAAGAAAATATATAGGTAGAAGTGATACAGCTGGAAATTAAGTGTATGTCAGGACAACATTATGGTTAGCAGTATAGGACAATAAAAGCAAGCTCACAAGTTAGAAATCTGGCATGTTAAAATGGTGTGAGAATCTGTATGTGGACAATGTAGCCCTAGTCTCTACCATGCTTTCCGGGTTCTGATGTGTGTGCTATATATAAAACAAATCTAAATATGACAAGTACACAATGCAAAACATTTTCCTTCATAAATCTTAAAATATTTTACCGTTCTAATGGGTTTGATGACACCAAGAATGGATACATGAGGACAGAGATGAGGTTCCTTCCCTGTAAAGTAATGCTTTGTTCAAGGACTTTTTTACCTTCAAGGCAGGACAAGCTCTGATTTGCAATGTCTGCTGTACAGGAATGTTGGGTGTGTTCGTTTTATTGTGATATGAAATGAACAGAAGGCTGTTGTGGAATTTAACATGTATACTGAAGGATCAAATTAAAGTAGTGTTCACTGTAGAAGTAATTTTCATTGTTCTTCACAAATACACTTTCCAGTTGTAATAAATGGTTATTCCTAGTGTTCAATGTTTGATGAACCTCCTGTGTATGTGCTGGGATAAGTAAACATTTTCTTAAGAACACCTATCCATTTCCCGTGGAGAACTTCCTAGAGGGAACTTAAAGAGCAGTTCATTCCCTGACTCCAAACACTTACTGTTGTTTTGTGTGTGTTTTGAGTAAAATGAAAAATTTTTAAAAAAGTCTGTAGACATGATGTCCTCTTACTATGGCTGGCCATATCCCCTGTCATAGAAGAACGTACAAAAACTTTTTTCTATTCAGAACAGCTGCACTTATGTTGACTATTTATTCCTTGTCAGCTACTGTCAGTCAAGTAAGACCTAGAGCTCTGTGTACAGAAAATTTTAAAAAAGGCTTCTGTAAATCATAGATGTAACAGACACAAGCATTTCCTGCTTGAATTTTAGGTGTGTCTATAGATGTAGTGATTAATATTCACAGTAAGCGCATTTGCAACAAGATCTGAGCAAACATTCCTAAGACTACATCTACATGCCCACTGCAATCTGATTGTGGGAATCTCTTTTTGCATTGAGTCATTTGGGCACTGAGGATCTTAATTTACTGTTAGTTCAACTAAAATGTTATTCCTCCTTTTAGATGATAATTTCACATTTTAAGGAAAATTCAGGTTGTCCTGTTGTCCTGACTGAGTAAAAAGTGTTCCACATTTCAGCCTGCAACAGGTACGTATACTGCAATTGCGTGGTATCAAAGTTTCAGGGAAAGAAGCTAAGCTGAGGTGGAATCCTGCTCTGCTGATGTTCAGCTAAGTTTTGGAGCCAGGGTCTCTGTACACTAAATATAAACTGTAAAAAAAAAATATTAGGGTATCATTATAAATATTGAGAAGAGAGATTCTCTTTCTTGCTCTTAGTATTTGATATATAAATCTTTATAAAATTTCCCTTCTAGAAGGGAATTGCAGGTATAATACAACATTCATCAAAATAGGACAACCTAGAAAATTACATTTAAGTTTATATTCATGAAATGAAGGTAAAGGGTTTATTTATACCAGCATTTGAAAAAACACTTCTTACTTTGCTGTCAACTCATGCATTTGAATGTCCACGAAAGAATATTTTAGTGCAAAGTGATGTCACTACTATTTAAAACAGTCATTAAATACCCTACTGCTTTAATCTCAAGGACAGCTCAAGCACAAAACAGAAACAAAGCTACCTTAAGAGCTGATGTTTGAAACATAAAAAGGTAATTCCGGGTATATTCAGAAAGTAATAAAGCAATGAAATGTTGATATAGTTTTAGAAGGGTCTCTGTATTCTACTTTAACTCCTCAGTGAGAGCAGTATGAGGAGAAAATATCACATTTATTGGAAAATTCAGCAAGTAATCAATATGGAATTCTGCTCTGAAAATGAGTACAAGGCTGCAATGACTTCTTAACAATGAGCTAGATTGAGCAGGGAATAAACTTTAAATGTCCTTAAATACTGTGATGAGTAGTTAATAAGGAAGAGTTGAAAGGAAGGCACTAAGACAGGGAGGACAGAGTTACTACTTAGGAAAGTGGTTTGTGTTTGCAAAACAGCAGCAGTCCCACAAGATGTGAATATTAAGCACCTGTCCTGCACAGAGGTTTGTCGAGGCAGGAGACTGCAGCCAACATCCGACATCTGCAGGTCACTTGACCGAACTTGTAGCAAGCACTTACAGAAGGTGCACGTTCCCTCACACGTTCCACACCTTGTAAGGATTCACTGCAGCTGTTAATGTGTTTAGGAAAGTCCTGTGAATATAAAAAAGAAAATGTTATCAGACATGAAGGTTATGATTTCGTAGACATTGGGGGATTTGCCTGCTTTAGCACCTTGCTGCAAGCACAAGACAAGATCTTTCTCCAAAGAAAGATTTTATGAGATTGTGGTGAGAGAAACTGTACTTCAGTACATTGTTTTGGTACTTCATTTTGCCTGTACACAGTCTACTTTCAGTCATTTTCAGCAGGTACTTTATCTGTACAAACACACAAATACACTTCATACCCTTTTAAATGTGTATATACATGTTAGTATTGCCCATGATCTGGATTAGACTAAATATTTTTATTAAGCATTTAAATTGTACAAGACATCATCTACTGGGATTTTGCTTTTTAAAGTTGCAGTTGTAGTCCTTCCATATGCTCATGCATGAGACAGGAACAGCCAGATAGTTTTAAATGTATTCCATAAATCTGGTTTGAAAATGTTATAATGAGAGGTACTCTGAAGTTCAGAAACCAAAATATTTTGCAGTTGTTACTAGGATGCAAAAGGTAGATTTTTTTCTTGTGGCATATATATATATATAGTTACATGGAGTGGGGAGAGCTCACTCTAAATTTTGTTTAAAGTCTCATTTAGAAGAGAGAAATGTATAAAATGGAGAGAGTGGTCACTAATAATTAAGATTTTGGAAGTAGGTATAGTTTAAATGTTACTCTGCCACAAGTATACTTAATAGGAACCCAGAGTCTGGGATAATAAACCTAAAATTAGCTTGTATAACTACAGTAATTTGAAAATGATAAAAAAGACAAATTATTTCAGGAAGTAACTTGAGATTAAAACTGACATACTGATTCGACTTTGAAGCTTCTTGTCTTGGAGATAATCTATGCCTTAACTTGTTTTATACTGTTATCACAGGCTAAGTATTTGCTTTTAAATGCTTCCTGTTCAAGCCAGTGAAGTTCAACTTCATCAGGTCCGGCTTTCAGAATAGTAAGGCTGAGTCTTTGCCTATTGAGTCAAAATACGTCCAAGTCGTGAGATTTCTTGCATTTATTTGAGTCTTCTATCTAGAATACTATTCACTACCACATCCAGAAATTTCCTAATGCAAGCAAATATAATTAAAAACCCATTACAAAGGTAGAAAAAAGGCATCAGAATTTGACTTCCGCTGCACGTATCTGGTTGAATCTGCAAGCTTTCTGGATTCTGGGGGTTGCAGGGGTTATTTGCTTCATGGTTTGAGATGGCTGCAGTTGCCAAAGATGCTGGCAACACAGCTTTCAAGCAGAGTTGTTTATACAGTTCTTCTCTCCTTAATTAGCTGAAAGAATAAATCAGCAAATGAAAGCTCTTACCCAAAAGAATACAAGAATCACTGGGTCATTTTGTAGAATAATGAATACTTCCAGTAAAGGAGAAGCAGATAACTTTGTAGTGCTTATGAAATACTCATGAAGTAGCACATGCTGCTTCAGTGAGACTTACCAGATGGCACTGAAAAAATCAATAACATGCAACTGCATCCAAGAAAGATCGTTGTCTCTGTGTATATTATTCCTAGGAATAGAAACCTCTAAAATTGTCATGATGAAGTGTATTGACAATAAGATCTCCCATACATACAGTGCTGAGCATTAGTTTTCTTCTTTTTGCCTTTTAAATGAATTAGTGTGGCTTGTTACTGATATATGTGGTCACAGGAAAAATCAAAATGTATTTTTATGCGTATATAAACACGACTATTTATGTATACATACATAATTATAGAAATTTATAACTAAGCAATCACTAAAGTTTTTTGAAAACGGCTTCCAGAGATTATTGCTATTGATGGCATCCTTTGAGAGTTAATGAACTAGCTCTAGATGTGTCATCTCCGTCTTCACAGAATGTCCCTCACACCTGTACTGTCTATTCCAAAAGGTGTCAGTACGCATACACTTCAGGCAGAAAGGTGCAATTTGCCAGAGGAACACTGATGATTAGTGACATCCTGTGCTATTTCCATGCTGCTAGCTTCCTTGGGAGCACCTTGCAGTTGTTTCCAGCACAATTAGAATTCCAGGCCTCCTCTGTGAACTGCACAGAAACTCTATTTAGGGGAATATTTAAACATTTTCAAAAACCTTTTTATCTCAAAAGTTCAGCCTGAGGAAATGTTATGCTGTTAATTAAGCTATAAGACTGTTAGCCAACGTGATTTTTGCACATCTTTATTCTTTTATTCTGACCTGTGACAGGCAAAACCAGAAAGGCACAAATGTGTTCATTTTCCCTTGTGATCTCTGTGATCTTTCTCCTGTTGGTGGTTTTGGAGAGTAGAAACTACACACTATTCGGAAAGCAACCCTCAAACTGCAGTAACAAAAATATGGATCTAGAGTTTGGAAAGCCATCTCTGGCTTTAATATGTAAATTGGTGCAAGGGCATGCATGGATTCTCAGCAAATGAGGTCCTCAGTGAGATAAAAGGAAAACCCTGCACGCAGGTGAAGAGAGCCTGAACAAGCTTTTGGTAAGAGGCTGTAGCACACTGTAGGAACAGAAAATTTAGGGAGCCTGTGAAAGGCAGAGAGCTGGAGGCCCAGGAAAGAGGGATGCTGTCATCCTGCAGTCTGGTTCTCATTTGCAGAAGCTGATTAAATTGAGGAGGGCTGGTACCCCTACCTGTGTGTCATTTGGCTGGCAGAAGTTGCACCCCTGAAGCAAGGGCAACTGAAGGAGAGGGATGTTAATTCAGTGCCACTGGAGCTTATTTCACCAGATCTACCTACTCAGCAGCCCCAGAGTGATGTGCCTCTCATGCAACTATCCTTGCTGCTGTGACAGTAACTTCAGCTAAAGCAGTAAAAAGTGCTGCAGTAGATGGGAGCTGTGGCAGCCTTCCTGACTTCCATCTCTGCCATGTGCAATAAACACCCTTGCCTTCTTCCTGGTTTTGCCTGGAACTTGCCCAGCTACAGATCATCTTGCTTCCTTCTGCCTTGCAACTTGAACAGGACTAATAATTTCATAGCTGCGGTGCAGGTTTATGTTGTACAGAGATGTCTTTACAAATGAGAGACTTTCACAAGTGCTTTTTTTTGTACTGCATGTATGCAAGCAAGTAAGTGTGTGCTTTTTCAGGTAGGTCAGGATTTCTAGAGGCTTTTCACACCTATTACTGCATGTACTTACGGGAGAAAAGAAAGAGCTATTGTTGCGCAGAGAAATTTGTGTCCTCAGGGCAAACTCAGAAGAGTTGGATATCTGCTTTCTCTCATAGCTTCTAATGATGCAAGTAGGAGGGTTACCTGTGATTATAAAGGAAGAAAACAGGCTCTTTATTGTGCATGTTACAAGAATGTGCATGTACTCTAAGTTTCAAAAGCATATCTTTAAATCTAAGCGGGACTTGAAGTGTTCTTTTATAATAATTAAAAAAGCTCTAAGGATATTTCATTAAAAGAAATATGGTATTTCTTTCAAATTACTGATCCTAGTTGGGTTTCAGAAGAGAGTAGGTTCCTTTGAGGTTTCCTATAGGGTCCCTTCTAGTTTGATTAAACTACACTGATGTTTATTAGTTTCTCTGAACTGTGCCAACTGATGAATGGGTCATCACTCAGAAACTGCCTGACAGTGTTTTCTTCAAGACAAGAAATAAAAAAAAAAAAGTGGGGATTTCTTTTGTGGGGCGGTAATTATTTTAGACATATTATTCAATACTTGTAAGTGTCCTGTCATGCCAAGTATTTGACTCACTTGTTTTTGTTTTTCCAGTCTTAACTTAGTGCTTGCATTATTAAACATGAAATTCCTCACTCCTGGTGGCAGCAACGTAACAATACTATTTCTTGCCTCTCCTTTAACTGGAAGAGCGTAGTGTTAGTACCTTGACAGTCCTATCCTAAGAAACAGGAGCAATATAAAGGCTTTTCTTAGGTCATGATAGTGCTTAAAAGCTGATGTTGTGTAGATTGTAGGTCAGTGCTGTTATGTTCTAAATTGTTTATCCTTGGAGCAGGTTAGTGCAAGGAAAGAACAGATGGATAGTGGCAAACAGAAAAGGTTATAATATCCAGTCTCATATCCAAATTTATACCTGGTATCACTCTAACACACTTCTAGATTCTTCAAGGTAAACCGATAATGAATATCTAATAAAAATTGGTTGTATTCATTCTTTCACAGAACTTGTGAGATCAAGTGTTACAAACCTGTATGCTGCGAAATTCCTGGTGCCAGAGTGACTCTAAAACTGTATTTGTGTTAGCAGCTGCTGTGCTTTCAGTTGTGATGACTTAGCTGTTGCAGATCTATGCTTCTTTTTCAGAAGTTTACCTCTTGTTTATAATGCAGCCACATATACAGTCATGCAAGGAGATAGTACTTCCAGATGCTTTACATTATGAAGGTTTGGCCTAAATACTGTGCTCAGGATAACACAAGAAATATATGTCAAAACAAGAAATTAATCATAGTCTTTCAAGTTAGACTACATACTGAATAATACTTCAGACTTGAACTTCAACTAGATGATTTTAAATCTGTTTGTTGACGTTTTTGTTCAGATCTGCTGCTTCAGTGAGGGTTGACTTCTGATTCTACTTATGGTAGTGTCCTACTCTTTTCCCTTTGAGAAAGAGGCTAGATTGGGGTAGTTTTGATTCCTTTAACAGGGCACAAATAACATTGTGAGCACCATAAGATGCATTTTAGTCCCTAAATTTTTTTGGGGGTGCTGTTGTTATGTGTTATGTTCAGGGCTGCATAGTCCTGTGACATTAGTCAGTATTATTTCTGTCCTTTTTTCCGAGCCCATATCTTAAACTGTTGCCTAAATTTTGTGTATTGGCCTGTCTTGTATGTTTGTAAACAACTTAGGGGATTTCTGTATGGTATTTGTTTTGATAGAGCAAAGTGCACAGAAGATAGAGCAAAGTGCACAAAGTGTACAGAAATACAATATAAACAAACCTGACAAAAATTCTGTTTGATCCAACACTAATTGTCATTCTTGGCTGTTTTACAGGCCAGCAGAAGCTCAGTGTTTTCTGCTCTGGTCTTCATCCTGAATCATTTTAACTAACAGTAAAGATGCAACTGTTTGTCTCTATCTTGCTTTTAAGCATATTTATGCTTATTAAAGTAATTTGAAATTGTTTCCTGGGTAGGAAAACAGAAACAAACCACAGAATTTTTTTTTTTACTAGAGGAATCACATAGAGAACTTCATGTATTTTTCAAATCTATCCTGACAGAAATTATTCATGCTCAGGAAAAAAAAATAAGGAAGGTGATCTCAAACCTAAAACATTGGTATGAGTTGAGAATGTGTTGCTATGACAGAAATAGTGTTTACTGTCAATTAGTATTTATTATAGCAGAGCTTGGAGAACATCACTTCCCAGAAGATGGTTTCCATCAGGAAAGATATTTTGGAGAGCTGCTATATTTGGACAGCAGGAGTGTCTTTTGTCTTGGGTTATATCTCCCCTGTCAGATAAATAAATCTGTTAAAGCCTGATTATTTTCTAGCTGACCCGTTAGTGGCGACATGACAAAGTTCTGTGGACTAAATTAGGTGATGCCATCTATAGAATAGATGTGCAGTTGACAGACGGCTGCTTCATTATAAGATCATCTTCATTATAAGATCATCTTCATTATCTCCATCAAAGTTGTGCAGCCAAACAGCTAGAGATTATCAGTGGTCCTACTGGGAGGCTTCCACACCACCATTCTGCAGTGAAGTGGCTTCTCTCTCTGACACCCACTGAGTACTGGTGTCATAGCCCAGCACAGAGAGTGCATTGAAAACACCAGTGTGTGTCAGGCACGCAGGTGGAGTGAGGCGTCCGAGTAGGACTGCCTAGAGAGATGTAGATTAAATTGCAACAGGAGTGATGGACTTCCTATAAAGTGAATGAAAGCTTCAGGTAAGAAGCATTTCAGCATTTCTAAGTTGCAGCTATGTTGTTACGTTTCAGAGTTATGCTGAAGTTCTGTATTGCTTGTTCTAAAAGGTGTGTACCATCAATGAAGTTGAGTTTTCATTTCTTGTATCAAGTCATTTCTCCTTTCCTCTCTGAGAGTAAAACCTTACTGCATGTGTAAACACTACCTATAGATGACAAACTTCGAAAAAGTCAAGTGAGATCATAAATTGTATAGAATTCCAATGTATAATTTTAGTCACTGGAAGGAGTACCGCTTATGCTGCCCTAGATGTTCTGTCCAAAAGATTTAAATTATAAAATAAGTAGTACCTACTAGCAAGTAAAAACAATGTAGAATATAATTAGAAGTACCATTTATATTGAACAGTTTATTGAATTGAGATTTCATAAAGGTTATGTCACAAATACAATTTACAGCATTTATAGCTTTATTATATCAATTATCTTTAATCTTTGGTACATTTTAACTGTCATATAAATTGACTAACTGTAAAGATTATTAGGAAAAAACATTCTTAATCTTGAGATTCAAATGACTTTATTCTAAAACATTCATCTTCAAAGTTGTATAATTTTGCTGTTTCAATTACTTTTTCTTTCTGTTTTGGGCTGCCATGAGAATGACTAGAAAGTGATGGCAACTTTAATTGTGTTACCATTAAGTGCAATGATTCACCATATCCTCACAACATTTTAACTCAGGCAAATGACCATTGAGCCCAGAGTACCATAAACTGAGTGATTACTTGCTACAAATGTACTGTTTAGCAGTGCATGTTATAAGTTGTAAATATGGAAATAGATTCTAGACCAATGCATTTTATTCTAGAATCCACCTGTTTTTCTGGCAACAAAAATCCCACCAGAAGTAAGACGCTCAGGTAAATTCTTCAGAAGGAAACAAAATAGAGGATTCTTTTTTTTTTTTTTTTTTTTTGCTTCAGTTATTAGTTCTGCCATTGATTTTGTTTTTCACGTTAGTAAAACCCTGCACCTTCAAACCAGGAAATGTGACTGTTACATCACTGTGGAGAAAAACAGGAAGAAAAATTTTGGAATGTTTATTTTTTTGACCATCCGAGTTCCAGTGTCACAGCACTGTTCTGAAGCTTGCTGAGTAGCATATTTTGCTAAGAGCAACTATTTAAATTACAGACCAGAATCTGTTGCTTTATTATCATAACATAATAGATGAATCAACATGTTGCTATTTTTAATGTGGGCAATGGAGAAAAGAGAAAAAGAAATATTTTAATATTTTTAAAACCGCATTCATCCAGAATGGGAGGGAAACAACTGTTTCACCAACTCTATTGGAAAAGATTAGCAAGATGAAAATATGGTAAA